>NC_090444.1:1840940538-1841241459 GCF_031143425.1 Pleurodeles waltl | reverse complement strand
CCCTAGATTGGAAATCCACAGTTGTTGCATTGCTGGTTTGTTTCTTTCCTGCATTATTCCTCTAACACGACTACTTTGTCCTTAGGGGAACTTTAGTGCACTTTGCACTCACTTTTCAGGGTCTTGGGGAGGGTTATTTTGCTAACTCTCACTATTTTCTAATAGTCCCAGCGACCCTCTACAAGGTCACATAGGTTTGGGGTCCATTCGTGGTTCGCATTCCACTTTTGGAGTATATGGTTTGTGTTGCCCCTATCCCTATGTTTCCCCATTGCATCCTATTGTAACTATACATTGTTTGCACTGTTTTCTAAGACTATACTGCATATTTTTGCTATTGTGTATATATATCTTGTGTATATTTCCTATCCTCTCACTGAGGGTACACTCTAAGATACTTTGGCATATTGTCATAAAAATAAAGTACCTTTATTTTTAGTATAACTGTGTATTGTGTTTTCTTATGATATTGTGCATATGACACTAAGTGGTACTGTAGTAGCTTCACACGTCTCCTAGTTCAGCCTAAACTGCTCTGCTAAGCTACCATTATCTATCAGCCTAAGCTGCTAGACACCCTATACACTAATAAGGGATAACTGGGCCTGGTGCAAGGTGCAAGTACCCCTTGGTACTCACTACAAGCCAGTCCAGCCTCCTACAGTGCTCTACACATTGCTTGCTTCAGGGTGTCAAAGGCCTTTTGACAGCCCACGGTCCAGTTCACTTTTTTGGGCATTTTCTTGGAGGTAAGTTCTGTGAGGGGTGTCACTATTGATCCGTAACCGTTCTCAAGCCTCCTATAGTACCCAGTCAAGCCAAGGAATGCCCTGACTTGAGTCTGGGTTTTTGGAGCTACCCAGCCCAGAATAGTCTGAACTTGGCTTCCACCTACAAGGTGACCCAAGTAAACCACAGTACCCTGCCCTATCTGACATTTAGATGCCTTGATAGAGAGGCCTGCTGCTTGCAGGGCCTGCAAAACCTTCTTCAGGTGGATCAGGTGATCCTGCCAGTTGGAGCTAAAGACAGCAATATCATCAAGAGAAGCTACACTAAAGGAGGACAACAAGCCAGCAAGGACTTGATTCACCAACCTTTGGAAGGTGGCAGGGACATTCTTTAAGCCAAAGGGCATCACAGTAGACTGGTAGTGCCCATCAGGTGTAGAGAATGCTGTTTTCTCTTTTGCTCCTGGTGCCATTCTTATTTGTCAGTACCCTGCTGTTAATTCAAAGGTACCTAAGTATTTGGCAGTACCCAATTTGTCTATTAGCTCATCTGCCCTTTGAATGGGGTGAGCATCTGTCATGGTGACAGAATTAAGCCCTCTGTAGTCAACACAGAACCTCATCTCTCTCTTGCCATCTTTGGTGTGAGGTTTGGGGACCAAGACCACTAGGCTAGCCCAGGGACTGTCGGAGTGCTCAATCACTCCCAACTCCAGCATCTTGTGGACCTCCACTTTGATGATTTCCTTAACTTGGTCAGACTGTCTAAATATTTTGTTTTTTGACAGGCATGCTGTCTCCTGTGTCCACATGATGGGTACACAGGTGTATCTGACCAGGGGTTAGGGAAAAGAGCTCAGCAAACTGCTGGAGGACGTGCCTGCAGTCAGCCTGCTGTTGGCCAGAGAGGGTGTCTGAATAGATAACTCCATCTACTGGGCCATCTTTAGGGTCAGTGGAGAGGAAATCAGGGAGAGGTTCACTCTCTGCTTCCTGGTCCTCATCTATAACCATCAACATGTTTACATCTGCCCTATCATGGAAGAGCTTAAGGAGGTTCACATGGATCACCCTCTTGGGGGTCCGGCTAGTGCCTAGGTCCACCAGGTAGGTGACCTGACTCTTCTTTTCTAGCACTGGGTAAGGGCCACTCCATTGCCACAGGCTCCACAACCCAGACTTTCTGCCCTGGCTGAAACTCAACCATGGCAGCCTTTTGGTCATACCACATCTTCTGGAGTTGTTGGCTGGCCACAAGGTTTTTGCTTGCCTTTTCCATGTACTCTGGCATCCTTGAACGTAGGCCTAGTACGTAGTCCACCACATTTTGTTTAGGCTCATGGAGAGGTCTCTCCCAGCCTTCTTTTACAAGAAGTTCAAAGTGGGAAAACCCTACTCCCTTCTGAGGCACCTCTCTGTAGGCGAAAAGCAGGCATGGCAGGAGGACATCCCATCTCCTTTCGAGTTTTTCAGGGAGCCCCATGATCATGCCCTTCAATGTCTTGTTAAATCTCTCAACAAGACCATTGGTTTGTGGATGGTATGGTGTGGTGAATTTGTAAGTCACCGCACACTCATTCCACATATGATTTAGGTAAGCTGACATGAAGTTGGTACCTCTGTCAGAAACCACCTCCTTAGGAAATCCCACTCTGGTGAAAATACCAATGAGTGCCTTGGCTACTGCAGGGGCAGTAGTGGACCTATTTTATCTGACCATATTTAAGTTGCTGCCACCATTGATGGGAGCTAAACCCATCTCTTGTCTTTCCCTCTCTATAGCTAAGAGCTGTCTCTTCAAAGCCAATCTTTTGGCCATCCTGTCTAACAGGAGGTCATCTTCATTGAGGCTGCCCTCAATGCTTCCAGAGTTAATGGTCTCCCCTGTGGAAGAACCAGTATCTCTGACTATCACTTGTGAAGCCAGGGCTTGAGGGACCCTGTTCTCCCTAACTAAGACAGGAGGGAATCATCCTCCTGGTCACTAGCTTCCCCCTCTATAGGATTATCCTCAGAGGGGTGGTCCTTTGCAAACTCTGCCAAAAGCTCCTGGAGCTTTACTTTGGTAGGGTTGGACCCAGTCTTTGTATTTTTTAGCTTGCAGAGAGTCCTTAGCTCTGACATCCCTAGATGTAGGTAAGGGGTGAGGTTGAGTTCCACCACCATCTCATCTGTGCTAGACAATATTTCTCTAAAAGTTGGGATAACTTCTTAAGAATCTAAAAACTACTTCTAGAAATTAAATCCAAACTTTTACAAACTTTTAAACTCTAAAAGAAATGCTAATAGGGACACAAGGATTTTTTTAGAAAAATAGCAAAAATTTCAAAAATCGGTTTCTAATGACAATTTTTGGAATTTACTCGTGTGATCAGGTATTGGCTGAGTAGTCCAGCAAATGCAAAGTCTTAGACCCCACTGCTGATCCACCAATGTAGGAAGTTGGCTCTGTATATACTATTTCAAAGTAAGAAATAGTGTGCGCAGAGTCCAAGGGTTCCCCTTAGAGGTAAGATAGTGGCAAAATTAGATAATTCTAATGCTCTATTTTGTGGTAGTGTGGTCGAGCAGTAGGCTTATCAGAGGGTAGTGTTAAGCATTTGTTGTACACACATAGGCAATACATGAGGAACACACACTCAAAGTCTTTACTCCAGGCCAATAGTTTTTATATAGAAAAATATATTTTCTTAATTTATTTTTAGAACCACAAGTTCAAGTTTTGAAGTAAATACATTAAATGCAAGTGACTCCACACAGGTAAGTTAGGAACATTGAATTTGAGCAATAACATGTACAGTTTTTGTTAAAATTGGAATAAGCTATTTTAAAAGTAGACAGTGCAAAAATGAACAGTTCTAGGGGGAGGTAAGTATTGGTTAGATTGTGAGGTAAGGAAGACACTTAGAAGTCTCAATTCCTGGGCATAGGCAGCCCACTGTTGGGGGTTCAAGGCAACCCCAAAGTTACCACACTAGCAGCTCAGGGCCGGTCAGGTGCAGAGGTCAAAGAGGTGCCCAAAACCCATAGGCGCCTATGGAGAACAGGGGTGCTCCGGTTCTAGTCTGCCAGCAGGTAAGTACCCACGTCTTTGGGGGGCAGACCAGGGGGGTTTTGTAGAGCACTTGGGGGGGGACACAAGTAGGCACACAAAACACACCCTCAGCAGCACAGGGGCGTCCGGGAGCAGTTTGCAAAGCAGGCATCGGGTTTTGTATTGGTTTCAATGGAGGGACCCGGGGGTCACTCTGGGGTGCAGGCAGGGCACAGGGGGTCTTCTCTGGCCAGCCACCACCTGGGTTAGGCAGAGGGTTGCCTGGGGGTCACTCCTGCACTGATGTTTGGTTCCTTCTGGTCCTGGGGGCTGCTGGTGCAGTGCTTGGTCCAGGCGTCGGGTCCATTGTTACAGGCAGTTGCGGTCAGGGGAATCCTCTGGATTCTCTCTGTAGGCGTCACTGTGTGGGTCCAGAGGGGTCGTCTCGGTCTACTCACAGGGTCGCAGTCACCGGGAGTCCTCCCTGTGGTTTTCTTGATCTCGAGCCGGGGGCGTCGGGTGCAGAGTGTAAAGTCTCACTCTTCCGGCGGGAGGAGTGAGGTCTTTAAAGTTGTAGAAAAGTTGCAAGTTTGTTGCAGGTTGTTGAGCAGAGATGCTGCTCACAGGAATTTCTTGGTCCTGGGGGTCAGGACTGTCCTCTGAGGCTACAGAGGTCGCTGGTTCCTGCTGGATGCATCGCTGGTTGCAGGTTTTCGAGTCAGGAGACAGGCCGGTAGGGCTGCGGCCAAAGCAGTTGTCGTCTTCCGTCATCTCTGCAGGGCTTGTAGTTCAGCAGTCCTTCTTCTTGTTTCAGGTTGCAGGAATCTGATTTCCTGTGTTCTGGCATGCCCCTTAAAGCACTTACACAATCAGTCTCCTGGGCATAGGCAGCCTACCGTTGGGGGTTCAAAGCAACCCCAAAGCCACAGCACCAGCAACACAGGGCCGGTCAGGTGCAGAGGTCAAAGTCAGTTGTCGTCTCTGTCGGGCTTTCAGGTCAGCAGTCCTTCTTGTA
Organism: Pleurodeles waltl; assembly: GCF_031143425.1. NCBI lineage: Eukaryota > Metazoa > Chordata > Amphibia > Caudata > Salamandridae > Pleurodeles > Pleurodeles waltl. Next base: position 1,841,236,679 of record NC_090444.1, on the reverse strand, counting down.
TGTTGCAGGAATCTGGGTTCAGGGTCACCCCTAAATACTGAATTTAGGGGTGTGTTTAGGTCTGGGAGGGCAGTAGCCAGTGGCTACTGTCCTGGAGGGTGGCTACACCTTCTTTGTGCCTCCTCCCTGAGGGGAGGGGGGCACATCCCTAATCCTATTGGAGGAATCCTCCAAAACCAAGATGGAGGATTTCTAAAGGCAGGGGTCACCTCAGCTCAGGACACCTTAGGGGCTGCCCTGACTGGTGGGTGACTCCTCCTTGTTTTTCTCATTATCTCCTCCGGACTTGCCGCCAAAAGTGGGGACTGTGTCCGGAGTGCGGGCATCTCCAGTAGCAGGGATGCCCTGGGGCGCTGTAACAACCTTTGAGGCTCACCGCCAGGTGTACAGTTCCTGCAGGGGGAGGTGAGAAGCACCTCTACCTAGTGCAGGCTTTGTTCCTGGCCACAGAGTGACAAAGGCACTCACCCTATGTGTCCAGAAACTTGTCTGGTTGTGGCAGGCTGGCAGGAACTGATCAGCCTAACACTAGGAATTCGACTGGTATACAGGGGGCATCTCTAAGATGCTGTCTGTGTGCATTTTTCAATAAATTCCACACTTTTATTGTGCTGGGAAGTTTGATTCCAAACTTCCCAGATTTCCCGTGTAGCCATTATGGACCGTGGAGTTCGTAATTGACAGACTCCCAGACCATGTACTCTTTATGGCTACCCTACACTTCCAATGTCTAAGGGTTGGCTTAGACACTGTAGAGGCATAGTGCTCATGCAACTATGCCCTCACCTGTGGTATAGTGCACCCTACCTTAGGGCTGTAAGGCCTGCTAGAGGGGTGACTTACCTATGCCATAGGCAGTGGGTTGAGGGCATGGCACCCTGAGGGGAGTGCCATGTCAACTTCGTCATTTTCTCCTCACCAGCACACACAAGATGTGAGGCAGTGTGCATGTGCTGAGTGAGGGGTTCCCAGTGAGGCATAATACATGCTGCAGCCCTTAGAGACCTTCTCTGGCCACAGGGCCCTTGGTACCACAGGTACCAGTCACAAGGGACTTATCTGTGTGCCAGAGCTGTGCTAATTGTGGGAACAAAGGTACAGTTTAGGGAAAGAACACTGGTGCTGGGGCCTGGGAAGCAGGGTCCCAGAACACTTTCAATCATAACTGGCATCAACAAAAGGCAAAAAGTTAGGGGGTAACTGTAGGAAAGTACCATCTTGCCTGGCATGTTACCCCCATTTTTCACTGTATATATGTTGTTTTAGTTGTATGTGTCACTTGGACCCTGCCAGCCAGGGCCCCAGGGCCCATAAGTGTGCCTAAATGTGTTACCTGTGTTATGACTAACTGTCTCACTGAGGCTCTGCTATCCAGAACCTCAGTGGTTATGCTCTCTCATTTCTTTCAAATTGTCACTAACAGGCTAGTGACCAATTATACCAATTTACATTGGCTTACTGGAACACCCTTATAATTCCCTAGTATATGGTACTGAGGTACCCAGGGTATTGGGGTTCCAGGAGATCCCTATGGGCTGCAGCATTTCTTTTTCCACCCATAGGGAGCTCTGACAATTCTTACACAGGCCTGCCACTGCAGCCTGAGTGAAATAACGTCCACGTTATTTCACAGCCATTTACCACTGCACTTAAGTAACTTATAAGTCACCTATATGTCTAACCTTTACCTGGTAAAGGTTAGGTGCAAAGTTACTTAGTGTGAGGGCACCCTGGAACTAGCCAAGGTGCCCTCACATTGTTCAGGGCAAATTCCCCGGACTTTGTGAGTGCGGGGACACCATTACACGTGTGCACTACACATAGGTCACTACCTATGTGTAGCTTCACAATGGTAACTCCGAATATGGCCATGTAACATGTCTATGATCATGGAATTGCCCCCTCTATGCCATCCTGGCATAGTTGGCACAATCCCATGATCCCAGTGGTCTGTAGCACAGACCCTGGTACTGCCAAACTGCCTTTTCAGCGGTTTCACTGCAGCTGCTGCCAACCCCTCAGACAGGTTTCTGCCCTCCTGGGGTCCAGCTCAGCTTGTCCCAGGATGGCAGAACAAAGGACTTCCTCAGAGAGAGGGTGTTACACCCTCTCCCTTTGGAAAATGGTGTGAAGGCAGGGGAGGAGTAGCCTCTCCCAGCCTCTGGAAATGCTTTCATGGGCACAGATGGTGCCCATTTCTGCATAAGACAGTCTACACCGGTTCAGGGACCCCTCAGCCCTGCTCTGGCGCGAAACTGGACAAAGGAAAGGGGAGTGACCACTCCCCTGACCTGCACCTCCCCTGGGAGGTGCCCAGAGCTCCTCCAGTGTGCTTCAGACCTCTGCCATCTTGGAAACAGAGGTGCTGCTGGCACACTGGACTGCTCTGAGTGGCCAGGGCCAGCAGGTGACATCAGAGACTCCTTCTGATAGGCTCCTTCAGGTGTTGCTAGCCTATCCTCTCTGCTAGGTAGCCAAACCCACTTTTCTGGCTATTTAGGGTCTCTGCATTGGGGAATTCCTTAGATAACGAATGCAAGAGCTCATCAGAGTTCCTCTGCATCTCTCTCTTCACCTTCTGCCAAGGAATCGACTGCTGACCGCGCTGGAAGCCTGCAAAACTGCAACAAAGTAGCGAAGACGACTACTGCAACTCTGTAACGCTGATCCTGCCGCCTTCTCGACTGTTTTCCTGGTGGTGCATGCTGTGGGGGTAGTCTGCCTCATCTCTGCACTAGAAGCTCCGAAGAAATCTCCCGTGGGCCGACGGAATCGTCCCCCTGCAACCGCAGGCACCAAAGAACTGCATCACTGGTACCCTGGGTCTCCTCTCAGCACGACGAGCGAGGTCCCTTGAATCCAGCAACCCTGTCCAAGTGACTCCCACAGTCCAGTGACTCTTCAGTCCAAATTTGGTGGAGGTAAGTCCTTGCCTCCCTACGCCAGACTGCATTGCTGGTAACCGCGACTTTTGCAGCTACTCTGGCCTCTGTGCACTTCCGGCGGAAATCCTTTGTGCACAGCCAAGCCTGGGTCCACGGCACTCTAACCTGCATTGCACGACTTTCTAAGTTGTCCTCTGGCGACGTGGGACTCCTTTGTGCGACTTCGGGTGAGCACCATTTCACTCTTCTTTGTAGTGCCTGTTGTGGCACTTCTGCAGGTGCTGCCTGCTTCTGAGAGGGCTCCTTGTCTTGCTCGACACCCCGTCTGTCCCCAGACACAATTGGCAACATCCTGGTCCCTCCTGGGCCACAGCAGCATCCAAAAACCCTAACCGCACGATTTGCAGCTAGCAAGGCTTGTTGGTGGTCCTTCGGCGGGAAAACACTTCTGCACGACTCTCCACGGCGTGGGGGATCCATCCTCCAAAGAGGAAGTCTCTAGCCCTTGTCGTTCCTGCAGAATCCTCAGCTTCTACTGTCCAGTAGCAGCTTCTTTGCACCCACAGCTGGCATTTCCTGGGCATCTGCCCATCCCCGACTTGCTTGTGACTTTTGGACTTGGTCCCCTTGTTCCACAGGTACCCTCAACTGGAAATCCATTGTTGTTGCATTGCTGGTTTGTGTCTTTCCTGCAGAATTTCCCTATCGCGACTTCTTTGTCCTTTGGGGAACTTTAGTGCACTTTGCACTCACTTTTCAGGGTCTTGGGGTGGGCTATTTTTCTAACCCTTACTATTTTCTAATAGTCCCAGCGACCCTCTACAAGGTCACATAGGGTTGGGGTCCATTCGTGGTTCGCATTCCACTTTTGGAGTATATAGTTTGTGTTGCCCCTATCCCTATGTGTACCCATTGCATCCTATTGTAACTATACATTGTTTGCACTGTTTTCTAATACTATTACTGCATATTTTGGTATTGTGTACATATATCTTGTGTATATTTGCTATCCTCATACTGAGGGTATACTCTGAGATACTTTGGCATATTGTCATAAAAATAAAGTACCTTTATTTTTAGTATATCTGTGTATTGTGTTTTCTTATGATATTGTGCAAATGACACTAGTGGTACTGTAGGAGCTTCACTCATCTCCTAGTTCAGCCTAAGCTGCTCTGCTAAGCTACCATTATCTATCAGCCTATGCTGCTAGACACCCTATACACTAATAAGGGATAACTGGGCCTGGTGCAAGGTGTAAGTACCCCTTGGTACTCACTACAAGCCAGTCCAGCCTCCTACATTGGTTGTGCAGCTGTGGGATAAGTGCTTTGAGACTACTTACCACTTTTGTCATTGTACTTTTCATAAGAGAAAAATATACAAAACAAGTTCAGTGTATGTACACCTAACCAAAAAGTTTTGCATTTCCTCTTTTCACTATTTTCTAAGTGCTGAAAAGTACCTCTAAACTTTCTAAAAGTTCTTAAAAAGTTTAAAAAGTTTTTTTTCTGTCTTTCTAAAAGTTCTGAAAAACTTTTTCTCACTTTTTCTGTCACTTAAACTCTTTCTAAAATGTCTGGCACAGGCCAAACTGTTGATCTGTCCAAACTTGCATATGATCACCTTAGCTGGAAAGGAGCAAGGAGTCTCTGCAAAGAAAGAGGTTTGAGTGTAGGGAAGAATCCTTCTTTGGAATTATTGCTTAACATGCTTAAAGAACAAGATAAGGCCAGAAGGGCCTCATCTGTTGAAAAAGTAGCTAATTGTTCCCAATCTGATCCAGGGACTCCCCTAGAAAAAGATTCAGGAAAGAAACTTCCAAGCCTGCCCATTACTAGACAGCCTAGCATAGTTGGTAATGATGTAGAGTCACACCATACAGATAGTGATGTCTCACATCATAGCAATAGTATTCCTTCTCACCACAGTAGAAGTGATGTTTCTGTTAACCAAGCTGTTAGGGTGCCTTCTGTAAGGGATAGGTCTCCTTCTGTCCATTCTCACCATACTTCTGTTTCAAGGCATGTCCCACCCACCCACCCTGATGACAGAATGTTAGAAAGGGAGCTCAATAGATTGAGAGTGGAACAAACTAGACTGAAGCTCAAGAAGCAACAGCTGGATTTGGATAGACAGACCTTAGAAGTAGAGAAGGAGAGACAGAAATTGGGTTTAGAAACCCATGGTGGCAGCAGCAGTATTCCCAATAGTCATTCTCCAAAAGAGCATGATTCTAGGAATCTGCACAAGATAGTTCCCCCTTATAAGGAGGGGGATGACATTAACAAGTGGTTTGCTGCACTTGAGAGGGCCTGTGTTGTACAGGATGTCCCTCAAAGGCAGTGGGCTGCTATCCTATGGCTATCATTTAGTGGAAAAGATAGGGATAGGCTCCTTACTGTGAAAGAAAGTGAAGCCAATGATTTCAAAATTCTTAAGAATTCACTCCTGCATGGTTATGGCTTAACCACTGAACAATACAGGATAAAGTTCAGAGAGACCAAAAAGGAGTCTTCACAAGACTGGGTTGATTTCATTGACCATTCAGTGAAGGCCTTGGAGGGGTGGTTACATGGCAGTAAAGTTACTGATTATGACAGCCTGTTTAACTTGATCCTGAGTGAGCATATTCTTAATAATTGTGTGTCTGATTTGTTGCACCAGTACTTGGTGGACTCTGATCTGACCTCTCCCCAAGAATTGGGAAAGAAGGCAGATAAATGGGTCAGAACAAGGGTGAACAGAAAAGTTCATACAGGGGGTGACAAAGATGGCAACAAGAAGAAGGATGGTAAGTCTTCTGACAAGGGTGGGGACAAATCTAAACATGAGTCTTCAGCAGGCCCACAAAAACACTCTGGTGGGGGTGGTGGGTCCAAATCCTCTTCAAATCAAAACAAAGAAAAGAAACCATGGTGCTATTTATGTAAAATAAAAGGCCATTGGACAACAGATCCCAGTTGTCCAAAGAAAAGCACCAAGCCTCCTACCACTACATCCCCTACTGCTACACCTAGTGTCCCTACTAATAGCAGTGGTGGTGGGAGCAAACCTACTAATAGCCAATCTAAGGGAGTAGCTGGGCTCACCTTTGGTAACTTAGTTGGGGTTGGTCTGATTAGGGAGACCACAGAGGCTGTGTTAGTCTCTGAGGGGGCTATTGATTTCGCCACCTTGGTTGCTTGTCCCCTTAACATGGATAAGTACAAGCAACTACCCCTAATAAATGGTGTTGAGGTTCAGGCCTACAGGGACACAGGTGCCAGTGTCACAATGGTGATAGAGAAACTGGTCCACCCTGATCAACACCTACTTGGTCACCAGTACCAAGTAACCGATGCTCACAACAACACACTTAGCCACCCCATGGCTGTTGTAAATCTCAACTGGGGGGGGGGGGAGTTACTGGTCCAAAGAAAGTTGTGGTAGCCTCAGATTTACCTGTAGACTGTCTACTAGGAAATGATTTGGAGACATCAGCTTGGTCAGATGTGGAGTTGGAGGCCCATGCAGCAATGCTGGGCATCCCAGGGCATATTTTTGCTTTAACCAGGGCTCAGGCCAAAAAGCAAAAAGGACAGGGTGACTTGGATCCTGGAACAATGGAGCAAGTGCTCCCTAAAGCTAGGGCTAGTAGAAGTAAAGCACTACCTACTATCCCTCCCTCTACAGTGGATTCTACTTCTGAGGAAGAAGAATTTCCACCCTGTGCAGAACCTACACCAGAGGAGCTGGAAGCAGATGTAGGAAAGTACCATCTTGTCTGGCATGTTACCCCCATTTTTCACTGTATATATGTTGTTTTAGTTGTATGTGTCACTGGGACCCTGGTAACCCAGGGCCCCAGTGCTCATAAGTGTGCCTGTATGTGTTACCTGGGTAGTGACTAACTGTCTCACTGAGGCTCTGCTAATCAGAACCTCAGTGGTTATGCTCTCTCATTGCTTTCCAAATTGTCACTGACAGGCTAGTGACCATTTTTACCAATTTACATTGGCTTACTGGAACACCCTTATAATCCCCTAGTATATGGTACTGAGGTACCCAGGGTATTGGGGTTCCAGGAGATCCCTATGGGCTGCAGCATTTCTTTTGCCACCCATAGGGAGCTCTGACAATTCTTACACAGGCCTGCCACTGCAGCCTGAGTAAAATAACGTCCACGTTATTTCACAGCCATTTTACACTGCACTTAAGTAAATTATAAGTCACCTATATGTCTAACCTTTACCTGGTAAAGGTTAGGTGCAAAGTTACTTAGTGTGAGGGCACCCTGGCACTAGCCAAGGTGCCCCCACATTGTTCAGAGCCAATTCACTGAACTTTGTGAGTGCGGGGACACCATTACACGCGTGCACTACATATAGGTCACTACCTATATGTAGCTTCACCATGGTAACTCCGAATATGGCCATGTAACATGTCTATGATCATGGAATTGCCCCCTCTATGCCATCCTGGCATTGTTGGTACAATTCCATGATCCCAGTGGTCTGTAGCACAGACCCTGGTACTGCCAGACTGCCCTTCCTGGGGTTTCTCTGCAGCTGCTGCTGCTGCCAACCCCTCAGACAGGCATCTGCCCTCCTGGGGTCCAGCCAGGCCTGGCCCAGGATGGCAGAACAAAGAACTTCCTCTGAGAGAGGGTGTGACACCCTCTCCCTTTGGAAAATGGTGTGAAGGCAGGGGAGGAGTAGCCTCCCCCAGCCTCTGGAAATGCTTTGTTGGGCACAGATGTGCCCAATTCTGCATAAGCCAGTCTACACCGGTTCAGGGACCCCTTAGCCCCTGCTCTGGCGCGAAACTGGACAAAGGAAAGGGGAGTGACCACTCCCCTGACCTGCACCTCCCCTGGGAGGTGTCCAGAGCTCCTCCAGTGTGCTCCAGACCTCTGCCATCTTGGAAACAGAGGTGCTGCTGGCACACTGGACTGCTCTGAGTGGCCAGTGCCACCAGGTGACGTCAGAGACTCCTTGTGATAGGCTCCTTCAGGTGTTAGTAGCCTTTCCTCTCTCCTAGGTAGCCAAACCCTCTTTTCTGGCTATTTAGGGTCTCTGTCTCTGGGGAAACTTTAGATAACGAATGCATGAGCTCAGCCGAGTTCCTCTGCATCTCCCTCTTCACCTTCTGATAAGGAATCGACCGCTGACCGCGCTGGAAGCCTGCAAACCTGCAACATAGTAGCAAAGACGACTACTGCAACTCTGTAACGCTGATCCTGCCGCCTTCTCGACTGTTTTCCTGCTTGTGCATGCTGTGGGGGTAGTCTGCCTCCTCTCTGCACCAGAAGCTCCGAAGAAATCTCCCGTGGGTCGACGGAATCTTCCCCCTGCAACCGCAGGCACCAAAAAGCTGCATCTCCGGTCCCTTGGGTCTCCTCTCAGCACGACGAGCGAGGTCCCTCGAATCCAGCGACACCGTCCAAGCGACCCCCACAGTCCAGTGACTCTTCAGCCCAAGTTTGGTGGAGGTAAGTCCTTGCCTCACCTCGCTGGGCTGCATTGCTGGGAACCGCGACTTTGCAAGCTTCTCCGGCCCCTGTGCACTTCCGGCGGAAATCCTGTGTGCACAGCCAAGCCTGGGTCCACGGCACTCTAACCTGCATTGCACGACTTTCTAAGTTGGTCTCCGGCGACGTGGGACTCCTTTGTGCAACTTCGGCGAGCACCGTTTCACGCATCCTCGTAGTGCCTGTTTCTGGCACTTCTCCGGGTGCTACCTGCTTCAGTGAGGGCTCTTTGTCTTGCTCGACGTCCCCTCTCTCTGCAGGTCCAATTTGCGACCTCCTGGTCCCTCCTGGGCCCCAGCAGCGTCCAAAAACGCCAAACGCACGATTTGCGTGTAGCAAGGCTTGTTGGCGTCCATCCGGCGGGAAAACACTTCTGCACGACTCTCCAAGGCGTGGGGGATCCATCCTCTAAAGGGGAAGTCTCTAGCCCTTGTCGTTCCTGCAGTATTCACAGTTCTTCAGCCTAGTAAGAGCTTCTTTGCACCAACCGCTGGCATTTCTTGGGCATCTGCCCATCTCCGAGCTGCTTGTGACTTTTGGACTTGGTCCCCTTGTTCCACAGGTACCTTCAGACAGGAATCCATCGTTGTTGCATTGCTGATTTGTGTTTTCCTTGCATTCTCCCTCTAACACGACTATTTTGTCCTTAGGGGAACTTTGGTGCACTTTGCACTCACTTTTCAGGGTCTTGGGGTGGGTTATTTTGCTAACTCTCACTATTTTCTAATAGTCCCAGCGACCCTCTACAAGGTCACATAGGTTTGGGGTCCATTCGTGGTTCGCATTCCACTTCTGGAGTATATGGTTTGTGTTGCCCCTATCCCTATGTTTCCCCATTGCATCCTATTGTAACTATACATTGTTTGCACTGTTTTCTAAGACTATACTGCATATTTTTGCTATTGTGTATATATATCTTGTGTATATTTCCTATCCTCTCACTGAGGGTACACTCTAAGATACTTTGGCATATTGTCATAAAAATAAAGTACCTTTATTTTTAGTATAACTGTGTATTGTGTTTTCTTATGATATTGTGCCTATGACACTAAGTGGTACTGTAGTAGCTTCACACGTCTCCTAGTTCAGCCTAAGCTGCTCTGCTAAGCTACCATTATCTATCAGCCTAAGCTGCTAGACACCCTATACACTAATAAGGGATAACTGGGCCTGGTGCAAGGTGCAAGTACCCCTTGGTACTCACTACAAGCCAGTCCAGCCTCTTACATTGGTTGTGCAGTGGTGGGATAAGTGCTTGAGACTACTTACCACTCTTGTCATTGTACTTTTCATAAGAGAAAAATATACAAAACAAGGTCAGTGTATATACACATAGACAAAAAGTTTTGCATTTCCTCTTCTCACTGTTTTCTAAGTGCTGAAAAGTACTACTAAACTTTCAAAAAGTTCTTAAAAGTTTAAAAAGTTTTTTTCTGTCTTTCCAAAAAGTTCTGAAAACTTTTTTCTCTTTGTCTATCACTTTAACTCTCTCTAAAAATGTCTGGCACAGGCCAAAAAGTTGAACTGTCCAAACTTGCATATGATCACCTTAGCTGGAAAGGAGCAAGGAGTCTCTGCATAGAGAGAGGTTTGAGTGTAGGGAAGAATCCTTCCTTAGAACTGTTAATTAATATGCTTAGAGTACAGTATAAGGCCATAAGTGCCCAATCTGTAGAAAAAGTAGCTAATGGTTCTCAATCTGATCCAGGGACTCCCCCAGGAAAAGGTTCAGGAAAGAAACTTCTCAGCCTGCCCATTACTAGACAGTCTAGCATAGTTGGTACAGAGGTTGAATCACATCATACTGATGATGTGCTCTCACATTATACTGGTAGCCAAGCTGTTAGGGTGCCCTCTGTAAGGGACAGGTCTCCTTCTGTTCATTCCCATCATACTCTGTATCTAGAAATGTCCCTCCCACCCACCCTGATGACAGATTGTTAGAAAGGGAGCTCAATAGATTGAGAGTGGAGCAAACCAGACTGAAGCTCAAGAAGCAACAGCTGGATTTGGATAGACAGTCTTTAGAAATAGAGAGGGAAAGACAGAAAATGGGTTTAGATACCCATGGTGGCAGCAGCAGTATTCCCCATAGTCATCCTGCAAAAGAGCATGATTCCAGGAATCTGCATAAGATAGTTCCCCCTTACAAGGAGGGGGATGACATTAACAAGTGGTTTGCTGCACTTGAGAGGGCCTGTGCTGTACAGGATGTCCCTCAAAAGCAGTGGGCTGCTATCCTATGGCTATCATTTACTGGAAAAGGTAGGGATAGGCTCCTTACTGTAAAAGAAAATGATGCTAACAATTTCCAAGTTCTTAAGAATGCACTCCTGGATGGTTATGGCTTAACCACTGAACAGTACAGGATAAAGTTCAGAGATACCAAAAAGGAGTCTTCACAAGACTGGGTTGATTTCATTGACCAGGCAGTGAAGGCCTTGGAGGGGTGGTTACATGGCAGTAAAGTTACTGATTATGACAGCCTGTATAACTTGATCCTGAGAGAGCATATTCTTAATAATTGTGTGTCTGATTTGTTGCACCAGTACTTGGTGGACTCTGATCTGACCTCTCCCCAAGAATTGGGAAAGAAGGCAGACAAATGGGTCAGAACAAGAGTGAACAGAAAAGTTCATACAGGGGGTGACAAAGATGGCAACAAAAAGAAGGATGGTAAGTCTTCTGACAAGGGTGGGGACAAATCTAAAAATGAGTCTTCATCAGGCCCACAAAAACACTCTGGTGGGGGTGGTGGGCCCAAATCCTCCTTTAATCAGAACAAGGAAAAGAAACCATGGTGCTATTTATGTAAGATAAAAGGCCATTGGACAACAGATCCCAGTTGTCCAAAGAAAGGCACCACAGCTCCTACCACTACAACCCCTACTGCTACACCTAGTGTCCCTACTAATAGCAGTGGTGGTGGGAGCAAACCTACTAATAGCCAATCCAAGGGAGTAGCTGGGCTCACTTTTGGTAATTTAGTTGGGGTTGGTCTGATTAGGGAGACCACAGAGGCTACTTTAGTCTCTGAAGGGGCTATTGACTTAGCCACTTTGGTTGCTTGCCCCCATAACTTGGAGAAGTACAAGCAACTAACCCTAATAAATGGTGTTGAGGTCCAGGCCTACAGGGACACAGGTGCCAGTGTCACAATGGTGATTGAGAAACTGGTGCACCCTGAACAACACATACTTGGACACCAGTACCAAGTAACCGATGCTCACAACATAACACAAAGCCACCCCATGGCTGTTGTAAATCTCAACTGGGGGGGGGGTATCTGGTCCAAAGAAAGTTGTGGTAGCTTCAGATTTACCTGTAGACTGTCTATTAGGGAACGATTTGGAGACATCAGCTTGGTCAGATGTGGAGTTGGAGGCCCATGCAGCAATGCTGGGCATCCCAGGGCATATTTTTGCTTTGACAAGGGCTCAGGCCAAAAAGCAAAAAGGACAGGGAAGCTTGGATCCTGGAACAATGGACCAAGTGCTCCCTAAAGCTAGGGCTAGTAGAAGCAAACCACTTCCTACTATCCCTCCCGCAACAGTGGATTCAACTTCTGAGGAAGAAGAATTCCCTCCCTGTGCAGAACCTACACCAGAGGAGCTGGAAGCAGACACTGCTGAGCTTTTGGGTGAAGGGGGGCCTGCCAGAGAGGAGCTGAGTGTGGCACAGCAAACCTGTCCCACATTAGAGGGTCTCAGACAGCAAACTGTCAAACAGGCTAATGGGGATGTCAGTGACTCACACAGAGTTTACTGGGAGGACAACCTCTTGTACACTGAGCAAAGGGATCGTAAACCTGGAGCTGCCAGGAGATTAGTGATTCCTCAGGAGTACAGAAAGTTCCTCCTAACACTGGCACATGACATTCCCTTAGCTGGGCACCTGGGTCAAATGAAAACTTGGGACAGATTGGTACCACTGTTTCATTGGCCTAGGATGTCTGAGGACACAAAAGAATTTTGTAAGTCCGGTGAAACCTGTCAAGCCAGTGGCAAAACAGGTGGCACTCCAAAGGCACCCCTTATCCCACTGCCTGTGGTTGGGGTTCCCTTTGAAAGGGTAGGGGTTGACATAGTTGGCCCCCTTGACCCTCCTACTGCTTCAGGCAATAGGTTTATCTTGGTGGTAGTGGACCATGCCACAAGATATCCTGAAGCTATTCCTTTAAGGACCACTACAGCTCCTGCAGTGGCAAAGGCCCTCCTGGGAATATTTTCCAGGGTGGGCTTCCCAAAGGAAGTAGTATCAGACAGAGGAAGCAATTTCATGTCTGCATACTTAAAGGCCATGTGGAAGGAGTGTGGTGTAACTTACAAGTTCACAACACCCTATCATCCACAAACAAATGGACTGGTGGAGAGATTTAATAAAACTCTCAAAGGCATGATTATGGGACTCCCTGAAAAACTCCGCAGGAGATGGGATATCCTTCTACCATGCCTCCTTTTTGCCTACAGGGAGGTACCCCAGAAAGGAGTGGGCTTCAGCCCCTTTGAACTTCTTTTTGGACACCCTGTTAGGGGTCCACTCACACTTGTAAAGGAAGGTTGGGAACAACCTTTAAAAGCTCCTAAGCAGGATATTGTGGATTATGTACTTGGCCTCAGATCAAGGATGGCTGAGTACATGAAAAAGGCCAGTAAAAACCTTCAGGCCAGCCAAGAGCTCCAGAAGCAATGGCATGATCAGAAGGCTGTTTTGGTTCAGTACCAACCAGGGCAGAAAGTGTGGGTCTTGGAGCCTGTGGCCCCAAGAGCGCTCCAAGATAAATGGAGTGGTCCACACACAATTGTTGAAAAGAAGGGTGAAGTCACCTACTTGGTTGACTTAGGCACTGCCAGGAGTCCCCTTAGGGTGCTCCATGTCAACCGCCTGAAACCCTACTATGACAGGGCTGATCTCACCCTGCTCATGGCAACAGATGAGGGACAGGAAGAAGACAGTGATCCTCTACCTGATCTCTTCTCTTCCACAGAACAAGATGCTCTTGTGGAAGGGGTAGTTTTGGCTGATTGTCTTACTGCTGAGCAGAAAGATAATTGCATAAATCTCCTAGGACAATTTTCAGAACTCTTCTCCATTGTGCCAGGCACCACTTCTTGGTGTGAGCACACTATAGATACTGGAGACAGTTTACCTGTCAAAAGTAAGATCTATAGGCAGCCTGACCATGTCAGGGACTGCATAAAGCAAGAAGTTCAGAAGATGTTGGAACTAGGAGTGGTTGAGCACTCTGACAGTCCATGGGCTTCTCCTGTGGTACTGGTACCAAAACCCAATTCTAAAGATGGAAAGAAGGAAATGAGGTTTTGTGTAGACTATAGAGGTCTCAACTTGGTAACCAAAACAGATGCTCACCCTATACCCAGGGCAGATGAGCTAATAGATACACTGGCATCTGCCAAGTATCTAAGCACTTTTGATTTGACTGCAGGGTATTGGCAGATCAAAATGTCAGAAGATGCTAAACCTAAGACTGCATTTTCTACCATTGGAGGACATTACCAGTTTACTGTAATGCCTTTTGGTTTGAAAAATGCACCTGCCACTTTTCAGAGGTTGGTGAACACACTCCTGCAAGGGCTGGAAGCTTTCAGTGCAGCATATTTGGATGATATAGCTGTCTTTAGCTCCAGCTGGGATGATCACCTGGTCCACCTTTGGAAAGTTTTGGAGGCCCTGCAAAAGGCAGGCCTCACTATCAAGGCTTCAAAGTGCCAGATAGGGCAGGGTAAGGTGGTTTATCTGGGACACCTTGTTGGTGGGGAACAGATTGCACCACTTCAGGGGAAAATCCAAACTATTATTGATTGGATTCCCCCTACCACTCAGACTCAGGTGAGAGCCTTCCTAGGCCTCACTGGGTATTACAGGAGGTTCATTAAGAACTATGGCTCCATTGCAGCCCCTCTTAATGACCTCACATCCAAGAAAATGCCTAAAAAGGTATTATGGACAGCAAACTGTCAGAAAGCTTTTGAGGAGCTGAAGCAGGCCATGTGCTCTGCACCTGTCCTGAAAAGCCCTTGTTACTCTAAAAAATTCTATGTCCAGACTGATGCATCTGAATTAGGAGTAGGGGCAGTCCTATCACAACTTAATTCTGAGGGCCAGGATCAACCTGTTGCTTTTATTAGTAGAAGGTTGACCCCTAGAGAAAAGCGTTGGTCTGCCATTGAGAGGGAGGCCTTTGCTGTGGTCTGGGCTCTGAAGAAGTTGAGGCCATACCTGTTTGGCACTCACTTCATTGTTCAAACAGACCACAAACCTCTACTTTGGCTAAAACAAATGAAAGGTGAAAATCCTAAATTGTTGAGGTGGTCCATATCCCTACAGGGAATGGACTATACAGTGGAACATAGACCTGGGAGTAGCCACTCCAATGCAGATGGACTCTCCAGATATTTCCACTTAGACAATGAAGACTCATCAGGTAATGGCTAGTCTTATTGTCCTTCGTTTGGGGGGGGGTTGTGTAGGAAAGTACCATCTTGCCTGGCATGTTACCCCCATTTTTCACTGTATATATGTTGTTTTAGTTGTATGTGTCACTGGGACCCTGGTAACCCAGGGCCCCAGTGCTCATAAGTGTGCCTGTATGTGTTACCTGTGTAGTGACTAACTGTCTCACTGAGGCTCTGCTAATCAGAACCTCAGTGGTTATGCTCTCTCATTGCTTTCCAAATTGTCACTGACAGGCTAGTGACCATTTTTACCAATTTACATTGGCTTACTGGAACACCCTTATAATCCCCTAGTATATGGTACTGAGGTACCCAGGGTATTGGGGTTCCAGGAGATCCCTATGGGCTGCAGCATTTCTTTTGCCACCCATAGGGAGCTCTGACAATTCTTACACAGGCCTGCCACTGCAGCCTGAGTAAAATAACGTCCACGTTATTTCACAGCCATTTTACACTGCACTTAAGTAACTTATAAGTCACCTATATGTCTAACCTTTACCTGGTAAAGGTTTGGTGCAAAGTTACTTAGTGTGAGGGCACCCTGGCACTAGCCAAGGTGCCCCCACATTGTTCAGAGCCAATTCACTGAACTTTGTGAGTGCGGGGACACCATTACACTCGTGCACTACATATAGGTCACTACCTATATGTAGCTTCACCATGGTAACTCCGAATATGGCCATGTAACATGTCTATGATCATGGAATTGCCCCCTCTATGCCATCCTGGCATTGTTGGTACAATTCCATGATCCCAGTGGTCTGTAGCACAGACCCTGGTACTGCCAGACTGCCCTTCCTGGGGTTTCTCTGCAGCTGCTGCTGCTGCCAACCCCTCAGACAGGCATCTGCCCTCCTGGGGTCCAGCCAGGCCTGGCCCAGGATGGCAGAACAAAGAACTTCCTCTGAGAGAGGGTGTGACACCCTCTCCCTTTGGAAAATGGTGTGAAGGCAGGGGAGGAGTAGCCTCCCCCAGCCTCTGGAAATGCTTTGTTGGGCACAGATGTGCCCAATTCTGCATAAGCCAGTCTACACCGGTTCAGGGACCCCTTAGCCCCTGCTCTGGCGCGAAACTGGACAAAGGAAAGGGGAGTGACCACTCCCCTGACCTGCACCTCCCCTGGGAGGTGTCCAGAGCTCCTCCAGTGTGCTCCAGACCTCTGCCATCTTGGAAACAGAGGTGCTGCTGGCACACTGGACTGCTCTGAGTGGCCAGTGCCACCAGGTGACGTCAGAGACTCCTTGTGATAGGCTCCTTCAGGTGTTAGTAGCCTTTCCTCTCTCCTAGGTAGCCAAACCCTCTTTTCTGGCTATTTAGGGTCTCTGTCTCTGGGGAAACTTTAGATAACGAATGCATGAGCTCAGCCGAGTTCCTCTGCATCTCCCTCTTCACCTTCTGATAAGGAATCGACCGCTGACCGCGCTGGAAGCCTGCAAACCTGCAACATAGTAGCAAAGACGACTACTGCAACTCTGTAACGCTGATCCTGCCGCCTTCTCGACTGTTTTCCTGCTTGTGCATGCTGTGGGGGTAGTCTGCCTCCTCTCTGCACCAGAAGCTCCGAAGAAATCTCCCGTGGGTCGACGGAATCTTCCCCCTGCAACCGCAGGCACCAAAAAGCTGCATCTCCGGTCCCTTGGGTCTCCTCTCAGCACGACGAGCGAGGTCCCTCGAATCCAGCGACACCGTCCAAGTGACCCCCACAGTCCAGTGACTCTTCAGCCCAAGTTTGGTGGAGGTAAGTCCTTGCCTCACCTCGCTGGGCTGCATTGCTGGGAACCGCGACTTTGCAAGCTTCTCCGGCCCCTGTGCACTTCCGGCGGAAATCCTGTGTGCACAGCCAAGCCTGGGTCCACGGCACTCTAACCTGCATTGCACGACTTTCTAAGTTGGTCTCCGGCGACGTGGGACTCCTTTGTGCAACTTCGGCGAGCACCGTTTCACGCATCCTCGTAGTGCCTGTTTCTGGCACTTCTCCGGGTGCTACCTGCTTCAGTGAGGGCTCTTTGTCTTGCTCGACGTCCCCTCTCTCTGCAGGTCCAATTTGCGACCTCCTGGTCCCTCCTGGGCCCCAGCAGCGTCCAAAAACGCCAAACGCACGATTTGCGTGTAGCAAGGCTTGTTGGCGTCCATCCGGCGGGAAAAAACTTCTGCACGACTCTCCAAGGCGTGGGGGATCCATCCTCCAAAGGGGAAGTCTCTAGCCCTTGTCGTTCCTGCAGTATTCACAGTTCTTCAGCCTAGTAAGAGCTTCTTTGCACCAACCGCTGGCATTTCTTGGGCATCTGCCCATCTCCGAGCTGCTTGTGACTTTTGGACTTGGTCCCCTTGTTCCACAGGTACCTTCAGACAGGAATCCATCGTTGTTGCATTGCTGATTTGTGTTTTCCTTGCATTCTCCCTCTAACACGACTATTTTGTCCTTAGGGGAACTTTGGTGCACTTTGCACTCACTTTTCAGGGTCTTGGGGTGGGTTATTTTGCTAACTCTCACTATTTTCTAATAGTCCCAGCGACCCTCTACAAGGTCACATAGGTTTGGGGTCCGTTCGTGGTTCGCATTCCACTTCTGGAGTATATGGTTTGTGTTGCCCCTATCCCTATGTTTCCCCATTGCATCCTATTGTAACTATACATTGTTTGCACTGTTTTCTAAGACTATACTGCATATTTTTGCTATTGTGTATATATATCTTGTGTATATTTCCTATCCTCTCACTGAGGGTACACTCTAAGATACTTTGGCATATTGTCATAAAAATAAAGTACCTTTATTTTTAGTATAACTGTGTATTGTGTTTTCTTATGATATTGTGCATATGACACTAAGTGGTACTGTAGTAGCTTCACACGTCTCCTAGTTCAGCCTAAGCTGCTCTGCTAAGCTACCATTATCTATCAGCCTAAGCTGCTAGACACCCTATACACTAATAAGGGATAACTGGGCCTGGTGCAAGGTGCAAGTACCCCTTGGTACTCACTAAAAGCCAGTCCAGCCTCTTACAGCAGACACTGCTGAGCTTTTGGGTGAAGGGGGGCCTGCCAGGGAGGAGCTGAGTGTGGCACAGCAGACCTGTCCCACACTAGAGGGTCTAAGACAGCAAGCTGTCAAACAAGCTAATGGGGATGTCAGTGACTCTCACAGAGTTTACTGAGAGGACAACCTCTTGTACACTGAGGCAAGGGATCCTAAACCTGGAGCTGCCAGGAGATTAGTGATTCCTCAGGAGTACAGAAAGTTCCTCCTAACTCTTGCTCACGACATTCCCCTAGCTGGGCATTTGGGGCAAATGAAAACTTGGGACAGGCTTGTTCCCTTGTTTCACTGGCCCAGAATGTCTGAGGACACAAAAGAATATTGTAAGTCCTGTGAAACCTGTCAAGCCAGTGGCAAGACAGGTGGCACCCCAAATGCACCCCTTATTCCACTGCCTGTGGTTGGGGTTACCTTTGAAAGGGTAGGGGTTGACATAGTTGTCCCCCTTGACCCTCCTACTGCTTCAGGCAATAGGTTTATCTTGGTGGTAGTGGACCATGCCACCAGATATCCTGAAGCAATTCCTCTTAGGACCACTACAGCTCCTACAGTGGCAAAGGCCCTCCTGGGAATCTTTTCCAGGGTGGGCTTCCCAAAAGAGGTGGTATCAGACAGGGGAAGCAATTTCATGTCTGCTTACTTAAAGGCCATGTGGAAGGAGTGTGGTGTGACTTACAAGTTCACTACACCCTATCATCCACAAACAAATGGACTGGTGGAGAGATTTAACAAAACTCTCAAAGGCATGATTATGGGTCTCCCTGAAAAACTCCGCAGGAGATGGAATATCCTTTTACCATGCCTATTTTTTGCCTACAGGGAGGTACCCCAGAAAGGAGTGGGCTTCAGCCCCTTTGAACTCCTCTTTGGACACCCTGTGAGGGGTCCACTAACACTTGACAAGGAGGGTTGGGAACAACCTTTAAAAGCTCCAAAGCAAGATATTGTGGATTATGTACTTGGCCCCAGATCAAGGATGGCTGAGTACATGAAAAAGGCCAGTAAAATCCTTCAGGCCAGCCAAGAGCTCCAGAAGCAATGGCATGACCAGAAGGCTGTTTTGGTTCAGTACCAACCACGGCAGAAAGTGTGGGTCCTGGAGCCTGTGGCCCCAAGGGCACTCCAAGACAAATGGAGTGGACCCCACACAATTGTTGAGAAAAAGGGTGAAGTCACCTACTTAGTTGACTTAGGAACTGCCAGGAGTCCCCTTAGGGTGCTCCATGTCAATCGCCTGAAACCCTACTATGAAAGGGCTGATCTCACCCTTCTCATGGCAACTGATGAGGGACAGGAAGAAGACAGTGATCCTCTACCTGATCTCTTCTATTCCACAGAACAAGATGCTCTGGTGGAAGGGGTAGTTTTGGCTGATTGTCTTACTGCTGAGCAGAAAGACCATTGCATAAATCTCCTGGGTCAGTTTTCTGAACTCTTCTCTACTGTGCCATGTACCACTTCTTGGTGTGAGCACACTATAGATACTGGAGACAGCTTGCCTGTCAAAAGTAAGATCTATAGGCAGCCTGACCATGTCAGGGACTGCATAAAGCAAGAGGTGCAGAAAATGTTAGAACTAGGAGTGGTTGAGCACTCTGAAAGTCCATGGGCTTCTCCTGTGGTACTTGTACCAAAACCTCATTCCAAAGATGGAAAAAAGGAAATGCGGTTTTGTGTAGACTACAGAGGTCTCAACCAGGTAACCAAAACTGATGCTCACCCTATACCCAGGGCAGATGAGCTCATAGATACACTGGCATCTGCCAAGTATCTAAGCACTTTTGATTTGACTGCAGGGTATTGGCAGATCAAATTATCAGAAAATGCTAAACCTAAAACTGCATTTTCAACCATTGGAGGCCATTACCAATTCACAGTAATGCCTTTTGGATTGAAAAATGCACCTGCCACTTTTCAGAGGTTGGTGAACACAGTCCTGCAAGGGCTGGAAGCTTTTAGTGCAGCATATTTGGACGATATAGCTGTCTTTAGCACCAGCTGGGATGATCACCTGGTCCACCTATGGAAAGTTTTAGAGGCCCTGCAAAAAGCAGGCCTCACTATCAAGGCTTCAAAGTGCCAGATAGGGCAGGGAAAGGTGGTTTATCTGGGACACCTTGTTGGTGGGGAACAGATTGCACCACTTCAGGGGAAAATCCAAACTATTATAGATTGGGTTCCCCCTACTACTCAGACTCAGGTGAGAGCCTTCCTAGGCCTCACTGGGTATTACAGGAGGTACATTAAGAACTATGGCTCCATTGCAGCCCCTCTTAATGACCTCACATCCAAGAAAATGCCTACAAAGGTATTATGGACAGCAAACTGTCAGAAAGCTTTTGAGGAGCTGAAGCAGGCCATGTGCTCTGCACCTGTCCTGAAAAGCCCTTGTTACTCTAAAAAATTCTATGTCCAAACTGATGCATCTGAATTAGGAGTAGGGGCAGTCCTATCACAACTTAATTCTGAGGGCCAGGATCAACCTGTTGCTTTTATTAGTAGGAGGTTGATTCCTAGAGAAAAGCGTTGGTCTGCCATTGAGAGGGAGGCCTTTGCTGTGGTCTGGGCACTGAAGAAGTTGAGGCCATACCTGTTTGGCACTCACTTCATTGTTCAGACAGACCACAAACCTCTACTTTGGCTAAAACAAATGAAAGGTGAAAATCCTAAATTGTTGAGGTGGTCAATATCCCTACAGGGAATGGACTATACAGTGGAACATAGACCTGGGAGTAGCCACTCCAATGCAGATGGACTCTCCAGATATTTCCACTTAGACAATGAAGACCCATCAGGGAATGACTAGTCTTATTGTCCTTCGTTTGGGGGGGGGGGTTGTGTAGGAAAGTACCATCTTGCCTGGCATGTTACCCCCATTTTTCACTGTATATATGTTGTTTTAGTTGTATGTGTCACTGGGACCCTGCCAGCCAGGGCCCCAGTGCTCATAAGTGTGCCTGAATGTGTTACCTGTGTTATGACTAACTGTCTCACTGAGGCTCTGCTATCCAGAACCTCAGTGGTTATGCTCTCTCATTTCTTTCAAATTGTCACTAACAGGCTAGTGACCAATTTTACCAATTTACATTGGCTTACTGGAACACCCTTATAATTCCTTAGTATATGGTACTGAGGTACCCAGGGTATTGGGGTTACAGGAGATCCCTATGGGCTGCAGCATTTCTTTTGCCACCCATAGGGAGCTCTGACAATTCTTACACAGGCCTGCCACTGCAGCCTGAGTGAAATAACGTCCACGTTATTTCACAGCCATTTACCACTGCACTTAAGTAACTTATAAGTCACCTATATGTCTAACCTTTACCTGGTAAAGGTTAGGTAAAAAGTTACTTAGTGTGAGGGCACCCTGGCACTAGCCAAGGTGCCCCCACATTGTTCAGGGCAAATTCCCGGAACTTTGTGAGTGCGGGGACACCATTACACGCGTGCACTACGCATAGGACACTAACTATGTGTAGCTTCACAATGGTAACTCCGAATATGGCCATGTAACATGTCTATGATCATGGAATTGCCCCCTCTATGCCATCCTAGCATAGTTGGCACAATCCCATGATCCCAGTGGTCTGTAGCACAGACCCTGGTACTGCCAAACTGCCTTTTCAGGGGTTTCACTGCAGCTGCTGCCAACCCCTCAGACAGGTTTCTGCCCTCCTGGGGTCCAGCCAGGCTCGTCCCAGGATGGCAGAACAAAGGACTTCCTCTGAGAGAGGGTGTTACACCCTCTCCCTTTGGAAAATGGTGTGAAGGCAGGGGAGGAGTAGCCTCCCCCAGCCTCTGGAAATGCTTTCATGGGCACACATGGTGCCCATTTCTGCATAAGCCAGTCTACACCGGTTCAGGGACCCCTTAGCCCTACTCTGGCACGAAACTGGACAAAGGAAAGGGGAGTGACCACTCCCCTGACCTGCACCTCCCCTGGGAGGTGCCCAGAGCTCCTCCAGTGTGCTCCAGACCTCTGCTATCTTGGAAACAGAGGTGCTGCTGGCACACTGGACTGCTCTGAATGGCCAGGGCCAGCAGGTGACGTCAGAGACTCCTTCTGATAGGCTCCTTCAGGTGTTGCTAGCCTATCCTCTCTCCTAGGTAGCCAAACCCTCTTTTCTGGCTATTTAGGGTCTCTGTCTCTGGGGATTCCTTAGATAATGAATGCAAGAGCTCATCAGAGTTCCTCTGCATCTCTCTCTTCACCTTCTGCCAAGGAATCGACTACTGACCGCGCTGGAAGCCTGCAAAACTGCAACAAAGTAGCAAAGACGACTACTGCAACTCTGTAACGCTGATCCTGCCGCCTTCTCGACTGTTTTCCTGGTGGTGCATGCTGTGGGGGTAGTCTGCCTCCTCTCTGCACTAGAAGCTCTGAAGAAATCTCCTGTGGGTCGACTTAATCGTCCCCCTGCTACCGCAGGCACCAAAGAACTGCATCATCGGTCCCCTGGGTCTCCTCTCAGCACGACGAACGAGGTCCCTTGAATCCATCAACTGTGTCCAAGTGACTCCCACAGTCCAGTGACTCTTCAGTCCAAGTTTGGTGGAGGTAAGTCCTTGCCTCCTCACGCCAGACTTCATTGCTGGGAACCGCGACTTTTGCAGCTACTCCGGCCTCTGTGCACTTCCGGCAGAAATCCTTTGTGCACAGCCAAGCCTGGGTCCACGGCACTCTAACCTGCATTGCACGACTTTCTAAGTTGTCCTCCGGCGACGTGGGACTCCTTTGTGCGACTTCGGGTGAGCACTGTTTCACTCTTCTTTGTAGTGCCTGTTCTGGCACTTCTGCGGGTGCTGCCTGCTTTTGAGAGGGCTCCTTGTCTTGCTCGACGCCCCCTCTGTCCCCAGACACAATTGGCGACATCCTGGTCCCTCCTGGGCCACAGCAGCATCCAAAAACCCTAACCGCACGATTTGCAGCCAGCAAGGCTTGTTGGCGGTCTTTTGGCGGGAAAACACTTCTGCACGACTCTCCACGGCGTGGGGGATCCATCCTCCAAAGGGGAAGTCTCTAGCCCTTGTCGTTCCTGCTAATCCTCAGCGTCTACTGTCCAGTAGCAGCTTCTTTGCACCCACAGCTGGCATTTCCTGGGCATCTGCCCATCTCCGACTTGCTTGTGACTTTTGGACTTGGTCCCCTTGTTCCACAGGTACCCTCGACTGGAAATCCATCGTTGTTGCATTGCTGGTTTGTGTCTTTCCTGCAGAATTCCCCTATCACGACTTCTTTGTCCTTTGGGGAACTTTAGTGCACTTTGCACTCACTTTTCAGGTTCGTGGGGTGGGCTATTTTTCTAACCCTTACTATTTTCTAATAGTCCCAGCGACCCTCTACAAGGTCACATAGGTTTGGGGTCCATTCGTGGTTCGCATTCCACTTTTGGAGTATATGGTTTGTGTTGCCCCTATCCCTATGTGTCCCCATTGCATCCTATTGTAACTATACATTGTATGCACTGTTTTCTAAGACTATACTGCATATTTTTGGTGTTGTGTACATATATCTTGTGTATATTTGCTATCCTCATACTGAGGGTACACTCTGAGGTACTTTGGCATATTGTCATAAAAATAAAGTACCTTTATTTTTAGTATATCTGTGTATTGTGTTTTCTTATGATATTGTGCAAGTGACACTAGTGGTACTGTAGGAGCTTCACTCGTCTCCTAGTTTAGCCTAAGCTGCTCTGCTAAGCTACCATTATCTATCAGCCTATGCTGCTAGACACCCTATACACTAATAAGGGATAACTGGGCCTGGTGCAAGGTGCAAGTACCCCTTGGTACTCACTACAAGCCAGTCCAGCCTCCTACAACAATGTCTTCCCATTTTCGTCTCACCCCTGTGGTTCTGTGCACTTTGATCCGATTCGGGGTAGTATAGAACACATCCCTTGGCCCCCAGAAGGATGTAGGGGAGGATAATCAGATCATGATCACTAAGAAGGGTCAGCACAGTATAGGGTGTATCACTGCCATTTAGTGCAGATGATGACAAAATAATATGGTCTATGACGGAGGTTGAGTTGGGGCCCCTATGAGTTGGAATAATTTAGTCACAAACACTGTGTTTCCGTTCCATAAGCGTTAAATCATAAGTGGACAGCATCAAATTAAGGACTTCTCCATACTCATTGTGACAAAAATTATCAAATCCTGTCCCATAAGGGGTAGTAAATCCACAGGACTGGGGGGAGGTGCGTGTGCATGGCTGGATATTAAAGTGCCCGGCCCAAATAATAATGGGATTGGAGCTGATGAATTTAAAAAACGTGTTTAGGCTTTGGTTCAGGGCGTGGGCAACCCTACATCGGGTGACTTCAAAGATGTTATTATAGTAGTTAATTATGACCATATCTACCTTATTCTTGTGTTTAAGCCACAAAAGTTGAAAGTGTGTGATCTCCACAAAGGTATTTTTAACCACTACAGGGAGTTTATTATAAATAAGCACCAGGAGCCCCCTGTTGGCCCTACCAGATGGTGATGGTGTAGCTGGTAGTGAGTGTGTGGTAAATCCGTGCACATAGGCAGGTGAGGTACACCAGGCTTCTTGGCTGAAAAGCACATCTAGCTTACTGATTAATGAATCCCATTCTTTGGTCTCAGTTTTGCCACGTATGCCCTGCACATTCGATGTAGCAAGATAATGGCGCCCCATGTGTTATTGACAGGTTCCTGACTCCTTGATTCTTCCCTGCCATAATTTACTGCATTTGGAGCTAACTCAGTTGGTTCCCCATCCCCATTGTATATTATATCCCTAATGTCCATGTCATCCTTGTCCTGCTGGGCTAATAGTAGCCTATTAGGGCTCGGATCCATCTTATGTTTGGTTATTTCCTTTGCCCTTAGCCTCGTCCTCTCACAGGCTACAGCCTCCTTGCTTACCAGTCAGTCATTATCAGACAATGAACTTAATATCTGATATTTATTGCTTAGTAGTAACGGGGTGGTAGAGTGTGCATTATTTGTGAGATCGGGGCCTGGGAATGTCAATATAGACCATGGCGGCATACAGGGCACAGGTCTACGTACTGACTGAAACAATTACTGAGCACATGCTCTTTCATGAACAGGTTATACAGCCCATCATAATTGTGTACCTTGTTTCCAGCTAACCAAACACCCAGCATTTTTACTGAATAGTCCACAAATTCTACCCAGGTCTGGCTCTGGGTTGTTTGAGCCTCCCTGAACTTTATTCTGCACTCTTCAGTTGTAAATCCAAAGCCCTCAATCAGGGTACTCTTCATGAGGTCATATGATTTAGAATCTGCCTCATTCACTGTCAGGGGCCTATCCATGCACTTTCCTGAGAATAACTCCCACATCAGTGTGCCTCAATGTTTCTTTTCAATTTCCCACCCAATGCAGGCTCTTTCAAAGGCAGAAAACCATTTTACCATATTATTCTCTTCAGTGAAGGGAGGGACAACTCCTTTTGGCAGTTTAATGTGGAAAGATTTCTCCCTCAACACTTGTATGCTCCCACCAGAGATGGGTCCTGAGCCCAACTCTTTTCTTTGTTTTCCTATCTCCAACAGCTGTCTTTCTAATGCCAGTCTCTTTGTCAGCCTGGCAATGTCCAGGTCTGTTTCTGTTGGTGTTCTAGAGCTTCTGGTGGAAGAGGAGCTAACCCCATCTCCATTCTCCACAGGGTGTTTATCCACCAAAGATGCATCATCATCCTCTGTTTCATCTGGGGGTTATCTCTTTCATGCTGGGCCACCAGAAACCTAAGTTTCTCTGTTTTAGGGTTCTTTCAAGTATGAATTTTGTACACTCTGCAGAGTCTCTTTAATTGGTCATAGCTATATGCCTCAAAAGGTTCCAGGCCGAGCTCCTGGTTTCTGGACTCTACTTCTGATATTGCTACTTTACTAAAGTTGGGACCTTTTTAGAAATTTAGGGGGTCATTCTAACCCTGGCGGTAAAAACCGCCAGGGCGAACGACCGCGGTAGCACCGCCAACAGGCTGGCGGTGCACCGCTGGGCATTCTGACCGCGGCGGTTCAGCCGCGGCCAGAAACGGGAAGTCGGCGGTGTCCCGCCGACTTTCCGCTGCCCTTGAGAATCCTCCATGGCGGCGGAGCGCGCTCCGCCGCCATGGGGATTCTGACACCCCCTACCGCCATCCTGTTCCTGGCGGTTCTCCCGCCGGGAACAGGATGGCGGTAGGGGGTGCCGCGGGGCCCCTGCAGGTGCCCCCGTAAGAGGGCCCCAAAATGAATTTCAGTGTCTGCCTAGCAGACACTGAAATTCGCGACGGGTGCAACTGCACCCGTCGCACCTTCCCACTCCGCCGGCTCAATTCTGAGCCGGCGTCCTCGTGGGAAGGGTGTTTCCCGCTGGGCTGGCGGGCGGACTTTCGGCGGTCGCCCGCCAGCCCAGTGGGAAACCCAGAATGACCGCCGCGGTCTTTTGACCGCGGTACGGTCTTCTGGCGGTTCCCGCTTGGCGGGCGGCGGTAGCTCAGAATGACCCCCTTAGAGTCCCGTTTTTAAATAGTCCAACTAAAGTTAGGGTTTTTAAAACTTTTTGCTAGAGTTGTAGGGACCTAACCAGAGCACTATCAATTATTTTAAAAAATTGCAAAAATTATCTAGCCAATTAAAGAAAAAATAATAATAATAATAATAATTAGCTAAAGACAATTTGGAGAGTTATCTGTGTGCTCACAAAATTGACAAAGTGGTATCAGCAAATGCAAAGTCTTTTTCTCACCTCTAATATACCAAATGTAGGAGGCTGGCCCTCTATGGAGTGTGCAAAACTAGGTACACTGTGCAGAGGGTCCAGGCAAACACACGTTGGCTTCCAGAGGTAAAAACTAGATCACCTAATGTAGGAGGCTGGCCTGGCTTGTAGTGGGTACCAGAGGTACTTACACCTTGTGCCAGGTCCAGTTATCCCTTATTAGTGTAGAAGAGGTGTTTCTAGCAGGTTAGACTGATAGAAGGTAGCTATGGCAAAGCAGCTTAGGCTGAACTAGGAGACATGTAAAGCTCCTACTATACCACTGGTGTCATATGCACAATATCATAAGAAAACACAACACACAGATATACTAAAAATAAAGGTACTTTATTATTTAGTTATAGGGGCAACACAAACCATATACTCCAAAAGTGGAATGCGAACCACGAATGGACCCCAAACCTATGTGAGCTTGTAGAGGGTCGCTGGGGCTGTAAGAAAACAGTGAGGGTTAGAAAAATAGCCTACCCCAAGACCCTGTAAGGTAGGTGTAAAGTGCACCTACAACCCCCAGAGTGCACAGAAGATGTGATATGGGGATTCTGCAAGGAAACCCAACACCAGCAATGCAACAACAGTGGATTTCCGGACCTGAGTACCTGTAAGACAAGGGGACCAAGTCCAAGAGTTGCGACAGTGTCGAGAGTGGGCAGGAGCCCAGGAAATGCCAGCTGAGGGTGCAAGGCAGCTGCCACTGGGTGGAAGAAGCTTGGTGTTCTGCAAGAACGAAGAGGACTAGGAACTTCCCCTTTGGAGGATGGATGTCCCACGTCGTGAAGAAGCTTGCAGAGGTGTTCCCACGCAGAAAGACCGCAAACAAGCCTTGCTGCAAGGGTTGCGGTTAGGGTTTTTGGATGCTGCTGTGGCCCAGGAGGGACCAGGATGTCGCCAATTGCGTGAGGAGACAGAGGGGGCGCCCAGCATAACAGGGAGCCCTCACAGAAGCAGGCAGCACCCGCAGAAGTGCCGGAACAGGCACTACGAAGAGGAGTGAACCGGAGCTCACCCGAAGTCACAAAAGAAGATCCCACGACGCCGGAGGACAACTCAGGAGGTTGTGCACTGAAGTTTAGAGTGTCGGGGACCCAGGCTTGGCTGTGCACAAATGAAATCCTGGAAGAGTGCACAGGAGCCGGAGCAGCTGCAAATCACGCAGTACCCAGCAATGCAGTCTAGCGTGGTGAGGCAAGGACTTACCTCCACCAAACTTGGACTGAAGAGTCACTGGACTGTGGGAGTCACTTGGACAGAGTTGCTGAGTTCCAGGGACCACACTCGTTGTGCTGAGAGGGGACCCAGTGGACCGGTGATGCAGTCTTTTGTTGCCTGCGGTTGCAGGGGGAAGATTCCGTCGACCCACGGGAGATTTCTTCGTAGCTTCTAGTGCAGAGAGGAGGCAGACTACCCCCACAGCATGCACCACCAGGAAAAAAGTTGAGAAGACAGCCGGATCAGCGATACAAGGTTGCAGTAGTCGTCTTTGCTACTTTGTTGCGGTTTTGCAGGCGTCCAGAGCAGTCAGCGGTCGATTCCTTGGCAGAAGGTGAAGAGAGAGATGCAGAGGAACTCTGATGAGCTCTTGCATTCGTTATCTAAAGAATTCCCCAAAGCAGAGACCCTAAATAGCCAGAAAAGGAGGTTTGGCTACCTAGGAAGGAGGATAGGCTAGCAACACAGGTAAGAGCCTATCAGCAGGAGTCTCTGACGTCACCTGCTGGCACTGGCCACTCAGAGCAGTCCAGTGTGCCAGCAGCACCTCTGTTTCCAACATGGCAGAGGTCTGGAGCACACTGGAGGAGCTCTGGGCACCTCCCAGGGGAGGTGCAGGTCAGGGTAAGTGGTCACTCCCCTTTCCTTTGTCCAGTTTCGCGCCAGAGCAGGGCTGGGAGATCCCTGAACCGGTGTAGACTGGCTTATGCAGAGATGGGCACCATCTGTGCCCATCAAAGCATTTCCAGAGGCTGGGGGAGGCTACTCCTCCCCAGCCCTGACACCTTTTTCCAAAGGGAGAGGGTGTAACACCCTCTCTCTGAGGAAGACCTTTGTTCTGCCTTCCTGGGCCAAGCCTGGCTGGACCCCAGGAGGGCAGAAACCTGTCTGAGGGGTTGGGAGCAGCAGCAGCTGCAGTGAAACCCCGGGAAAGGTAGTTTGGCAGTACCCGTGTCTGTGCTAGAGACTCGGGGGATCATGGAATTGTCTCCCCAATGCCAGAATGGCATTGGGGTGACAATTCCATGATCTTAGACATGTTACATGGCCATGTTCGGAGTTACCATTGTGACACTGTACATAGTTAGTGACCTATGTACAGTGCACGCGTGTAATGGTGTCTCCGCACTCACAAAGTTCGGGGAATTTGCCCACACACTAAGTAACTTAGCACCCAACCTTTACCAGGTAAAGGTTAGACATATAGGTGACTTATAAGTTACTTAAGTGCAGTGGTAAATGGCTGTGAAATAACGTGGACATTATTTCACTCAGGCTGCAGTGGCAGGCCTGTGTAAGAATTGTCAGAGCTCCCTATGGGTGGCAAAAGAAATGCTGCAGCCCATAGGGATCTCCTGGAACCCCAATACCCTGGGTACCTCAGTACCATATACTAGGGAATTATAAGGGTGTTCCAGTATGCCAATATGAATTGGTGAAATTGGTCACTAGCCTGTTAGTGACAATTTGTAAAGAGAGAGCATTACCACTGAGGTTCTGGTTAGCAGAGCCTCAGTGAGACAGTTAGGCATCACACAGGGAACACATACATATAGGCCACAAACTTATGAGCACTGGGGTCCTGACTAGCAGGGTCCCAGTGACACATAACAAACATACTGAAAACATAGGGTTTTCACTATGAGCACTGGGCCCTGGCTAGCAGGATCCCAGTGAGACAGTGAAAACACCCTGACATACACTCACAAACAGGCCAAAAGTGGGGGTAACAAGGCTAGAAAGAGGCTACTTTCTCACACTTAAGCCCATATTTATACTTTTTTAGCGCAGCGATTGTGTCATTTTTTTACGCAAAAGTGGCGCAAACCTGCAAAATACTATTGTATTTTGCAAGTTTGCGCTGTTTTTGCATCAAAAAGTGGCACAAATGCGGCGCTAAAAAAGTATAAATATGGGCCTTAGTGTTTTCTTACACTCCCAGCGACCCTCTACACACTACACTAGGCCTGGGGTCCATTCGTGGTTCGCATTCTACTTTTGGAGTATATGGTTTGTGTTGCCCCTAGGACTATTGTGTCCTATTGCATCCTATTGTAATCTACAGTGTTTACACTACTTTTCTAACTGTTTACTTACCTGATTTTGGTTTGTGTGTATATTTTGTGTATTTTACTTACCTCCTAAGGGAGTATATCCTCTGAGATACTTTTGGCATATTGTCACTAAAATAAAGTACCTTTATTTTTAGTAACTCTGACTATTGTGTTTCTTATGATATAGTGCTTTATGATATAAGTGGTATAGTAGAAGTTTTGCATGTCTCCTAGTTCAGCCTAAGATGCTCTGCTATAGCTACCTCTGTCAGCCTAAGCTGCAAGAACACTACTAATCTACTAATAAGGGCTAACTGGACCTGGCACAAGGTGTAAGTCCCATCAGGTACCCACTATAAGCCAGGCCAGCCTCCTACAGGGGGAACCTGGTAGTGTCCAATGGAACACTTACCTTTGAGTGGCTACACCCACAATAGTGACCAAGATGGAGGAAAATTAAATGCAGGTTCCATTTTGCAGGCAACACCTTGGGGGTGGTACATGTCAGGTGAAGCCACTCCTCCTACCCTTTGTGTGGTTTCCTGACTTTGCTCCCACCAAAAGTGGAGGATTGCAAAGGGGGATGGCCATCTGCTGTTAGCAGCAGGCCTGGGGGTCCAGTTTCAAGGGCAGTAGCCCCTTGAAGCTCACCGCCAGGGCAGTGGATATCCCTGAAAGAGTGGGTGTTAGCCCCTCCACCCAGGAAGGGCATTGGTTTACAAACCAGAGAGACAGGGCTCTCCCCCAAGTTTTGTATATTGGCTGTCTGGAGGCGGCATGCTGGATGGAACCAATCCGCAACAATGCACGGATAGTTAACAATTGCAGGGTGGACCTCTAAGGTGACCCCTGGGTACATTTAGGGATAAATCCAAAACTGGCACCAGTTTAGATTTATCATTCTGACTTGTTTGATACCAAACAACCCAGGGTTTAGAGTAGCCATCACGTAGCTGTGAAACTCGTGTTGACCTGACGCCAGTACATGTAATAAAATGTCTGCACTGTTCACTCACTATGTCCCAGGTTTGGCAAGGACACAGTGGGGGCATACTGCTCATGCAGCTATCCCCTCACACATATTATGGAGCACCCTGCCTTAGCGCTGTATGGCCTGCCAGAGTGGTGTCTTACCCATAGTAAATGCAGTGTTTGGTGGACAGGGCACACAGGTAGTGTGCCATGTCAAGTTTGTGTTTTAGGTTTGCACCAGGACACTCAGCCTGTAATGGCAGTGTGCTTGATGCACGGCCCAGAGCATGGCACAATCAGTGCTGCTGCCCTAAGGGGCCTACCTTTAGTACTCC
The DNA here is from genome assembly GCF_031143425.1 of Pleurodeles waltl. NCBI lineage: Eukaryota > Metazoa > Chordata > Amphibia > Caudata > Salamandridae > Pleurodeles > Pleurodeles waltl. Next base: position 1,841,205,430 of record NC_090444.1, on the reverse strand, counting down.
ATGCCCTGAGTACCTAAGTACCTTTTAATAGGGACTTATAGTGGTAGCTAAAGGTGTTTCCAATTACCTTTAAAATGTTTTAGGGAAAGAACACTACCACGGGGAACCAGTGCACTCCAGTCCAAGTTGCATCCAGAAACCAGGCAAAAAGTTTTGGGGGGGTACTGCAACAAAGTGCCAGTCTCCCACAACCAGCAAAGAGAGGCTGCACCATTGGATACTTTACCTGTTGCACCTGGTGGCTAGCAAAGGAAAGGGACTGTGCCTGCCATGTCGTGCTCAAGGAGAAGTTGTCTTCAGACCCCAACCAAAGCCACAAGAATCTGAGGGCCATCTGACTGGCCTCCTGTTCGCACCACAGGGTTAAACCAGGGACAAAACAGCTGAAGAAGCCTGCTGGGGCAAGTTGGTGACCCAAAGACTTCAGCCCGCCACCAACTGCCACGATGCAGCACCAGGGATTAGGACCCGAAGCACCCAAGTTCGTTAAGCCCAGATGTGCATCGAGTGGAGCAGGATTCCACAGAGGATGAACTATTGACTAAGGAGGGATTCGCCATGACTACGATGCTGGGCGACAGGTAGTCTAGTGGAGACTGGACTTCTGCCAGCAATGAGAGGACTTTGAGGACATCAACCCTGTGACCAGGATCCACTCATTGTCCCTGTGGACAGTGGACAGAGGAATAGTCGCAGTGAGAGCCCTTACAACTGCATCACATACACAGTATCCTTGAACATCGTCAGTATCCTTCATCCTTTGCAAAAGTAAAAGAAAGTAGCCTCTTTCTAGCTTGGTTACCCCCCTTCTGGTCCTCTAAGGAGCTCCCAGAGTGCATGGAATCATACAACCAATGCTTGCAAAAGCCATGAGGTGATTCCAACATGTTTGATACCAAACATGCCTATGTTCGGAGTTACAATTATGTAGCTGGACATAGGTAGTGACCTTTGTCCAGTACACGCATAAAATGGCATCCCAACACTCACGAAGTCCAAGAAAATAGTTCTGGAGGTCGTGGGGGCACCTCTGCTAGTGCATGGGTGCCCTCACACACAGGTACTTTGCACCCTGCTTTTAGGGCTAGAGGGTCTGCTATAGGGATGACTTATAAGTCACCTGGTGCAGTGTAAATGGCAGTGAAAGGGTGCATGCACCCTTTCACACAGGCTGCAATAGCAGTCCTGCAGAAGCTTTTGCATGGGCTCCCTATGGGTGGAAGAATATATGCTGCAGTCCACAGGGATCCCCTGGAACCCCAATGCCCTGGGTACCTAGGTACCATATACTAGGGACTTATAAGGGGGCACCAGTATGCCAATTGTGGGTGAAATACTGTGTTAACAGTATCCAACAACCAAATTTAAGGGAGAGGGCATAACTACCTGGGTCCTGATTAGCATGATTCCAGTAGACACAGTCAAACACACTGACAAACATGCCAAAATTGGGAGTAACCATGCTAGAAATAGGCTACTTTCCTTCACAGGGGTGCCACCTAAATACTTAATTTAGGGGAGTTACAAGGAGTGCCAGGTAGCAGCCAATGGGTTGCCTACCTTTGGGGTGACTACACTCTCTATATGACCACTTCCATTGGGAAGTGGGATAATCCTGACCCTAGAACACTAATTCTGTCCACAACAAGATGGAGGAATTTGGAAAGTGTTATCCACATGAGCTGGTCCCCCTTAGGGCTAGTACTGGCATGATGTGGGCACACCTCCTACTAATTTTCCCGCCTGTCTTGCTGCCAAACAGTGGGGTCAGGAAAGGGGCGTGGTCATCGCTGCTATCTGGAGAGACCTGGGTCACATTACAAAGGTGGCTAGTCCTTTGAAGCTTCCTGCCCTGGAATGTCCAACCTTCCTGGAAGAGGTGATAACAACTCCGCCCAGAGCTGGAGGTAAACACTGCGTTGACTTGAGCTGCCATGTTGAGCTTGTCATGTAGGATGATCACTAGATTTCTTGCATGGTCTATGGGTGTGGGTCACCACATGGAGTTTCATGGTGAGGTCTTGATCCAGAAGACCAGTACTTCTGTCTTCTCAGAGTTGAGCTGCAGGCAGTTGGTTAGCATCCAGTCTGCTGTCATGGTCATGCAGTTGGTGAAGTTAGTTCTGGTAGTGGCTTTCTTATCTGTCAGGTAGAGGATGAGTTGGGTATCATTGGCATAGGAGATGATGGTAATGTCTTGTGATGAGATGATGTTAGCAAACAGTGTCATAAATAGCTAGAAAAGGGTAGGGCTGAGTGACGATCCCAGTGAGACTCGGCATATCAATTTCTTGGTCTGATATGAAGGGTGACAGCCTGACCTTTGGGTTCTTCCTGTGAGGAAGAAACAGATCCATTTGAGAGCTGATCCTGTGTGCAAATCTTGTGGAATCTGCTATTAAGGGTTTTATGGGAGACAGTGTTGAAGGCCACTGCAAGGTTGAGCAGGATGAGGGCCACTGTTTCTCCTCAGTCTAGAATGAATCACATGTTGTTGGTGGCTGTAATACATGCTGTTTCAATGTTGTGGGTCTTCTCAGAACTATTAGTCAAAAACAAAATAAATGGTAACCACACGCAACAAGTTAACACCTTGGATTTAGAGGGGCATTACAGTGACCCACTCACCTCAATGTTCCTCGTTCCTCTCCTACTTTTGCAGGACATCATTACCTTTGAGTTCTCTACAGTGTTGTAGAACACATCACTTTATTTAGGTTTTCACAACAGAATCATAAATGGCATAATTCTGTATTCTTAACTTACTGGATCATTTCTATAAAAGCTATACTAATATGTATCCTTGCGGCAGTTTGTGATGTGACATAAAGTAATTGAATGGCTTAGAGACCATTGTACACAAGGGTGAGTTTTGAGTGTGTTCTTCATTAGTGGATGTCTGTGTGCAATGTACACCTTACAGAGGCACAAGTCGTTAAGGTTGAGTCCATTGAATCACAGAAAGAAGCCGCCAACTAACCAATAGTTCATCCTGCAGGGGAACACTCAACCTAAAACTAACAACAACAGCCTATATAACAGTAAACCAGGTGCCAATACACCATTTCTTTTCCTCTGAAACTCATTAGAAATGTAGTTATTACTTGGCAGGTTGGAATACGGTGACCTGGGATTGACGGAGAGGAGAAACAGATCAAATGTAAATCTCTGATGATACTCGCATGGCAATGATTCAAATGGTTGCAAATAAAATACATTTTAGAAGTTCTAAAACTAGGCTTTTCTTTTAACCAGTAGAGTGGTAAAATTAGATGAATGGTCACTCTTGTTAGTTGAATAACATCTGAGTAAAATCTAAAAGCCAGTTTTGCATGGTGATTGATGGGGAAACAAGGTGGAAGTCTAATGTTACACAATTGATGCTATGCAAAAATACGTTTGCCCAGAGCGCATAGCAAAAGCCTTGCTATAACCATTGCCACATGTAGATGTATAGGCATTAAAACACTCACTTTCTTTACGTCAATTTCATCGAGATGATTCTGCACAAACTGAACACTTGAAGTGAAATCAGCTGAGTTAAATTCATATGGAATATTCCAGCCTAAAGGTCCAAATTTTCGTCTCTCCTGTAAAACACAAACAAAACAAATTTATATCCATATGTATAAATATGTATTTAGCAAAAGAATGATACAAATTGACAAGTTACTTACGTTCAGTAACACATTATTTGGAAGAGACAATATCTAGCTGAAGATTCCTTACCTTTGAATTTCCCAGTCATCTGACTAGATCTGTAAACTTTTGCATGAGCAGTAACCCTGCAAACTGCTGCGTTTCTTTGGTTGGTTCTGCGTGGCATTGTCAGCATCGTTGGCACTGGAAATCACGCCGCAGTCACCTATATAGGTGCCACCCAGGCATGCAGATGTCAGTTACTTTTTACAACTTTCCACGCCAGGATCACAGAGCCATGAAGTGAACTAACGAGTGTGTGTCCAAACTAGGGCCCTGAAAGGTAAACAACCTTAGCCCTTGAAATCTGTCTGCAGAACGGGGATGCATGCGTGGGTCTATAAGCAATCTGTAGCTAGATAGTGTCTCTACTAGATAATCCGTTAGCAAAGATAAGTAATGTTCATCTGATAGAGTTCTACCTGCAGATTCCTTAATTTAGAAATAGGTACCCAAGTCATACCATCCTGGTGGTGGACTGCAAACAAATTTTACTAAACTAAGAAGTCCTCCAGTACTGAACAGGCGAACTGCCCGTCTCTGCGGACCAGACCGTCCAGACAGTAGTGGTTTGCAAACATGTACAGGGATGCCCACAATGCTTCTTGGCAGATATTCAGGACTGGCACTCCATGAGTTAACTCAGTGGTTGCAGCTTTCCCCCTGGTGAAAAGGGCCCATAAGCCCCCAGGAGGCTGCTTCTTAGCCACGGCATAGCAGAGATGTTAATACAGAGAACAACCCAGCGTGAAATGGAATGGTTCTGGACTGCCTGACCTTTTTTAGCTCCCATATAATCCATGAAGAGTTGGTTGTCCACTTGGAACTCTTTTATGTGGTCAAGGTAGAATGACAATGCTCTTTTTGGGTCCAGACGGTGGAGTTGCTCCTCTTCCTTAGAGGGATGAGGAGGAGCATAAAAGGTGGACAGGGTGACCGATTGTCCCAAATGGAATGGAGTCACAACCTTAGGTAGGAAAGAGGTCCGGGTGCAAAGCACCACCTTGTCTGGTAATACCATAAGATACAAAGGTTTGGATGACAAAGCATGCAGCTCACTCACCTTCCGGGCAGATGTTATTGCTACTTCAAGCGTCTCAGCATGATAGCCGCCTTGGAAACTGCAACACGAAAAACTGCTGACATTGCACAATCTCTTCAGGAGGCAAACAAATCTAACCAGGGAGGAAACCTGCTGAAAGAGTCCTTGTGCAGCCTCTGAAGGTATACACCACTCGTGATCCACTAGGCATCAACGTCTGAGTTAGTCTGCCCTGGCGTTCAGAGAACCAGCCATGTGTTGAACTACCGGGGTAATGCCCTGCTGTTCCAGCCATGTCCAGAGACGCAAAGCCTCTTGACAAAGGGTCTACAACCCCACTCTGCCCTGCTTGTTGCAGTACCATATGGAGGTGGTGTTGTCCGTGAACACCTGCACTAATTTCCCCTTGACAGAAGAAATAAAGGTACTTTATTATGGTAACACAACACTAAAATACTATAGAGGCAATACTCCCCTAGGAGGTAAGTAATACACAAGATAGATACACTAATTGTCAGAAATAGGCATAAGAATAGTTAGAAAATAGTGCAAATAGTGTAAAACGCAAAAGAGAATAATGGACCAAGGGGGAGCACAAACCATATACTAAAAAAATGGAATGCAAGAGAGTCACTGAAGGAGGCTGGCCTGGCTTGTAGTGGGTACCAGAGGTACTTACACCTTGTGCCAGGTCCAGTTATCCCTTATTAGTGTAGAAGAGGTGTTTCTAGCAGCTTAGGCTGATAGAAGGTAGCTATAGCAGAGCAGCTTAGGCTGAACTAGGAGACATGCAAAGCTCCTACTATACCACTGGTGTCATATGCACAATATCATAAGAAAAGCCACAATACACAGATATACTAAAAATAAAGGTACTTTATTTTTATGACAATATGCCAAAAGTATCTAATAGCAAAACGAAGTAATGCAAGCAATGTAAAGTTACAGTAGATTGCAATAGGAGCACATAGGTATAGGGGCAACACAAACCATATGCTCCAAAAGTGGAATGCGAACCACGAATGGACCCCAAACCTATGTGAGCTTGTAGAGGGTCGCTGGGACTGTAAGAAAACAGTGAGGGTTAGAAAAAATAGCCTACCCCAAGACCCTGTAAGGTAGGTGTAAAGTGCACCTACAACCCCCAGAGAGCACAGAAGTCGTGATAGGGGGATTCTGCAAGGAAAACCAACACCAGCAAAGCAACAACAGTGGATTTCCGGACCTGAGTACCTGTAAGACAAGGGGACCAAGTCCAAGTGTCGCAACAGTGTCGAGAGTGGGCAGGAGCCCAGGAAATGCCAGCTGAGGGTGCAAGGAAACTGCCACCGGATGGAAGAAGCTTGGTCGAAGAGGACTAGGAACTTCCCCTTTGGAGGATGGATGTCCCATGTCGTGAAGAAGCTTGCAGAGGTGTTCCCACGCAGAAAGACCGCAAACAAGCCTTGCTAGCTGCAAGGGTCGCGGTTAGGGTTTTTGGATGCTGCTGTAGCCCAGGAGGGACCAGGATGTCGCCACTTGGATGAGGAGACAGAGGGGGCGCCTAGCAAGTCAGGGAGCCCTCACAGAAGCAGGCAGCACCCGCATAAGTACAGCATCAGGCACTTAGAAGAGGAGTGAACCGGAGTCCACCCGAAGTCAGAAAAGGGAGTCCCACGACGCCGGAGGACAACTCAGAAGGTTGTGCACTGCAGGTTAGAGTGTCGGGGACCCAGGCTTGGCTGTGCACAAAGGAAATCCTGGAAGAGTGCACAGGAGCCGGAGCAGCTGCATATCACGCGGTACTCAGCTGGAACACTGGACTGCTCTGAGTGGCCAGTGCCAGCAGGTGACGTCAGAGACTCCTCCTGATAGGCTCTTACCTGTGTTGCTAGCCTATCCTCCTTCCTCCTTCTTCAGATACCGAATGGAAGAGCTCACCAGAGTTCCTCTGCATCTCCTTCTTCACCTTCTGCCAAAGGATCGACCGCTGACTGCTCAGGACGCCTGCAAAACCGCAACGAAGTAGCAAAGACGACTACTGCAACCTTGTATCGCTGATCCTGCCGTCTTCTCGACTGTTTCCTGGTGGTGCATGCTCTATGGGTAGCCTGCCTCCTCTCTGCACTAGGAGTTCTGAAGAAATCTCCCGTGGGTCGACGGAATCTTCCCCCTGCAACCGCAGGCAACAAAAGACTGCATCACCGGCCCTTTGGGTCCCCTCTCAGCACGACGAGCGTGGTCCCTGGAACTCAGCAACTCTGTCCAAGTGACTCCCACAGTCCAGTGACTGTTCAGTCCACGTTTGGTGGCGGTAAGTCCTTGCCGCCCCACGCTAGACTGCATTGCTGGGTACTGCATGATTTGCGGCTGCTCTGGCTCCTGTGTACTCTTCCAGGATTTCCTTCATGCACAGCCAATCCTGGGTCCCCGACACTCTAACCTGCAGTGCACAACCTCCTGAGTTGTCCTCCGGCGTCGTGGGACTCCCTTTTGTGTCTTCGGGTGAGCTCCAGTTCACTCCTCTTTGTAGTGCCTGTTCTGGCACTTCTGCGGGTGCTGCCTGCTTCTGTGAGGGCTCCCTGACTTGCTGGCCGCCCCCTCTGTCTCTTCATCCAAGTGGCCACATCCTGGTCCCTCCTGGGCCACAGTAGCATCCAAAAACCCTAACCACGACGCTTGCAGCTAGCAAGGCTTGTTTGCGGTCTTTTTGCGTCGGAACACCTCTGCAAGCTTCTACACAACATGGGACATCCATCCTCCAAAGGGAAAGTTTCTAGCCCTCTTCGTTCTTTCAGAATCCACAGCTTCTACCATCCGGTGGCAGCTCCTTTGCACCCTCAGCTGGCATTTCTTGGGCATCTGCCCAATCTCAACTTTGTCGCGACTCTTGGACTTGGTCCCCTTGTTCCACAGGTACTCTCATCCGGAAATCCACTTTGGTTGCATTGCTGGTGTTGGTCTTCCTTGCAGAATTCCCCTATCACGACTTCTGTGCTCTCTTGGGAATATTGGTGCACTTTGCACCTACTTTTCAGGGTCTTGGGGTGGGCTATTTTTCTAACCCTCACTGTTTTCTTACAGTCCCAGCGACCCTCTACAAGCTCACATAGGTTTGGGGTCCATACGTTATTCGCATTCCACTTTTGGAGTATATGGTTTGTGTTGCCCCTATATCTATGTGCTCCTATTGCAATCTATTGTAACTATAAACTGCTTGCATTACTTCCTTTTGCTATTACTGCATATTTTTGGTATTGTGTACATATATCTTGTGTATAGTTGGTATCCTCATACTGAGGGTACTCACTGAGATACTTTTGGCATATTGCCATAAAAATAAAGTACCTTTATTTTTAGTATATCTGTGTATTGTGATTTCTTATGATATTGTGCATATGACACCAGTGGTATAGTTGGAGCTTTGCATGTCTCCTAGTTCAGCCTAAGCTGCTCTGCTATAGCTTCCTTCTATCAGCCTAAGCTGCTAGAAACACCTCTTCTACACTAATAAGGGATAACTGGACCTGGTACAGAGTGTAAGTACCCCTTGGTACCCACTACAAGCCAGGCCAGCCTCCTACAGGAATCTTGGACACCCTTAGTGTTTTCTTACACTCCCAGCGACCCTCTACACACTACACTAGCCTAGGGGTCCATTCGTGGTTGGCATTCCACTTTCAGAGTATATGGTTTGTGTTGCGTATAGGCCTATTGCATCCTACTTACTAGTGTTTGTACTACTTTCTGACTGTTTTACTTACCTGATTTTGGTTTGTGTGTATATTTTGTGTATTTTACTTACCTCCTAATGGAGTATATCCTCTGAGATATTTTTGGCACATTGTCACTAAAATAAAGTACCTTTATTTTTAGTAACCCTGAGTATTGTGTTTCTTGTGACATAGTACCTACATGATATAAGCTGCTCTGCTATAGCTACCTCTATCAGCCTAAGCTGCTAGAACACTACTAATCTACTAATAAGGGATAACTGGACCTGGCACACGGTGTATGTACCATCAGGTACCCACTATAAGCCAGGCCAGCCTCCTACATTGGTGGTGCAGCGGTGGGATAAGTAATTGTAACGGTTTTACCACTTTGTCATTAGTGCTTTTCATAAGACAAAACATATTCCAAATACTTAAAAATATACACAGTTAACCTAAACAGTCTAACTCTTTCTGAAAACGTTCAAAAAAGTTTCTAAACGTTTTGAAATGTTTGAAAAAGTTTTTCTCTTTCCTTTAAAAGTTTCTAAACTTTTTTCTCTCTATCCTAAACTCTTTCTTGCAAATATGTCTGTTGTAGAGGCCCCTCCCAAAGTTGTCCAGACAACTTATGGCAATTTAAACTTTAAAAGTTTGAGGGGTCTCTGCATAGAAAGAAGTTTAGGTATTGGTAAGAACCCTACCAAAGATCTTCTCCTTAGACTTCTTCTAGAAAGTGACCAGAACCAGTCTGGCCCATCCCAGGATCAGGAGGTAGAGGAGGAGGGTACCCAGGTAGAATCAGGGGAGGGCCCTTAGGACTCTGGGGAGGGTTCCTTCAAAGACCTGTCAGCTAACAGGCCATCTAGTGAAGCTGGTAGTGGGAGAGAGTCACACATCAGTAGGACACCTTTCACTCCAAAAGGCCAGGTAACTAGAGTTCAGCCAGTTAGACACAGGTCCACTTCTGCCAATTCCCACATCACCTTTGTGTCAGAGCATTCCCAAGCCTCCCACCCTGAGGATAACACCCTAGACAGGGAACTCAGAAAGCTGGGGTTGGAAGAGGTTAAAACTGAAGCTGAGACTGCAGCAGTTAGCCTTAGACAGGCAATCTCTAGATGTAGAGAGGAAAAGACAGAAGTTGGGGTTAGTTCCCCATGGTGGCAGCAGCAGTGTTCTTGATAGTCATCCTGTAAGAGAAACAGATTCAAGAAACCTGCACAAAATTGTCCCCCCTTACAAGGAGGGGGATGTCATTAACAAGTGGTTTGTTGCACTTGAGAGGGCCCGTATGGTACAGTTGGTCCCTCAAAGGCAGTGGGCTGCTATCTTGTGGCTATCTTTCATTGGCAAGGGTAGGGATAGGCTCCTTACTCAGGGAAAGTGATGTCAACAACTACAAAGTTTTGAAAGATGCACTCTTAGATGGATTTGGCTTAACCACTGAACAATACAGGATAAAGTTCAGAGACACCAGAAAAGAGTCCTCTCAAGACTGGACAGACTTTGTAGACTGTTCAGTGAAGGCCTTGGAGGGATGGCTAAATGGCACTAAGGTGACTGACTATGAAAGCCTATATAATCTTATTTTGAGCGAGCATATTTTGAATAATTGTGTGTCTGACTTGTTGCATCAGTACTTGGTAGACTCAGATCGGACCTCTCCCCAAGAATTGGGAAAGAAGGCAGACAAATTGGTCAGAACAAGAGGGAGCAGAAAAGCTCTCACAGGTGGTGACAAGGATGGTAAGTCTTCTGACAAGGGTGGGGACAAAGATAAAAAACTTCCTGAGTCTTTATCAGGCCCACAAAAATCCTCTGGGGGAGGGGGGTCCAAATCCTCTTCTAACAACGAAAATAACCCATGGTGTTATTTATGTAAAAGTAAAGGCCATTGGGCAATTGATTCCACTTGTCCAAAGAAAAACACCAAGGCTCCCACAACCACAACCCCAACTGCATCCTCTAGTGCCCCTAGTAATAGCACTGGTAGTGGGAAGAATACTACACATAGCCAATCAAAGGGTGTAGCTGGGCTCACCATTGGTAATGTAATTGGGGTTGGTCTTGTTAGGGAGACCACAGAGGCTGTTTTAGTCTCTGATGGTGGTATTGACCTTGCCACCTTGGTTGGCTGTCCCCTTAATATGGGTAAGTACAAGCAACTTCCCCTAATAAATGCTGTTGAGGTTGAGGCCTACAGGGATACAGGAGCCAGTGTCACTATGGTGATTGAGAAACTGGTTCACCCGATCAACATCTACTTGGCCAGCAATACCAAGTGACTGATGCTCATAACAACACTCTTAGCCACCCCATGGCTGATGTGAATCTCAACTGGGGGGGGGGGGGTACTGGTCCAAAGAACATTGTGGTAGCCACTGATTTACCTGTAGACTGCTTACTAGGCAATGATTTGGAGTCATCAGCTTGGGCTGAAGTGGAGTTGGAGGCTCATGCAGCAATGCTGGGCATTCCAGGGCATATCTTTGCTCTCACAAGGGCTCAGGCCCAAAAGCAAAGAGGACAGGGAAGCTTGGATCCTTGAACAATGAACCAAGTGCTCCCAAAAGCTAGAGGTAGAAAGGGTAAATCCTTGCCCACTATCCCTCCCTCTCCAGAAGATTCCCCTTTTGAGGAAGTGGAATCCTCTCCCAGTGCAGAACCTACACCAGATGAGCTGGCAGCAGACACTGCTGAGCCTTTGGGTGCAGGGGGGCCTGCTAGGGAAGAGATGAGTGTGACACAGCAGACCTATCCCACACTAGAGGGTTTGAGACAGCAAGCTGTCAAACAGCAGAATGGGGATATCACTGATAGTCATAAAGTCTATTGGGAAGGTAACCTCCTCTACATTGAGTCAAGGGACCCTAATCCTGGAGCTGCCAGGAGATTGGTCATCTCTTTGCAGTATAGGGAGTTTCTTCTGACTTTAGCTCATGATATTTATTTGGCTGGGCATTTGGGCCAGAGTAAAATTTGGGACGGACTTGTTCCATTATTTCACTGCCCTCACATGTCAGAGGACACTAAGGAGTTTTGTCGCTCCTGTGTGACCTGCCAAGCTAGTGGCAAGGCTGGTGGCACACCTAAGGCCCCCTTGATTCCACTCCCAGTGGTTGGGATGCCCCTTGAAAGGGTAGGGGTTGACATAGTTGCCCCCCTTGACCCTCCAACAGCTTCAGGCAATAGGTTTATCCTTGTGGTAGTGGACCATGCCACTAGGTATCCGGAAGCTATCCCCTTAAGGAGCACTACAGCTCCTGCAGTGGCAAAATCCCTCCGGGGAATTTGTTCCAGAGTGGGTTTCCCTAAGGAAATGGTGTCAGACAGAGATAGTAACTTCATGTCCGCATACCTCAAAGCTATGTGGAAGAAGTGTGGTGTAACTTACAAGGTCACTACTCCTTATCATCCACAGACAAATGGCCTGGTTGAGAGGTTTAATAAAACTCTCAAAGGCATGATCATGGGACTCCCTGAAAAACTCAGTAGGAAATGGGATGTCCTGTTGCCATGCGTCCTTTTTGCTTATAGGGAGGTACCCAAAAAGGAGTGGGCTTTAGCCCCTTTGAACTCCTATTTGGGCACCCTGTAAGAGGTCCCATTGCTCTTGTGAAGGAGGGTTGGGAACAACCTTTAAAAGCTCACAAGCAAGACATTGTGGATTATGTACTTGGCCTAAGATCCAGAATGGCCGAGTACATGAAAAAGGCCAGTAAAACCTTCAGGCCAGCCAAGAGCTCCAAAAGCAATGGCATGACCAGAAGGCTGCCTGACCCACTACCACCCAGGACAGAAGGTGTGGGTATTGGAGCCTGTAGCCCCGAGAACACTCCAGGACAAATGGAGAGGACCCCATCTCATAGTAGAAAAGAAAGGTAAGGTCACCTATTTGGTAGATCTGGGCACTGCCAGGAGTCCCCTTAGGGTGCCCCATGTCAATTGCCTAAAACCTTATTATGACAGGGCTGACTTAACCCTGCTCATGGCAACTGATGAGGGGTAGGAAGAAGAGAGTGACCCTATCCCTGACATCTTCTCCACCACTGAAGCTGATGGCTTAGAGGAGGGAGTTGTGCTTGAAGATTGCCTTACTGCTGAGCAGAAAGACAACTGCATAAATCTCCTAGACCAGTTCTCTGACATCTTCTCACTGATCCCAGGTACAACTACCTGGTGTGAGCACACAATCGACACTGGAGACAGTTTACCTGTCAAAAGTAAGATTTATAGGCAGCCTGATCATGTCAGAGGATGCATAAAACAAGAGATGTAGAAAATGTGAGATCTGGGAGTGAATGAGCCTTCTGAGAGCCCATGGGCTTGCCCAGTGGTGCTTGTCCCTAAACCTCATAGAAAAGATGGTAAAAAGGAAATTAGGTTTTGTGTTGACTATAGAGGTCTCAATCAAGTAACCAAAACTGATGCTCACCCTATACCCAGGGCAGATGAGCTAATAGATACACTCGTTTCTGCCAAGTATCTAAGCACTTTTGACTTAACTGCAGGGTATTGGCAGATTAAGTTGTCAGAAGATGCTAAACCCAAAACAGCATTTTAAATCATTAGAGGGCACTATCAGTTCACTGTTATGCCCTCTGGATTGAAAAATGCACCTGCCACTTTTCAGAGCTTGGTGAATACAGTCCTACAAGGATTAGAAGCCTTTAGTGTAGCAAAGCTAGATGATATAGCTGTGTTTAGCTCCACCTGGGATGATCACATGGTCCACCTATGGAACGTTTTGGAGGCCCTGCAAAAGGCTGGCCTCACTATCAAGGCTTCCAAGTGCCAGATAGAGCAAGGAAAAGTGGTGTATCTGGGTCACCTGGTAGGTGGGTGTAGGAGGCTGGACTGGCTTGTAGTGAGTACCAAGGGGTACTTGCACCTTGCACCAGGCCCAGTTATCCCTTATTAGTGTATAGGGTGTCTAGCAGCTTAGGCTGATAGATAATGGTAGCTTAGCAGAGCAGCTTAGGCTGAACTAGGAGACGTGTGAAGCTACTACAGTACCACTTAGTGTCATATGCACAATATCATAAGAAAACACAATACACAGTTATACTAAAAATAAAGGTACTTTATTTTTATGACAATATGCCAAAGTATCTTAGAGTGTACCCTCAGTGAGAGGATAGGAAATATACACAAGATATATATACACAATAGCAAAAATATGCAGTATAGTCTTAGAAAACAGTGCAACCAATGTATAGTTACAATAGGATGCAATGGGGAAACATAGGGATAGGGGCAACACAAACCATATACTCCAAAAGTGGAATGCGAACCACGAATGGACCCCAAACCTATGTGACCTTGTAGAGGGTCGCTGGGACTATCAGAAAATAGTGAGAGTTAGAAAAATAACCCTCCCCAAGACCCTGAAAAGTGAGTGCAAAGTGCACCAAAGTTCCCCTAAGGACAAAGAAGTCGTGTTAGAGGAATAATGCAGGAAAGACACAAACCAACAATGCAACAACTGTGGATTTCCAATCTAGGGTACCTGTGGAACAAGGGGACCAAGTCCAAAAGTCACAAGCAAGTCGGAGATGGGCAGATGCCCAGGAAATGCCAGCTGCGGGTGCAAAGAAGCTTCTACTGGACAGAAGAAGCTGAGGTTTCTGCAGGAACGAAAAGGATTAGAGACTTCCCCTTTGGTGGACGGATCCATCTCGCCGTGGAGAGTCGTGCAGAAGTGTTTTCCCGCCGAAAGAACTCCAACAAGCCTTGCTAGCTGCAAATCATGCGGTTAGCGTTTTTGGACGCTGCTGTGGCCCTGGAGGGACCAGGAGGTCGCAAATTGGACCAGGAGAGAGAGGGGACGTCGAGCAAGACAAGGAGCCCTCTCAGCAGCAGGTAGCACCCGGAGAAGTGCCAGAAACAGGCACTACGAGGATGCGTGAAACAGTGCTCACCCGAAGTTACACAAAGGAGTCGCACGTCGCCGGAGACCAACTTAGAAAGTCGTGCAATGCAGGTTAGAGTGCCGTGGACCCAGGCTTGGCTGTGCACGAAGGATTTCCGCCGGAAGTGCACAGGGGCCGGAGTAGCTGCAAAAGTCGCGGTTCCCAGCAATGCAGCCCAGCGAGGTGAGGCAAGGACTTACCTCCACCAAACTTGGACTGAAGAGTCACTGGACTGTGGGGGTCACTTGGACAGAGTTGTTGGATTCGAGGGACCTCGCTCGTCGTGCTGAGAGGAGACCCAAGGGACCGGTAATGCAGCTTTTTGGTGCCTGCGGTTGCAGAGGGAAGATTCCGTCGACCCACGGGAGATTTCTTCGGAGCTTCTGGTGCAGAGAGGAGGCAGACTACCCCCACAGCATGCACAAGCAGGAAAACAGTCGGGAAGGCGGCAGGATCAGCGTTACAGAGTTGCAGTAGTCGTCTTTGCTACTATGTTGCAGGTTTGCAGGCTTCCAGCGCGGTCAGCAGTCGATTCCTTGGCAGAAGGTGAAGAAAGAGATGCAGAGGAACTCGGATGAGCTCTTGCATTCGTTATCTAAAGTTTCCCCAGAGACAGAGACCCTAAATAGCCAGAAAAGAGGGTTTGGCTACTTAGGAGAGAGGATAGGCTAGCAACACCTGAAGGAGCCTATCACAAGGAGTCTCTGACGTCACCTGGTGGCACTGGCCACTCAGAGCAGTCCAGTGTGCCAGCAGCACCTCTGTTTCCAAGATGGCAGAGGTCTGGAGCACACTGGAGGAGCTCTGGACACCTCCCAGGGGAGGTGCAGGTCAGGGGAGTGGTCACTCCCCTTTCCTTTGTCCAGTTTCGCGCCAGAGCAGGGCTAAGGGGTCCCCTGAACCGGTGTAGACTGGCTTATGCAGAATTGGGCACATCTGTGCCCAACAAAGCATTTCCAGAGGCTGGGGGAGGCTACTCCTCCCCTGCCTTCACACCATTTTCCAAAGGGAGAGGGTGTCACACCCTCTCTCAGAGGAAGTTCTTTGTTCTGCCATCCTGGGCCAGGCCTGGCTAGACCCCAGGAGGGCAGATGCCTGTCTGAGGGGTTGGCAGCAGCAGCAGCTGCAGTGAAACCCCAGGAAGGGCAGTTTGGCAGTACCAGGGTCTGTGCTACAGACCACTGGGATCATGGGATTGTGCCAACTATGCCAGGATGGCATAGAGGGGGCAATTCCATGATCATAGACATGTTACATGGCCATATTCGGAGTTACCATTGTGAAGCTACATATAGGTAGTGACCTATATGTAGTGCACGCGTGTAATGGTGTCCCCGCACTCACAAAGTTCAGGGAATTGGCTCTGAACCATGTGGGGGCACCTTGGCTAGTGCCAGGGTGCCCTCACACTAAGTAACTTTGCACCTAACCTTTACCAGGTAAAGGTTAGACATATAGGTGACTTATAAGTTACTTAAGTGCAGTGTAAAATGGCTGTGAAATAACGTGGACGTTATTTCACTCAGGCTGCAGTGGCAGGCCTGTGTAAGAATTGTCAGAGCTCCCTATGGGTGGCAAAAGAAATGCTGCAGCCCATAGGGATCTCCTGGAACCCCAATACCCTGGGTACCTCAGTACCATATACTCGGGATTATAAGGGTGTTCCAGTAAGCCAATGTAAATTGGTAAAATTGGTCACTAGCCTGTTAGTGACAATTTGAAAGAAGTGAGAGAGCATAACCACTGAGGTTCTGGTTAGCAGAGCCTCAGTGAGACAGTTAGGCACCACACAGGGAACACATACATATAGGCCACAAACTTATGAGCACTGGGGTCCTGACTAGCAGGATCCCAGTGACACATAATAAACATACTGAAAACATAGGGTTTTCACTATGAGCACTGGGCCCTGGCTAGCAGGATCCCAGTGAGACAGTGAAAACACCCTGACATACACTCACAAACAGGCCAAAAGTGGGGGTAACAAGGCTAGAAAGAGGCTACTTTCTCACACAACCCCCCCCCAAACGAAGGACAATAAGGCTAACCTTGGCCAGTTGAGACTTTATTGTCTAAGTGGTGATAAGTAGAGAGTAGCTCTGCAATAGACTGGTTACTCCCTTTATCATCCACTATATGGTTCCTTCCCTGTGGGGATGTAAACCACCCTGTTTGAAGTTTTTTAGCTAAGCAACAATGTGAAGATGTATTTTCAGAGTTTCTGTAGGAGGCTGGACTGGCTTGTAGTGAGTACCAAGGGGTACTTGCACCTTGCACCAGGCCCAGTTATCCCTTATTAGTGTATAGGGTGTCTAGCAGCTTAGGCTGATAGATAATGGTAGCTTAGCAGAGCAGCTCAGGCTGAACTAGGAGACGTGTGAAGCTACTACAGTACCACTTAGTGTCATATGCACAATATCATAAGAAAACACAATACACAGTTATACTAAAAATAAAGGTACTTTATTTTTATGACAATATGCCAAAGTATCTCAGAGTGTACCCTCAGTGAGAGGATAGGAAATATACACAAGATATATATACACAATACCAGAAATATGCAGTATAGTCTTAGAAAACAGTGCAAACAATGTATAGTTACAATAGGATGCAATGGGGAAACATAGGGATAGGGGCAACACAAACCATATACTCCAAAAGTGGAATGTGAACCACGAATGGACCCCAAGCCTATGTGACCTTGTAGAGGGTCGCTGGGACTATTAGAAAATAGTGAGAGTTAGAAAAATAACCCTCCCCAAGACCCTGAAAAGTGAGTGCAAAGTGCACTAAAGTTCCCCTAAGGACAAAGAAGTCGTGTTAGAGGAATAAGGCAGGAAAGACACAAACCAACAATGCAACAACGCTGGATTTCCAATCTGGGGTACCTGTGGAACAAGGGGACCAAGTCCAAAAGTCACAAGCAAGTCGGAGATGGGCAGATGCCCAGGAAATGCCAGCTGCGGGTGCAAAGAAGCTTCTACTGGACAGAAGAAGCTGCGGTTTCTGCAGGAACGAAAAGGGCTAGAGACTTCCCCTTTGGTGGACGGATCCCTCTCGCCGTGGAGAGTCGTGCAGAAGTGTTTTCCCGCCGAAAGAACGCCAACAAGCCTTGCTAGCTGCAAATCGTGCAGTTAGCGTTTTTGGACGCTGCTGTGGCCCTGGAGGGACCAGGAGGTCGCAAATTGGACCAGGAGAGAGAGGGGACGTCGAGCAAGACAAGGAGCCCTCTCAGCAGCAGGTAGCACCCGGAGAAGTGCCAGAAACAGGCACTACGAGGATGCGTGAAACGGTGCTCACCCGAAGTCGCACAAAGGAGTCCCACGTCGCCGGAGACCAACTTAGAACGTCGTGCAATGCAGGTTAGAGTGCCGTGGACCCAGGCTTGGCTGTGCACAAAGGATTTCCACCGGAAGTGCACAGGGGCCGGAGTAGCTGCAAAAGTCGCGGTTCCCAGCAATGCAGCCCAGCGAGGTGAGGCAAGGACTTACCTCCACCAAACTTGGACTGAAGAGTCACTGGACTGTGGTAGTCACTTGGACAGAGTTGCTGGATTCGAGGGACCTCGCTCGTCGTGCTGAGAGGAGACCCAAGGGACCGGTAATGCAGCTTTTTGGTGCCTGCGGTTGCAGGGGGAAGATTCCGTCGACCCACAGGAGATTTCTTCAGAGCTTCTGGTGCAGAGAGGAGGCAGACTACGCCCACAGCATGCACAGACAGGAAAACAGTCGAGAAAGCGGCAGGATCAGCGTTACAGAGTTGCAGTAGTCGTCTTAGCTACTTTGTTGCAGGTTTGCAGGCTTCCAGCGCGGTCAGCAGTCGATTCCTTATCAGAAGGTGAAGAGAGAGATGCAGAGGAACTCGGCTGAGCTCTTGCATTCGTTATCTAAGGAATCCCAAGAGACAGAGACCCTAAATAGCCAGAAAAGAGGGTTTGGCTACCTAGGAGAGAGGATAGGCTAGCAACACCTGAAGGAGCCTATCACAAGGAGTCTCTGACGTCACCTGGTGGCACTGGCCACTCAGAGCAGTCCAGTGTGCCAGCAGCACCTCTGTTTCCAAGATGGCAGAGGTCTGGAGCACACTGGAGGAGCTCTGGACACCTCCCAGGGGAGGTGCAGGTCAGGGGAGTGGTCACTCCCCTTTCCTTTGTCCAGTTTCGCGCCAGAGCAGGGCTAAGGGGTCCCTGAACCGGTGTAGACTGGCTTATGCAGAATTGGGCACCTCTGTGCCCAACAAAGCATTTCCAGAGGCTGGGGGAGGCTACTCCTCCCCTGCCTTCACACCATTTTCCAAAGGGAGAGGGTGTAACACCCTCTCTCAGAGAAAGTCCTTTGTTCTGCCATCCTGGGCCAGGCCTGGCTGGACCCCAGGAGGGCAGCTGCCTGTCTGAGGGGCTGGCAGCAGCAGCAGCTGCAGTGAAACCCCAGGAAGGGCAGTTTGGCAGTACCAGGGTCTGTGCTACAGACCACTGGGATCATGGGATTGTGCCAACTACGCCAGGATGGTATAGAGGGGGCAATTCCATGATCATAGACATGTTACATGGCCATATTCGGAGTTACCATTGTGAAGCTACATATAGGTAGTGACCTATATGTAGTGCACGCGTGTAATGGTGTCCCCGCACTCACAAAGTTCAGGGAATTGGCTCTGAACAATGTGGGGGCACCTTGGCTAGTGCCAGGGTGCCCTCACACTAAGTAACTTTGCACCTAACCTTTACCAGGTAAAGGTTAGACATATAGGTGACTTATAAGTTACTTAAGTGCAGTGTAAAATGGCTGTGAAATAACGTGGACGTTATTTCACTCAGGCTGCAGTGGCAGGCCTGTGTAAGATTTGTCAGATCTCCCTATGGGTGGCAAAAGAAATGCTGCAGCCCATAGGGATCTCCTGGAACCCCAATACCCTGGGTACCTCAGTACCATATGAACGAGTTACTTACCTTCGGTAACGACTTTTCTGGTGGATACATTAGCTACCTGTGGATTCCTCACCTCAAGAATACTCCCATGGCGCCAGCATTCTACGGAAATCTTCTTACTAGTCTCTGCACGTCGACGAGGACATCACTGTCTCGCACGCGACGCCGTCTGACGTCATACAGGCAATAAGAGGTCCTCGACGACGTGCGGACGTCAGTACCAATCATTTTTTACGTGCATGAGAACAACCAGGCAATGCAATGAAAGAACAAAGCAACATCCATTATATTGTAAAAATACACCACATTGTATGAATAACTGTAAATCTTTTTATGTACATATATATATATATATATATAAAACTCTCTCTTTTAAAATATATACACACACCAAGTATATACATAAAGATATATACACATATACCTATATATATATAAATATATTATATATATACATCTATTGCACCCTCAAAGACCAAGAGGAGCACACTCAAGGATTACTTGGCAAGACCATAAAGGCAACGGGGAGGCGGGTGGGACCGTGAGGAATCCACAGGTAGCTAATGTATCCACCAGAAAAGTCGTTACCGAAGGTAAGTAACTCGTTCTTCTGATGGATACAACTACCTGTGGATTCCTCACCTCATGAATAGAGTCCCAAAGCAGTACCACGCCCGGCGGTGGGTGCCTAAATGGTCAAACCAAGAAATCCTGCAGCACTGACCGTGCAAAATGGCCGTCCCTTCTAACCTCAGAATCTAAACAGTAATGTTTTGCAAAAGTGTGAAGGGACGACCAAGTTGCGGCCTTGCAGATGTCGACCACAGGAACACCTCTGGCTAAGGCCGAAGTGGCCGACTTAGCTCTGGTGGAATGAGCTCTAATGCCCTCAGGAGGATCCTTCTTTGCCAAAGAGTAACATATTTTAATGCAAAGAACAACCCACCTGGATAGTGTTCTCTTGTGGACTGCCTTTCCTCTCCTCTTGCCCACGTATCCAATAAACAGCTGATCCTCCAGCCTGAAATCCTTTGTTCTATCGATAAAGAAGCTCAACGCTCTCTTTGGGTCCAGACGGTGCAGTCTTTCTTCCTCTTTGGAAGGATGAGGCGGAGGATAGAACGTGGACAAAGTAATTGCCTGAGCCAAATGGAAGGGTGAAACAACCTTCGAGAGGAAAGCAGCCTTGGTCCTCAACACCACCTTATCCCCATAAAAAGTTGTATAAGGGGGTTTTACTGATAAGGCCTGCAACTCACTCACTCTCCTTGCTGATGTTATAGCTATCAGGAAGACTGTTTTTAAAACCAAATACCTCAAGGGGCAAGAATGCATAGGTTCAAAAGGGGACCCCATAAGGAAAGTCAGGACTAAGGACAAATCCCATTGCGGCATAACGAATGGCTTTGGAGGATATTGATTTAGAAGACCTTTCAAGAATCTGATAACAATAGGGGATTTAAATAAAGATGGTTGGTCTGGAAGACATATGAAGGCTGACAAGGCCGATAAATAACCTTTAATGGTAGCCACTGCACAACCTTTCTGCGCCAGAGATAGAGCAAAAGACAAAACGTCCGATAGATGAGCATGTAAAGGATCAATCTGCCTCTCTCCACACCACGCAACAAATTTAGACCACCTATTAGCGTAGATAGATTTAATGGAGTGTCGCCTGGCCGCTAATATAACATCCACTACCTCAGGCGGGAGAGAGAAGGAACTCAGGTTGCCCCGTTCAATCTCCAGGCATGTAGGTGCAGACTCTGGAGGTTGGGGTGTAGAACCTGCCCCTGCGACTGTGAGAGGAGGTCTGCCCTGAAAGGGAGACGGAGCGGCGGGCACGTTGAGAATTGGAGAAGGTCGGAGTACCACACCCTCCTTGGCCAATCCGGAGCTATTAAGATTACTAGAGCCCGGTCTTGGCGAATCTTCCTCAATACTCGAGGAATCAAGGGTATGGGAGGAAACGCGTAAAGCAACTGGCCGCACCAGGTCATTTGAAACGCGTCCCCCAACGCTTCCTGCATCGGATACTGAAGGCTGCAGAACAACGGACAATGCGCGTTCTCTCGAGTGGCGAACAGATCTACCCGAGGAAACCCCCACTTCTGGAAGATTAAACGGACTTGATCTGGATGGAGACGCCACTCGTGGTCTGCCGAGAAGTGGCGACTGAGACTGTCCGCACGCACGTTCAAGACTCCGGCCAGATGGTTTGCTATCAAGCAAATCCGATGGTCCTTTGCCCAGGACCATAGTCGAAGAGCTTCTCTGCAGAGAAGGTACGACCCCACTCCTCCCTGCTTGTTTATGTACCACATCGTGGTAGTATTGTCCGTTAGGACCTGTACCGACTGACCACGAAGGGAAGGGAGGAAGGCCTTGAGAGCCAGACGTACAGCCCGTAACTCTAACAGATTGATGTGAAAAATCTGTTCCTCTGGAGACCAAAGACCTTTGATCTCCAGATCCCCCAGATGAGCTCCCCACCCTAGAGTGGAAGCATCCGTTATGACTGTGGCCACTGGTGGCGACTGCTGGAACGGCTTTCCTTGTGAAAGATTGTTGCTTGCAATCCACCACTTCAAATCCACAGCAGCATCTCTGGAGATCTTGACAGTACCCTCTAGATCCCCTCTGTGTTGAGACCACTGCCTTCGGAGGCACCACTGAAGAGCCCTCATGTGCCAGCGAGCATGCGTGACCAACAGAATGCAGGAGGCAAAAAGACCGAGCAGACGAAGGACCTTGAGGACTGGAACTACCGCTCCATTTCGAAACATTGGAACCAAATCCTGAATATCTTGAATCCGCTGAGGCGGAGGAAAGGCCCGACCCAATGTTGTATCCAGTACTGCCCCTATGAACAGGAGGCGCTGAGAGGGCTCCAGGTGAGATTTGGGCTCGTTCACCGAAAAGCCCAGGTCGAACAACAACTGGGTTGTTGACTGCAGATGACGCAACACAAGCTCCGGGGACTTGGCTTTGATCAACCAATCGTCCAAGTAAGGGAATACTGCTATCCCCTTCCTTCTGAGCTCTGCCGCAACCACCGACATCACCTTCGTGAAGACTCGAGGTGCTGAAGTAGGACCAAACGGAAGGACCGCAAACTGGTAGTGTTGCGATCCCACCACAAACCGGAGATACTTCCTGTGTGACTTGAGTATCGGGATATGAAAGTAAGCATCCTGCAAGTCGACAGACACCAACCAGTCTTCCATGTTCAACGCCAAAAGCACCTGTGCTAGGGTCAGCATCTTGAACTTTTCCTGCTTGAGGAACCAATTCAAGATCCTCAGGTCCAGAATTGGTCTCAAACGACCATCCTTCTTGGGAATCAGAAAATACCTTGAGTAAACTCCTTGACCCCTTTCCTGCTCCGGGACCAACTCCACCGCGCCCTTTAAAAGGAGGACTTCTACCTCCTGTTCTAGCAACAGGAGGTGTTCTTGTGAACAATACGAAGGGCGGGGCGGGATGAGGGGCGGAAACTCCCGAAAGGGAAGGGTGTAGCCTTTTCCCACAACACTGAGAACCCAAGTGTCCGACGTAACAGTCTCCCATTTGGTGAGAAAATGCTGTAATCTTCCCCCTACAGGAGAGGAGTGAGTGGGAAATGGTGGAAGCCTAAGGCTGCTTCCCCTGCTGCACCCCGCCAGAGGATGAGGAAGAGGCAGAGTGCTGCTGAGAGGCTCCCCTGGTGCGGACCCTACCCCTCCCCCTAAAAGATCTATAGGGGTGGGAAGAGGCAGGTTGCTGATATCTTCCCCGAAAGGAAGAGGAGGAAGAGCCACGCCCAAATCCACGAAACCTCCTGAAGAATCTGGAAGAGGCCGTGGAAGAAGGAGCTTGGAGTCCCAACGACTTAGCCGTGGCCCTGCTCTCCTTAAAACGTTCCAAGGCCGAATCAGCCTTAGCCCCAAACAGTTTGTCCCCATCAAACGGGAGATCCAACAATGTGGACTGTACATCTGCCGAAAAGCCCGAGTTACGGAGCCAGGCCTGTCTCCTTTCCACCACAGTTGTGCCCATTGCTCTGGCTACCGAGTCGGTGGTATCCAGTCCCGTCTGGATAATTTGGGTCGCAGCAGCCTGGGCATCAGAGACAAGATCCAAAAGACCCTGGGGAAGCTCTGTAAACGAAGAGGAGATGTCATCCATCAGAGCATGAATATACCTCCCCAGGATACAGGTCGCATTAGTGGCCTTTAACGCCAGACTGCAGGACGAAAAAATCTTCTTCGACTGCGCCTCTAGCTTTTTTGAGTCTCTGTCCCCAGGCACCGTCGGGAAAGAACCAGGCGCTGACTTGGACGAACAGGAGGCCTGCACTACCAAGCTCTCCGGCGTAGGGTGCCTAGATAGGAAACCAGGATCAGTTGGAGCCGTCCGATACCTCCTGGCCACGGCTCTGTGAACTGCTGGGGAAGATGCCGGCCTCTTCCACACCTCTAAAACCGGATCCAGCAGAGCGTCATTAAAAGGTAACAGAGGCTCCGCCGCGGCTGAGGCCGGATGCAACACCTCCGTCAAAAGGTTTTGTTTTGCCTCCACCACCGGCAAAGGCAGGTCCAAAAAACTAGCTGCCTTCCGTACCACTGTATGAAAGGAAGCAGCTTCCTCAGTATATTCCCCCGGGGACGAAAGGTCCCACTCAGGGGAAGTGTCCAGCCCACTGGCCGACTCCAGTCCACGCAGCCCATCACCCGAGTCCTCTAGCTCTCCTTCCTCTAGGGCTCGTTGGTACTCCTGCTCTTCTAGTACCCGGAGAGCACGCCTCCTTGAATGCAGTCGTTGCTCAATCCGCGGAGTCGACAATGCCTCCGCCGAAGTCGGAGATCGGCGCCGATCTTCCGAAGCCACCGACGCCGCATCCGGCGCCACGGGTAACTTCGGCGCCGACTGAAGAGCAGCTGAAACAGATGGACCCACCGGAGTCACAGGCCGAAATCTCGACGTCGACGGGATGGAAATCCCTGTGGCCAATCCCTCCGAAGCCACCGGAGCGGCCACCGGCGCCGACACTGGCGCCGAGCCCACGTTCCCAAACGGGAGAAAGGGCATAAAGGGTGCCGGCCGAAGAGGCGCAGGATCACCCAAAGAAAAGGCCAAAGGCCCAGCCGGAGCACCCCCTGGAGCCATCTGTTGGAAGATGGCATACATCGCATTCAAGAATGCGGAACTATCGGCTCCAGGGGTGGGAAAAGCCGGATACTGGGGTGCCTGTCTCGGAGGCGACCCCGACTCCGGCCTCGGCGTCTGCGCCGGAGAAAACACTTGAGGCTCCAATACCTCAATCACCGACGCCTGTCCAGGCGAAGTTGGTGACGCCGGAGAGGGCAACGGCGTCGAAGGATGCGGCGTCACCGTGGGGCTGACCTCCCATGTCTTTCGGCGCCGATCCGGAGACCTGGAACGAGCCTCCCTTGAATGACGCCGAGATTCTCTACGGCGCCGGGAGTCTCGATGACGCCGATGTTTTGGAGAAGACTTCTTGTGATGCTTCTCCTTTGACTTGGCCATAAACAGCTTCGCCTCACGTTCTTTAAGGGCCTTCGGATTCATGTGCTGACATGAATCACAAGTCGAGACGTCGTGGTCGGAGCTCAAACACCAAAGGCAATCGGAATGAGGATCCGTCACCGACATCTTGCCTCCACACTCACGACAAGGCTTAAATCCAGACTTTCTCTGCGACATTATTTCCACAGAGAAAGAGTATGCAGCAAGATATACACTGTAACCGCAAGAGTAACAGTTGCTCCCTCGAAGATAACCGTTTCGAATGCACGGAAAAAAGGGAACTGACGTCCGCACGTCGTCGAGGACCT
Organism: Pleurodeles waltl; assembly: GCF_031143425.1. Classification (NCBI taxonomy): domain Eukaryota; kingdom Metazoa; phylum Chordata; class Amphibia; order Caudata; family Salamandridae; genus Pleurodeles; species Pleurodeles waltl. The sequence goes on along the minus strand of NC_090444.1, from coordinate 1,841,180,318 downwards.
CTTATTGCCTGTATGACGTCAGACGGCGTCGCGTGCGAGACAGTGACGTCCTCGTCGACGTGCAGAGACTAGTAAGAAGATTTCCGTAGAATGCTGGCGCCATGGGAGTATTCATGAGGTGAGGAATCCACAGGTAGTTGTATCCATCAGAAACTAGGGAATTATAAGGGTGTTCCAGTAAGCCAATGTAAATTGGTAAAATGGTCACTAGCCTGTTAGTGACAATTTGCAAAGAGAGAGCATAACCACTGAGGTTCTGGTTAGCAGAGCCTCAGTGAGACAGTTAGGCATCACACAGGGAACACATACCTATAGGTCACAACCTTATGAGCACTGGGGTCCTGACTAGCAGGGTCCCAGTGACACATAACAAACATACTGAAAACATAGGGTTTTCACTATGAGCACTGGGCCCTGGCAAGCAGGATACCAGTGATACAGTGAAAACACCCTGACATACACTCACAAACAGGCCCAAAGTGGGGGTAACAAGGCTAGAAAGAGGCTACTTTCTCACACAACCCCCCCCCCAAACGAAGGACAATAAGGCTAACCTTGGCCAGTTGAGACTTTATTGTCTAAGTGGTGATAAGTAGAGAGTAGCTCTGCAATAGACTGGTTACTCCCTTTATCATCCACTATATGGTTACTTCCCTGTGGGGATGTAAACCACCCTGTTTGAAGTTTTTTAGCTAAGCAACAATGTGAAGATGTATTTTCAGAGTTTCTATTAGTAAGTTTTAGTTTAGAGCAGTGGGAATTGTCCACTGAACCTATTTGTAGTGATGGAAATGCCAGACAGGGATGCTGTCTCAGAAAAGCCATGGCTGGGCAAAAACTTTGTCCATATGGCTGGAAGAGAGAACAGGGATGCTGTTTCTCTTGAGTTGGAGCAGGGCAGGGATGCTGTCCTATGAGCTCCACACTAGGGCAGGGATGCTGTCCTAAGTGTTGTGAGGCAGTGCAGGGTTTCTGCACTAAAGTTTCTCTGGGAGGGTTGGAGGGATGCTCCATGTTAACTAAAATGGTGCTCTTTTTCTCACCAATGTTAGTTATCCCACAGAGAGGTACTTCTACCTCAGGGAGTCCAGCTTTGCCAGCTGATGATTCCCTTGGAACAGGTGCCACCCCAGGAGAGGTTTCTCCCACCACAGGAATGGTATCCTGAATGGCAGGGTGGTTAGGGGATACTGTGATACCCTTTTTACCTGTTGATGGAGAGGGATCCTGAGTTTTCAGGCCTTCTCTCCTTTGCTTTTTCATTTCAGTAGAAATTAGAGGGAACAATTCCTCTGGGATGCCCAGCATGGCTGCATGGGCATAAAACTCTACATCAGCCCAACCTGAGGCCTCTAGGTCATTACCTAAGAGACAGTCTACAGGTAAGCTAGGTGATACTACCACCTGCTTAGGGCCAGTAACTCCACCCCAACTAAACTGAATTATAGCTAAGGGAAGAAACTTAGTGGAGTTATGGACATCAATAATCTTATACTGTTGTCCAATGATGTGTTGTTCAGGGTGCACTAGGTTTTCAGTCACCAAAGTGATACTGGCACCTGTGTCCCTGTAGGCCAAGGCCTCAACACCATTTATTGAAACTGTCTGCCTGTACTTATCCATTGTAAGGGGACAAGCAGCCAGTGTGGCAAGGCCAATGCCACTAGGTGTGACAGAAACTGTCTTGGGACTGACTACCCCAGTTTCTACTATGGACCCAAAAGTGAACCCAACTACACCCTTAACTTGACTGTTGCCAGCAGTCCCACCACTAGTACCACTACTGCTAGGGGCACTAGAGCTTGATGTATTAGTGGTGGTAGGCTCAGGGGGTTTACCTGGACAGGACTTATCCCCTGGCCTATGGCCTCTATTTTTACACACAAAGCACCAAGGCTTTTTAAATTGTGTAGGTTGAGAAGAAGAGGAAGAATTTGTTTTATCCCCACCCCCTGAAAAGTGTTTAAGATTTGAAGTGGGATCTTTGGTTTTACCCTTATCCCCATGCTTATCTTGAGATTTTTCACCATCTTTCTTCTTAGTGTTCTCTTTGTCACCCCCTGTATGAACTTTTCTGTTCACCCTTGTTCTGACCCATTTGTCTGCCTTCTTTCCCAATTCTTGGGGAGAGGCAGATCAGAGTCCACCAGGTACTGGTGCAACAAATCAGACACACAATTATTAAGAATATGCTCTCTCAGGATCAAGTTATACAGGCTGTCATAATCAGTAACTTTACTGCCATGTAACCACCCCTCCAAGGCCTTCACTGAATGGTCAATGAAATCAACCCAGTCTTGTGAAGACTCCTTTTTGGTCTCTCTGAACTTTATCCTGTACTGTTCAGTGGTTAAGCCATAACCATCCAGGAGTGCATTCTTAAGAACTGTAAAATTATTGGCATCACTTTCTTTCACAGTAAGGAGCCTATCCCTACCTTTTCCACTAAATGATAGCCATAGGATAGCAGCCCACTGCCTTTGAGGGACATCCTGTACAGCACAGGCCCTCTCAAGTGCAGCAAACCACTTGTTAATGTCATCCCCCTCCTTATACGGGGGAACTATCTTATGCAGATTCCTGGAATCATACTCTTTTGCAGGATGACTATGGGGAATACTGCTGCTGCCACCATGGGTTTCTAAACCCAGTTTCTGTCTCTCCTTCTCTACTTCTAAAGTCTGTCTATCCAAATCCAGCTGTTGCTTCTTGAGCTTCAGTCTGGTTTGTTCCACTCTCAATCTATTGAGCTCCCTTTCTAACAATCTGTCATCAGGGTGGGTGGGAGGGACATGCCTTGAAACAGAAGTATGGTGAGAATGGACAGAAGGAGACCTGTCCCTTACAGAGGACACCCTAACAGCTTGGCTAACAGAAACATCAGTACCACTGTGGTGTGAGTAAATGCTTTTGCTATGATGTGAGACAACACTATTTGTATGGTGTGACCCATCATCATTACCAACTATGCTAGACTGTCTAGTAATGGGCAGGCTAGGAAGTTTCTTTCCTGAATCTTTTCCTGGGGGAGTCCCTGGATCAGATTGGGAACCATTAGCTACTTTTTCAACAGATGGGGCACTTCTTGCCTTATCTTGTTCTCTAAGCATGTTAAGTAACAATTCCAAGGAAGGATTCTTCCCTACACTCAAACCTCTCTCTATGCAGAGACTCCTTGCTCCTTTCCAGCTAAGGTGATCATATGCAAGTTTGGACAGATCAACATTTTGGCCTGTGCCAGACATTTTTAGAGAGAGTTAAAGTGATAGAAAAAGAGAAAAAAGTTTTCAGAACTTTTTAGAAAGACAGAATTTTTTTTTAAAAACTTTTAAGAACTTTTTGAAAGTTTAGAAGTACTTTTCAGCACTTAGAAAAGAGTGAAAAGAGGAAATGCAAAACTTTTTGGCTATGTGTATATACACTGACCTTGTTTTGTATATTTTTCTCTTATGAAAAGTACAATGACAAGAGTGGTAAGTAGTCTCAAAGCACTTATCCCACCACTGCACAACCAATGTAGGAGGCTGGACTAGCTTGTAGTGAGTACCAAGGGGTACTTGCACCTTGCACCAGGCCCAGTTATCCCTTATTAGTGTATAGGGTGTCTAGCAGCTTAGGCTGATAGATAATGGTAGCTTAGCAGAGCAGCTTAGGCTGAACTAGGAGACGTGTGAATCTACTACAGTACCACTTAGTGTCATATGCACAATATCATAAGAAAACACAATACACAGTTATACTAAAAATAAAGGTACTTTATTTTTATGACAATATGCCAAAGTATCTTAGAGTGTACCCTCAGTGAGAGGATAGGAAATATACACAAGATATATATACACAATAGCAAAAATATGCAGTATAGTCTTAGAAAATAGTGCAACCAATGTATAGTTACAATAGGATGCAATGGGGAAACATAGGGATAGGGGCAACACAAACCATATACTCCAAAAGTGGAATGCGAACCACGAATGGACCCCAAACCTATGTGACCTTGTAGAGGGTCGCTGGGACTATCAGAAAATAGTGAGAGTTAGAAAAATAACCCTCCCCAAGACCCTGAAAAGTGAGTGCAAAGTGCACCAAAGTTCCCCTAAGGACAAAGAAGTCGTGTTAGAGGAATAATGCAGGAAAGACACAAACCAACAATGCAACAACTGTGGATTTCCAATCTAGGGTACCTGTGGAACAAGGGGACCAAGTCCAAAAGTCACAAGCAAGTCGGAGATGGGCAGATGCCCAGGAAATGCCAGCTGCGGGTGCAAAGAAGCTTCTACTGGACAGAAGAAGCTGAGGTTTCTGCAGGAACGAAAAGGGCTAGAGACTTCCCCTTTGGTGGACGGATCCCTCTCGCCGTGGAGAGTCGTGCAGAAGTGTTTTCCCGCCGAAAGAACGCCAACAAGCCTTGCTAGCTGCAAATCGTGCAGTTAGCGTTTTTGGACGCTGCTGTGGCCCTGGAGGGACCAGGAGGTCGCAAATTGGACCAGGAGAGAGAGGGGACGTCGAGCAAGACAAGGAGCCCTCTCAGCAGCAGGTAGCACCCGGAGAAGTGCCAGAAACAGGCACTACGAGGATGCGTGAAACGGTGCTCACCCGAAGTTACACAAAGGAGTCCCACATCGCCGGAGACCAACTTAGAAAGTCGTGCAATGCAGGTTAGAGTGCCGTGGACCCAGGCTTGGCTGTGCACGAAGGATTTCCGCCGGAAGTGCACAGGGGCCGGAGTAGCTGCAAAAGTCGCGGTTCCCAGCAATGCAGCCCAGCGAGTTGAGGCAAGGACTTACCTCCACCAAACTTGGACTGAAGAGTCACTGGACTGTGGGGGTCACTTGGACAGAGTTGTTGGATTCGAGGGACCTCGCTCGTCGTGCTGAGAGGAGACCCAAGGGACCGGTAATGCAGCTTTTTGGTGCCTGCGGTTGCAGGGGGAAGATTCCGTCGACCCACTGGAGATTTCTTCGGAGCTTCTGATGCAGAGAGGAGGCAGACTACCCCCACAGCATGCACAAGCAGGAAAACAGTCGAGAAGGCGGCGGGATCAGCGTTACAGAGTTGCAGTAGTCGTCTTTGCTACTATGTTGCAGGTTTGCAGGCTTCCAGCGCGGTCAGCAGTCGATTCCTTGGCAGAAGGTGAAGAGAGAGATGCAGAGGAACTCGGATGAGCTCTTGCATTCGTTATCTAAAGTTTCCCCAGAGACAGAGACCCTAAATAGCCAGAAAAGAGGGTTTGGCTACTTAGGAGAGAGGATAGGCTAGCAACACCTGAAGGAGCCTATCACAAGGAGTCTCTGACGTCACCTGGTGGCACTGGCCACTCAGAGCAGTCCAGGGTGCCAGCAGCACCTCTGTTTCCAAGATAGTAGAGGTCTGGAGCACACTGGAGGAGCTCTGGACACCTCCCAGGGGAGGTGCAGGTCAGGGGAGTGGTCACTCCCCTTTCCTTTGTCCAGTTTCGCGCCAGAGCAGGGCTAAGGGGTCCCCTGAACCGGTGTAGACTGGCTTATGTAGAATTGGGCACATCTGTGCCCAACAAAGCATTTCCAGAGGCTGGGGGAGGCTACTCCTCCCCTGCCTTCACACCATTTTCCAAAGGGAGAGGGTGTCACACCCTCTCTCAGAGGAAGTTCTTTGTTCTGCCATCCTGGGCCAGGCCTGGCTGGACCCCAGGAGGGCAGATGCCTGTCTGAGGGGTTGGCAGCAGCAGCAGCTGCAGTGAAACCCCAGGAAGGGCAGTTTGGCAGTACCAGGGTCTGTGCTACAGACCACTGGGATCATGGGATTGTGCCAACTATGCCAGGATGGCATAGAGGGGGCAATTCCATGATCATAGACATGTTACATGGCCATATTCGGAGTTACCATTGTGAAGCTACATATAGGTAGTGACCTATATGTAGTGCACGCGTGTAATGGTGTCCCCGCACTCACAAAGTTCAGGGAATTGGCTCTGAACCATGTGGGGGCACCTTGGCTAGTGCCAGGGTGCCCTCACACTAAGTAACTTTGCACCTAACCTTTACCAGGTAAAGGTTAGACATATAGGTGACTTATAAGTTACTTAAGTGCATTGTAAAATGGCTGTGAAATAACGTGGACGTTATTTTACTCAGGCTGCAGTGGCAGGCCTGTGTAAGAATTGTCAGAGCTCCCTATGGGTGGCAAAAGAAATGCTGCAGCCCATAGGGATCTCCTGGAACCCCAATACCCTGGGTACCTCAGTACCATATACTCGGGAATTATAAGGGTGTTCCAGTAAGCCAATGTAAATTGGTAAAATTGTTCACTAGCCTGTTAGTGACAATTTGAAAGAAGTGAGAGAGCATAACCACTGAGGTTCTGGTTAGCAGAGCCTCAGTGAGACAGTTAGGCACCACACAGGGAACACATACATATAGGCCACAAACTTATGAGCACTGGGGTCGTGACTAGCAGGATCCCAGTGACACATAACAAACATACTGAAAACATAGGGTTTTCACTATGAGCACTGGGCCCTGGCTAGCAGGATCCCAGTGAGACAGTGAAAACACCCTGACATACACTCACAAACAGGCCAAAAGTGGGGGTAACAAGGCTAGAAAGAGGCTACTTTCTCACAGTGGGGAACAGATTACACCACTGCAGGGAAATATCCAGACCATTATGGAATGGGCTCCCCCTACAACTCAAACCCAGGTGAGAGCCTTCCTAGGCCTCACAGGGTAGTATAGGAGGTTCATTAAGAACTATGGCTCCATTGCAGCCCCTCTTAATGACCTCGCCAGCACGAAGATGCCTAAAAAGGTATTGTAGACAGCTAGCTGTCAAAGGGCTTTTGATGAGCTCAAACAGGCCATGTGCTCTGCACCTGTCCTAAAAAGCCCTTGTTACTCCAATAAATTCATAGTCCAGACTGATTCTTCTGAATTAGGGGTAGTGGCAGGCCTATCACAGCTTAACACTGAGGGCCAGGATTAACCTGTTGCTTTTATCAGCAGGAGGTTGACCCCTAGAGAAAAGCGTTGGTCTGCCATAGAGAGGGAGGCCTTTGCTGTTGTCTGGGCACTGAAAAAGTTCAGACCATACCTGTTTGGTACTCACTTTATTGTTCAGACAGACTACAAACCTCTATCATGGCTTAAACTAATGAAAGGTGAAAACCCTAAATTGTTGAGGTGGTCCATCTCCCTACAGGGAATGGACTATACAGTGGAACATAGACCTGGGAGTACCCACTCAAATGCAGATGGACTCTCCAGATATCATCTGGGCAAGGTTAGCCTTATTGTCCCTCGTTTGGGGGGGGAGGTTGTGTAGGAAAGTACCATCTTGCCTGGCATGTTAACCCCATTTTTACATGTATGTAAGTTTGTTTTTGCGTGTCTCACTGGGATCCTGCTAGCCAGAACCCCAGTACTCATAGATTGTGGCCTGAATGTGTGTATCTGTGTAGTGAGTAACTGTGTCGCTGAGGCTCTGCTAACCAGAACCTCAGTGCTTATGCTCTCTCTGCCTTTAAGATTGTCACTATAGGCTAGTGACCATTTTCACCAGTTCTAATTGGAACACTGGAACATCCTTATAATTCCCTAGTATATGGTACCTAGGTACCCAGGGTATTGGGGTTCCAGGAGATCCCTATGGCTGAAGCATTTATTTTGCCACCAATAGCGAGCTCATACAAATCTTACACAGGACTGGCACTCCAGCCTGAGTGAAATAACACACGTTATGCCCTCCTGGGGTCTGGGCAAGCCCAGTCCCAGGAAGGCAGAACAAAGCATTTCCTCTGAGAGAGGGTGTTACACCCTCTCCCTTTCGAAAAAGGTGTTAAGGGCTGGGGAGGTGTAGCTTCCCCCATCCTCTGGAAATGCTTTGAAGGGCACAGATGGTGTCCTCCTTGCATAAGCCAGTCTACACCGGTTCAGGGAACCCCCAGTCCCTGCTCTGGCACGAAACTGGACAAAGGAAAGGGGAGTGACCACTCATCTGTCCATCACCACCCCAGGGGTGGTGCCCAGAGCTCCTCCAGTGTGTCTCAGACCTCTGCCATCTTGAATCCAGAGGTGTGAGGGCACACTGGAGGCCTCTAAGTGGCCATTGCCAGCAGGTGACATCAGAGACCCCTCCTGATAGGTGCTTACCTGACTAGGTGGCCAATCCTCCTCTGAGGGCTATTTAGGGTCTCTCCTGTGGGCTTCTCCTCAGATAACGACTTGCAAGAATTCACCAGAGTTCCTCTGCACCTCTCTCTTCGACTTCTGCCAAGGATCGACCGCTGACTGCTCCAGGATGCCTCCAAAACTGCAACAAAATAGCAAGAAGACTACCAGCGACATTGTAGCCCCTAATCCTGCCGGCTTTCTCGACTGTTTCCTGGTGGGACATGCTTTGGGGCTGCCTGCCTTCAAACTGCACTGGAAGCCACGAAGAAATCTCCCGTGGGTGGACGGAATCTTCCCCCTGCTCCAGCAGGCACCAAGTTTCAGCATCACCGGTACTCTGGGACCCCTCTCATCCTGACGAGCGTGGCCCCTCGAACACAGGTGGTGGACCCAAGTGACACAGACTGTCCAGTGGTCCAACTGTCCAAATTTAGAGGAGGTAACTGCGTGAACTGCAGCTGCTAGGGCTTCTGTGCACTTTTTGCAAGGAATCCTTCGTGCACAGCCTAGCCCAGGTCCCCAGCACTTTGTCCTGCATTGCTAACTCCCTGAGTTGACCTCCGGCTTCGTGGGACCCTCTCTTGTAGTGTTGAGATGACTGCCGTTCTCAGTCACCTTGAACCCGTGTTCAAGGACTTCTGCAGGTGCTGAATTCTTGTGCGTGGGCTCTCTGTGTTACTGAGGGACCCCCTGTCTCCTCTCCCAAGTGGCTACATCCTGGTCCTTTCTGAGCCCGGGCAGCACCCTTTTTCTACAAACGCAACCTTTGCAGCTAGCAAGGCTTGTTTGCAGTCTTTCTCCAAAGAAACAATGCTGCATCCTCCAGCACTCTGTGGGACATCCTCTGCACAAAGGAGAAGTTCCTAGGACCTTTCGTTGTTGCAGAATCTTCAGCTTCTTCCAACCAGAGGCAGACATTTTGCACCTTCATCGGGGGTTTAGTGGGCTCCTGCCCCACCGGACACTTTCATCACTCTTGGACTTGGTCTCAGGTCCAGCAATCCGTCTTCAGTGCTTTGCAGTCTGTTGTGGTCTTTGCAGAATCCTCTATCACGAGTTTAGTGTGTCTGTGGAAGTAGTATCACTTTACTCCTACGTTTCAGGGTCTTGGGTGGGGTATCTTGGACACCCTTAGTGTTTTCTTACACTCCCAGCGACCCTCTACACACTACACTAGCCTAGGGGTCCATTCGTGGTTCGCATTCCACTTTCAGAGTATATGGTTTGTGTTGCCCCTAGGCCTATTACATCCTATTGTGTTCTACGGTGTTTTCACTAATTTTCTAACTATTTTACTTACCTGATTTTGGTTTGTGTGTATATTTTGTGTATTTTACTTACCTCCTAAGGGAGTATATCCTTTGAGATATTTTTGGCACATTGTCACTAAAATTAAGTACCTTTATTTTTAGTAACCCTGAGTATTGTGTTTCTTGTGATATAGTACCTATATGATATAAGTGGTATAGTAGGAGCTTTGCATGTCTCCTAGTTCAGCCTAAGCTGCTCTGCTATAGCTACCTCTATCAGCCTAAGCTGCTAGAACACTACTAATCTACTAATAAGGGATAACTGGACCTGGCACACGGTGTAAGTACCATCAGCTACCCACTATAGGCCAGGCCAGCCTCCTACAAAACTGGACACTGCAGAAATGAACAGTTACGGGGGAGGTAAGTAATAGTTAGTTTTTCAGGTAAGTAAAGCACTTACAAGTTCAGTCTCCTGGGCAAAGGCAGCCCACCTTGGGGATTCAAGTTTACCCACAAACACCCAGCACCAGCAACACAGGGCCGGTCAGGTGCAGAGGTCAAAGTAGGGCCCAAAAAGCATAGGCGCCTATGGGGACCAGGGGTGATCCGGTTTGAGTCTGCCAGCAGGTAAGTACCTGCGTCTTCCGGGAGCAGACCAGGGGGGGTTTGCAGAACACTGGGGGGTCCCAAACAGGCACACAAAATACAACCTCAGCGGCAGAGGGGCGGCCGAGTGCAGTGTGTGAAGTAAGTGTCAGGTTGTAGGTAGAAATCGATGGAGAGACCCGGGGGTCACTCTGGCGATGCAGGCAGGGCACAGGTGGGCTTCTCGGGCCAGCCACTGATTGGGCAAGGATGAGGGTCGCCTGCTGGTCACTCCTTCACCGGTAGTTGGTGTAGGAAAGTACCATTTTGTATGGCATGTTACCCCCATTTTTTACTTATATGTCAGTTTGTTTTTGCCTGTCTCACTGGGATCCTGCTAGCCAGGACGCCAGTGCTCATAATTGTGGCCTGTATGTGTTCCCTGTGTGGTGCCTAACTGTATCACTGAGGCTCTGCTAACCAGAACCTCAGTGTTTATGCTCTCTCTGCTTTTAAAATTGTCACTGCAGGCTAGTGACCATTTTTGCCAATTCTGATTGGCACACTGGAACACCCTTAAAATTCCCTAGTATATGGTACCTAGGTACCCAGGGTATTGGGGTTCCAGGAGATCCCTATAGGCTGCAGCATTTCTTTTCCCAACCATAGGGAGCTCAGACAATTCGTACACAGGACTGCCACTGCAGCCTGAGTGAAGTAACGTACACTGCACTTAAGCAACTTATACGTCACCTATATATCTAACCCTCACCTAGTGAATGTTAGGTGCAAATTTACTAAGTGTGAGGGCACCCTGGCACTAGCCAAGGTGCCCCCACATTGTTCAGGGCAATTTCCCCGGACTTTGTGAGTGTGGGGACACCATTACACGCGTGAACTACATATAGGTCAATACCTATGTGTACCTTCACAATGGTAACTCCGAACATGGCCATGTAACACTGTCTAAGATCATGGAATTGTCCTCCAAAGCCAATCTCATGCATCCCCGGGGTGCCAATCTCATGCATCCCCGGGGCTCCAGCATGGACCCCGGGTACTGCCAAACTAGCTCTCTGGGGTTTTCTCTGCAGCTAGTGCTGCTGCCAACCCTCAGACAGGTTTCTGCCCTCAAGGGGTCTGGGCAGCCCAGTCCCAGGAATGCAGAAGAAAGGATTTCCTCTGAGAGAGGGTGTTACACCCTCTCCCTTTGGAAACAGGTGTTAAGGGCTGGGGAGGAGTAGCCTCCCCCAGCCTCTGGAAATGCTTTGAAGGGTACAGATGGTGCCCTCCTTACATAAGCCAGTCTACACCGGTTCAGGCAGCCCCCAGCCCCTGCTCTGGCGCTAAACTGGACAAACGGAAGGGGGGTGGCCACTCCCCTGTCCACCACCACCCCAGGGGTAGTGCCCAGAGCTCCTCCAGTGTGTCCCAGACCTCTGCCATCTTGAATGCAGAGGGCACAATGGAGACATCTGAGTGGCCAGCGCCAGCAGGTGACGTCAGAGACCCCCCCTGATAGGTTCTTACCTGGTTAGGTAGTCAAACCTCTCTCCTGTGGGTTTCTCTTCAGATAACGAATGCAAGAGCTCACCAGAGTTCCTCTGCATCTCTCTCTTCGACTTCTGCCAAGGATTGTCTGCTGACTGCTCCAGGACGCCTGCAAAACCACAACAAAGTAGCAAGACGACTACCAGCAACATTGTAGCTCCTAATCCTGCCGGCTTTCTCGACTGTTTCTTGATGGTGCATGCTCTGAGGGCTGCCTGCCTTCACCCTGTACTGGAAGCCAAGAAGAAATCTCCTGTGGGTCGACGGAATCTTCCCCCTGCTAACGCAGGCCCCAAACTTCTGCATTACCGGTCCTCTGGGTCCCCTCTCATCTTGATGAGCGTGGTCCCTGGAACACAGGAGCTGGATCAAAGTGACCCCGACAGTCCAGTGGTCCTTCTGTCCAAATTTGACTGTGAAAGCCTGTATAATCCAATCCTGAGAGAGCATATTTTGAACAATTGTGTGTCTGATTTGTTACACCAGTACTTGGTAGACTCAGATCTGACCTCTCCCCAAGAATTGGGAAAGAAGGCAGACAAATGGGTCAGAACAAGAGTGAACAGAAACGTTCATACAGGGGGTGACAAGGATGGCAAAAAGAAGGATGGTAAGTCTTCTGACAAGGGTGGGGACAAAGATAAAAGACATTCTGAGTCTTCATCAGGTCCTGGTCCTCTGGGTCCCCTCTCATCTTGACGAGCATGGTCCCTGGAACACAGGAGCTGGATCCAAGTGACCCCGACAGTCCAGGGGTCCTTCTGTTCAAATTTGGAGGAGGTAAATCCTTGCCTCCCCATGCCAGACTGTAATCCTGTGTAGTGCATGATCTGCAGCTGATAGGGCTCTGTGCACTTTTGCAAGACTTCCTTTGTGCACAGCACAGCCCGCGTCCCCAGCACTCCGTCCTGCATTGCCCAACTCGCTGAGTTGACCTCTGGCTTCGTGGGACCCTCTTTTGTTGTGTTGAGACGACTGCTGTGCGGAGACTTCTTTAATGTCGGTTCAAGTGCTTCTGTTGGTGTTGCCTTCTTCTGTGTGGGCTCTCTGTGTTGCTGGGCGCTCCCTCTGTCTCCTCCTCCAAGGGGCGACCTCCTGGTCCTTCCTGGGCCCTGGCAGCACCCATAATCTTCAACTGCGACTCTTGCTGCTAGCAAGGCTTGTTCGCGGTCTTTCTGCGTGGAAAGAACTCTGCATCCTCCAGCACGCCGTGGGACATCTTCTGATCAAAGGAGAAGTTCCTGGCACCTCCCGTTGTTGCATAATCTTCAGCTTCTTCCACCCAGAGGCAGCCCTTTTGCACCTTCATCCGGGGTTAAGTGGGCTCCTGCCCCCCTGGACACTTGCGTGACTTTTGAACTTGGTCCCCTTCCTTTTCAGGTCCTCAGGTCAAGGAATTCGTCTTCAGTGCTTTGCAGTCAGTTGTTGAACTTGCAGAATCCCCTATCTCCACTTTACTGTCTTTCTGGGGAAGTAGGGTGACTTTACTCCTACTTTTCAGGGTCTTGGGGTGGGGTATCTTGGACACCCTTAGTGTTTTCTTACACTCCCAGCAACCCTCTACACACTATACTAGGGCTGGGGTCCATTCGTAGTTCGCATTCCACTTTTGGAGTATATGGTTTGTGTTGCTCCTAGGCCTATTGTCTCCTATTGTATTCTATTGAGTTCTACAGTGTTTGCACTACTTTTCTAAGTGTTTTACTTACCTGATTTTGGTTTGTGTTTATATTTTGTGTATTTTACTTACCTCCTAAGGGAGTATATCCTCTGAGATATTTTTGGCATATTGTCACTAAAATAAAGTACCTTTATTTTTAGTAACTCTGAGTATTGTGTTTCTTATGATATAGTGCTATATGATATAAGTGGTATAGTAGGAGCTTTGCATGTCTCCTAGTTCAGCCTAAGCTGCTCTGCTATAGCTACCTATATCAGCCTAAGCTGCTAGAACACTATTAATCTACTAATAATAATGGATAACTGGACCTGGCACAAGGTATAAGTACCACAAAGTACCCACTATAAGCCAGGCCAGCCTCCTACAGTTGGTTTCTGTCGGGCCTGGGGGCTGCGGCTGCAGTGCTTCTTCCCGGCGTCGGATTTCTTTGTAACCGGGCATTCGCGGTCAGGGGGAACCTCTGGATTCTCTCTGTAGGTGTTGCTGTGGGGTGCAGGGAGGTCGACTCAGGGTGTCTACGTTGTTGGAGTCACCTGGGGGTCCTCTCTGCAGTGTTGGTTCTTCTGGACACGAGCCGGAGGCGTCGGGTGCAAAGTGTTGGAGACTCATGCTTCAGGAATGCGGCTGGAGTCCCTTTAAAGATGGTTTCTTTGTTGCTGTTTTGAACAGAGCCGCTGACCACAGGAGTTTCTTGGTCCTTTGGTTGCAGGTCAGTCCTCTGGGTCCTCAGAGGTCGCTGGTACCGCTGGATGCGTTGCTCTGCATGTTCTTTGAGTCTGGAGACAGGCCTGTAGGGCTGGGGACAACTCAGTTGTCGTCTCCGTCGTCTCTGCGGGACTTTCAGGTCAGCAGTCCTTCTTGTTGTTGTAGGTCATCAGGAATCTGGTTTCCTGGGTTCAGGGTTGCCCCTAAATACTAAATTTAGGGGTGTATTTATGTTCGGGTGGCAGTAGCCAATGGCTACTGTCCTTAAGGGTAGCTACACCCTCTTTGTGCCTCCTCCCTGTGGGGAGGAGGGCACATCCCTAATCCTACTGGGGGGAATCCTCCAAAGCAAGATGGAGGATTTCCTAAGGCAGGGGTCACATCAGCTCAGGACACCTTAGGGGCTGTCCTGGCTGGAGGGTGACTCCTCCATGTTTTTCTCATTATCTCCTCCGGCTTTGCTGCCATAAGTGGGGGCTGTGTCCAGGGGGTGGGCATCTCCACTAGCTGGAGTGCCCTGGGGCGCTGTAGCACTATGCTTGACCCTTTGAGGTGTTACAGTTCCTGCAGGGGGAGGTGTGAAGCACCTCCACCTAATACAGGCTTTTTTCCTGGGCACAGAGTGAGAAAGGCACTCACCCCATGTGGCCAGAAACCCGTTTGGATGTGGCAGGCTGGCAGAAACTGGTCAGCCTAGCACTAGTAGTTGGACTGGTATACAGGGGGCATCTCTAAGACGCCCTCTGTGTGCATTTCTCAATAAATCCCACACTGGCATCAGTGTGGTTTTATTGTGCTCAGAAGTTCGATACCAAGCTTCCCAGTATTCATGTAGCTATTATGGAACTGTGGAATTCATGTTTGACAGACTCCCAGACCACTTACAATGTCTAAGAGTTTGCTTAGACACTGTAGGGGCATAGTGCTCATGCAACTATGCCCTCACCTGTGGTATAGTGCACCCTGCCTTAGGGCTGTAAGGCCTGCTAGAGGGGTGACTTACCTACGCCACAGGCAGTGGGTTGTGGGCATGGCACTCTGAGGGGAGTGCCATGTCGACTTAGTCTTTTTCTCCCCAAACAGCACACACAAACTTTATAGCAGTGTGCATGTGCTGAGTGAGGTGTTCCTAGGGTGGCATAATACATGCTGCAGCCCGTAGAGATCTTCCCTGGCCACAGGGCCCCTGGTACCAGGGGTACCATTTACAAGGGAGTTATCTGTGTGCCAAGGCTGTGTCAATTCTGGAGACAAATGTACAGTTTAGGGAAAGAACACTGGTTCCGGGGCCTGGTTAGAAGGGTCCCAGCACACTTTCAATCATAACTAGCATCAAGAAAAGGCAAAATGTTAGGGGGTAACCATGCCAACAGTGGCGTTTTCCTATACAACCACCCCCCCAAACGAAAGAGGATAAGACTAACCTTTCCCAAGAGAGTCTTCATTTTCTAAGTGGAAGAACCTGGAAAGGCCATATGCATTGGCATGGGCAGTCTCAGGTCTGTGTTCCACCACAAAGTGAATTCCCTGTAGGGATATGGACCTCCTCAACAGTTTAGGGTTCCCTCCTTTCATTTGCATAAGCCATCTGAGAGGTCTGTGGTCAGTTTGAACTGTGAAGTGATTACCAAACAGGTATGGTCTAAACTTCTTCAGGGACCAAACCATGGCAAAGGCCTCCATCTCAATTGCACTCCAACTCTGCTCCCTGAGGAGTAACCCCCTGCTAATGAAAGCAACAGGCTGGTCAAGGCCATCACCATTGGTTTGGGGTAGAACTGCTCCTACCCCATGCTCAGAGGCATCAGTCTGCACAATGACCTGCTTAGAATAATCTGGAGTTTTTAAAACTGGTGCTGAGCACATAGCTTCTTTCAGGGTGTCAAAGGCCTTTTGACAGTCCAAGGTCCAGTTAACTTTTCTGGGCATTTTCATGGAGGTACGTTCTGTTAGGGGTGTCACCATGGATCCATATCCCTTCACAAACCTCCTACAGTGGCCAGTCAAGCCAAGTAATGCCCTGACTTCAGTCTGGGTTTTTAGAGCTTCCCAGTCCAGAATAGTCTGGATCTTGGGTTGTAATGGCTGAACTTGGCCTCCACCTACAAGGTGTCCCAGGTAAACCACTGTACACTGCCCTATCTGACATTTGGATGCCTTTATAGAGAGGCCTGCTGCTTGCAGGGCCTGCAAAACCTTCTTCAGGTGGACCAGGTGATCCTGCCAGTTGGAGCTAAAGACATCAATACTATCTAGATATGCTGCACCAAAGGACTCCAAGCCAGCAAGGACTTGATTCACCAACCTTTGGAAGGTGGCAGGGTCATTCTTTAAGCCAAGGGGCATAACAGTAAACTGGCAATGCCCATTAGGCGTAGAGAATGCTGAATTTTCTTTTGCTCCAGGTTCCATTTTTATTTGCCAGGACCCTGCTGTCAATTCAAAGGACTTAAGAATTTGGCTGCACCTAATTTATCAATCAATTTATCTGCCCTTGGTATGGGGTGAGCATCTGTCTTGGTGACAGAGTTGAGCCCTCTGTAATCCACACAAAACCTCATCTCTCTCTTTCCATCCTTGCTGTGAGGTTTGGGGACCAAGACCACTGGGCTAGCCCAGGGTTTGTCAGAGTGCTCTATCACTCCCAATTCCAGCATCTTGTGGACTTCCACTGATCGACACTTCTAGTTAGTTGCAGATTCCTTACCTTTGAATAGATACCCGAGCAATACCATCCCTGGTTGTGGGCTGCGAAACAAGATCTCACCAAAAAGTCCTGCAGGACTAAACGGCCAAAGTAGCCGTCCCTTCGGACCTGATTATGTAGGCAGTAGTGTTTGGTAAAAGTGTGCAGAGATGCCCAGGTTGCTGCTTGACAAATATCCAGGACTGGAATGTCCTGTGCTAGTGCTCTGGTTGCAGCAGTAGCTCTGGTGGAGTGAGCTCACAAACCTTGGGAAGGATACTTTTTAGCCAGAGTGTAGCACATTTTGATGCATAAGAGTACCCATCATGAAATTGTCCTCTTCTGCACTGCCTTCCACTTCTTTGGACCCACGTATCCCACAAAGAGTTGATCGTCTACAGGGAAGTGTTTGGTATGATCAAGATAGAATGCCAACGCTTTTTTTGGTTCCATATGATGGAGTCTCTCCTCTTCATAAGAGGGATGTGGGACTGCATAAAAGGTAGGCAAGGTGATGGACTGTCCGACATGTAAGGGTGTCACTACCTTAGGTAGAAAAGAAGGCCTTGTGCGAAGCACCACTTTGTCAGGATGTATGGCAAGAAAAGGTGGCTTAGATGACAGAGCCAGGAGTTCACTAACTCTGCGGGCAGAAGTAATGGCAACTAAAAAGACAGCCTTTATAGATAAGAGCCATAAAGGACAGCTGTGAAGTGGTTCAAACAGGGTACACAAAGGTACGTTAAGACCAGGTTGAGATCCCATTGGGGCATGATGAATGGGATAGGAGGAAAGAGATGTGTGAGGCCTTTAAGAAACCTCCCAACTATGGGAGATTTAAATAAGGAAGGCTGATCTGGTAACCTCAAGAAATCAGAGATAGCAGAGAGATATCCCTAAATAGTGCCGAAGGTGGAACCCTGCTGGGCAAGGGAAAGACTAGAGAGAAGAACTGGAGAAACAGGAGCAGATAGAAGATGGACAGAATTGTCGATGTATCATGCCACAAATTTCCTCCAGCGACAGGCATATACAGTTTTGGTTGAGGGATGCCTGGCTGGCAGGTCGAAAGACCTCAACTGTCGCTGCTCAATCTCCATGCATGAAGCCGCAGAGTTGACAGGTTCTGGTGGAGGACCCTCCCCTGCTGCTGCGACAGAAGATCCTCCCGAAGGGGCAGTCTGATCGGAGGAACTATGGCCATGTTCAAAAGCTCTTGATACTAGACTCTTCGTGCCCAGTCCGGAGCCACCAGTATTACTTGGGCCCGGTCTTGCCTGATCTTCTTCAGAGCTCTGGGCAGAAGTGGCATAGGCGGAAAGGTGTACAGGAGGCCTGAATTCCACTTGCGTCGAAAAGTGTCGCCGAGCGACTGCCGCCTTGGAAACTCCAACATGCAAAACAGCTGACATTGTGTGTTCTCTACAGAGGCGAACAAATGTAACCAAGGTTCTCCCCACCGCAGGAAGAGACCTTGCGCCACCTCCGGATGGAGACGCCATTCGTGGTCGACCACGCGTTATCGGCTGAATTCGTCTGCTCTGGCGTTCAAGGAGCCTACCAGGTGTTGAACCACAAGGGAAATGCCCTGATAAATCAGCCAAGTCCAGAGGTGAAGGGCCTTTTGACAGAGGGTCCATGACCCCACTCTGCCTTGCCTGTTGCAATACCACATGGTGGTGGTGTTGTCTATGAACACCTGCACTGTTTTCCCCTTCAGGGAGGGAAGAAATGCTTTCAATGCTAGTCAAATTGCTCGGAGGTCCAGATGATTGATATGAAGCCCAGTTTCTGCCAGAGACCAGATGCCTCTCCCATGTGGCCACCCCATCCCAGGAGTGATGCATCTGTCACGTACGATCTGGTTGGGGAAAGGAGAGGGATCTGCCCTTGACCCAATCCTGATTCGTTAACCACCACTGCAGGTCTCTTGTAGGTCCTTCCGAGATCTGGACCTTGTCGGAGAGATTCCCCTGATGCTGCACTCACTGGAACTTCTGGTCCCACTGCAGATCCCGCATATGCCATCTGGCATTTTGAACCAGCAGGATGCAGGCGGCCATGAGGCCAAGCAACCTCAGAGTCATTCTCACCAAAATCCAGGACACAGGCTGAAACATCGGTATCATAGCCTGAATATCCTGGACTCGCTTTTCGGGAGGATATGCCCGACACTGCACTGTATCCAGAACAGCTCAGATGAAATGGAGCGTCTGAGAAGGAGTCAGGTGTGACTTCGGCATGTTGATAGTGAACCCCAGTGAATGCAAAAGGTTTGCCGTAGTCTGGAGGTGGGAGACGACTGTCTGGGGCGCGTTTGCCTTCAGCAGCAATCGTCGAGGTTGGGGAAAACTGGGACCCCTAACATTTGCAGATGAGCTGCCACCACTACCATCACTTTCGTGAACACCCGAGGGGCACTGGTAAGGCCAAAGGGGAGCATGATAAACTGAAAGTGCTTGTGACCTACCACTAATCGTAGGTAACGTCTGCGGGGTCGACAAGACAGGAATGTGGAAGTATGCGTCTTGCAAGTCCAACGCTACCATCCAGTCTCTGGGATCCAGGGCAGATAGGATCTGAGCCAATGTAAACATTTTGAACTTCTCCTTTTTGAGGAAGAGATTCAGGGACGAAGATCTAATATAGGCCAAAGACCTTTGTCATTTTTCAGAACCAGAAAGTAGCGGGAATAGCAACCACAACCTTCTTCTGGCAATGGAACCCTCTCTATATTTCCTTTGGCCAAAAAGGCTTGGACTTCCTCACAAAGAAGCGCCATATGATCCTCCGATATCCAATTGTATAAAAGGGGAGGGAGTAGCCCCTTCGGACAATTTGGAGGACCCACCTGTCTGAGGTAATGGATTGCCCTGGGGCAGGTGATGGCGTATCCTGCCACCCACTGGCTCCTGATGTACCCGTGGACTAGGAAGGCTTGGAGACTGAACGAGGAGCGGGGGTAGACTAGGTGACCTGCTGGCTCCCTGGTCCCTGGGGGCGTGGGATTGCACGTCCGTGGCCGCGCAGGACCTGTACAACATGCGCAGGTCAGTGGCCAGGGACAGACTGACGCGGTTGGGTGCCCCTTCCGTAGCCAGGAAAGGGGCGAAAGGCAGACTGCTGGGTCTAGGTGTGGGCGTGAGGCCAAGGGACGGGGCCGTGGCTCAGAAATACTTAAAATACTCTAGCGCTGAGTCTGCCTTGTCTCCGAAGAGATGTGTACCATCAAAGGGCATGTCCATCAAGGATTGTTGGACATCCCCTTAAAAGCCAGATGTTCTCAGCCAGGTGTGGCATCTCAGTGCCACCGTTGATGCAACCGATCTGCCCAGAGAGTCGGTCGTATCCAGTCCACAATGAATCATGAACTCTGCTGCATCCCTCCCATCTGTTACGGCTTGGGAAAGGGCAGTCCGGGCCTCCTCTGGTACTGCAGGCAGCACTTGCTCAACCGTATTCCAGAGAGTATGGGAATAGTGGCCCAAAAGGCATGCAGTGTTCACGGACCGCAGCACTAGACTGTTGGAAGAAAACAATTTCTTCCCCAAATTATCGAGTCTTGTTGATTCCCTACCCGGGAGTGCGGCAGGGTATGCGCCAGATGAAGAAGAAGCCTGGATGACAAGGCTCTCAGGTGTGGGGTGTTGGGTGAGGAATTTTGGGTCTGACGGAGCAGGCCCATGACGGCGGGCAATCGTTCTATTCACGGAGCCCCCCTTGCCAGGTCTGGACCAAGTACCCAAAAGGACGTCTGCCAGGTGTGGACCAAGTACCCAAAAGGACGTATGTCAGTGCTTCATTAAAGGTCCAGGACCTCAGCCGCCCTTCTCACCACCATAAAGTAAGAAGCACCCTCCTCCGTAGCCACGCTAGGAGGAGAGAGCATACCAGTGTCAGGGGAGGTATCTAGACCACTGGTGTAGCGAAATATCTCCGTTGGCATGGTTACCTCCTACCTTTTTGCCTTTTGTTGATGCCAGTTATAAGTGAAAGTGTTCTGGGACACTGCTAACCAGGCCCCAGCACCAGTGTTCTTTCCCTAAACTGTACTTTTGTTCCCACAATTGG
Source organism: Pleurodeles waltl (assembly GCF_031143425.1). Lineage (NCBI taxonomy): Eukaryota > Metazoa > Chordata > Amphibia > Caudata > Salamandridae > Pleurodeles > Pleurodeles waltl. Next base: position 1,841,159,642 of record NC_090444.1, on the reverse strand, counting down.
CAAAGCACTGACACACAGATAAGTCCCTTGTAACTGGTACCACTGGTACCAAGGGCCCTGCGGCCGGGGAAGATTTCTAAGGGCTGCAGCATGTATTATGCCACCCCGGAGACCCCTCACTCAGCACATGCACACTGCCTCACAGCTTGTGTGTGCTGATGGGGAGAAAATGACTAAGTCGACATGGCACTCCCCTCAGGGTGCCATGCCAACATCCCTCTGCCTGTGGCATAGGTAAGTCACCCCTCTAGCAGGCCTTACAGCCCTAAGGCAGGGTGCAACTATACCACAGGTGAGGACCTTAGACATTGTAAGTGCAGGGTAGCCATAAAGAGTATATGGTCTGGGGGTCTGTCAATTACGAACTCCACAATTCCATAATGGCTACAATGAAATCTGGGAAATTTGGTATCAAATTTCTCAGCACAATAAATCCACACTGATGCCAGTGTGGGATTTATTGAAAATGTACACAGAGGGCATCTTAGACATGCCCCCTATATACCAATCCAACTACTAGTGTTAGACTGACCAGTTTCTTCCAGCCTGCCAGATCCAGACGGGTTTCTGGCCACATGGGGTGAGTGCCTTTGTCACTCTGTGGCCAGGAACAAAGCCTTTACTGGGTGGAGGTGCTTCTCACCTCCCATTGTAGGAGCTGTAACACATGGCGGTGAGCTTCAAAGGCTCAAGCCTGTTGTTACAGCACACCAGGGCATCGCAACTAGTGGAGATGCCCGCCCCTCCGGACACAGCCCCCACTTTTGGCGGCAAGTCAGAGGAGATAATGAGAAAAACAAGGAAGAGTCACCCACCAGTCAGGACAGCCCCTAAGGTGCCCTGAGCTGTGGTGACCCTTGCCTTTAGAAATCCTCCATCTTGGTTTTGGAGGATTCCCCCAATAGGAATAGGGATGTGCCCCCCTTCCCTCAGGGAGGAAGCACAAGCAAGGTGTAGCTACCCTCAAGGACAGTGGCCATTGGCTACTGCCCCCCAAGACTTAAACACCCCCCTAATTTTTGTATCAGGGGAAATCAGATTCCTGCAACCTACAACAAGAAGAAGGACTGCTGACCTGAATGCCCAGCAGAGACGACGGAGGCAACAACTGACTTGGGCCCAGCCCTACCAGCCTGTCTTCGGACTAAAAGAACCTGCACAGCGACGCATCCAGCGGGACCAGTGACCTCTGAGGACTCAGAGGACTGACTTGCACCCAAAGGACCAAAAACCTCAGAGGACAGAGGTTCTGTCCAGGAACAGCAACAAAACTGCAACAAAGAAACAACTTTACGGAGACTCTCACTTCCCACCGGAAGCGTGATTCTTCACACTCTGCACCCAACGCCCCCGGCTGAAGTTTGGAGAAACCAACACTGCAGAGGGGACTCCCAGGCGACTTCAACGACGTGGACACCCCGAGTCGACCTCCCTGCAACCCCACAGCGACGCCAGCATAGAGGATCCAGAGGATCCCCCTGTCTAGGACTGCCTGGCAACAAAGGAACCTGATGCTTGGACCCAGCACTTTACCCGCAGCCCCCAGGACCGAGAGGAACCACCTACCAGTGCAGGAGTGACCAGCAGATAGCCCTCATCCTAGCCCAGTTGGTGGCTGGCCCGGGAAGACCCCCTGTGCCCTGCCTGAATTGCCAGAGTGACCCCCGGGTCCCTCCATTGATTTCTTAAGCAAACCCAACACCTACTTTGCACACTGCACCCAGCCTCCCTTGTGCCGCTGAGGGTGTGTTTTGTGTGCTTGTGTGTGTCCCCGCCAGTGCTCTACAAAACACCCCTGGTCTGCTCACTGAGGACGCAGGTACTTACCTGCTAGCAGAATGGAACCGGAGCACCCCTGTTCCCCCTAGGCGCCTATGTGTTTGGGCCCTCCTTTGACCTTTGCATCTGACTTGCCCTGTGTTGATGGTGCGGTGGCTGTGGTGTTGCCTTGAACCCCCAACAGTGGATTCCCTATGCCCAGGAGACTGACTGTGTAAGTGCTTTACTTACCTGCTAAACTAACCAAAACTTACCTCCCACAGGAACTGTTGATTTTTGAACTGTATCCACTTTTAAAATAGCTATTTGCCATTTTAACCAAAACTGTTTGTACTACTGTTTTAAATCAAAGTTCTATACTTACTTGTGTGAAGTACCTTACATTTTATGTACTTACCTCAAATTTGAATCTTGTGGTTCTAAAAATAAATTAATAAAATATATTTTTCTATATAAAAACCTATTGGCCTGGAGTTGTCTTTCAGTATATGTTCTCATTTACTGCCTGTGTGAGTACAACAAATGCTTAACACTACCCTCTGATGAGCCTACTGCTCGACCACACTACCACAAAATAGAGCATTAGTATTTTCTATTATTGCCACTATCAACTTCTAAGGGGAACCCTTGAACTCTGTGCACTCTAGCTCTCACTTTGAGATAGTATATACAGAGCCAACTTTCTACAAGGATACTACCAGGTTCCCCCTAAAACGCCCACTAAATTTAGTATTTAGTGGGCTTCCCTAGACCATATAATCAGATTCATCCGGAAGAAAAGAAGACAGCACCAAAGAACCCGACAGCCCGAGAAGAGAGGACCTGCTGCACCAGAAGAGGCTCCAAGACCCCTGCTTGCTGCACAAGAGTCCCAACAATTGCTGCTGCATAGGAGCTGACCACTGGACCGATCTCAAAAGACCCAGAGGACCTCCAGGCTTCACAAGTAGCCCGAGATCTCCTCTCTGAGTGGAGGCACCACTCAAGTTACTAAAGCAACCTACAAAGAACCCACAAACCTATGAGGGTCACTTCACCGACTGGATGATATCTCTGCAATTGGAAGTTACAGCCAGACTCAATGAAACACCAATGACAGCACGGACAAGACCTACAAGCATGCCAACTTTGGTGGCACTGCACCCTCTTGTGGCCGAGTTGTGCCACTACCCCTGGTACTGGGCAGTGCACGTCGGACAACTGCAAAAACAGCTCACCCAGAGCTGCAACTGGACCAGGAGGAAGCCCCATTCAAGGGACTTCAGGAACACCCCGGACCTCCCACCAGAGCGCCCTTGCCCTCCTGCAAGGCCCCCAGAAGAAGTCGTACCTCTAGCTCCAAAGGATTCAGTTGCACACAGCCTCTAAGACCTCCAACTCGCCCTGCGTCTGGCCGCGATGAGCTCTACATCGCAGAACCAGCTGTGTGCCACGGGTCTCTAACCCCTTGCGACCTCAGCAGCCCAAGAGGACCCTGAAGCACCACTTTTACCTCTGCAGACCAGCTCATTTTCCAGGTGGCCCCTCCAAGAGGCTCTGTGCCTGGGCCAAGAGACTTTCCAGCAATGCTCCCACCAGAACCGGGAGCCACCCCAAACTCTCCAGCTGGCACCGGGTGCCCACCATCCTCATCGCCGATCCTGAAAAAGAAGAGACTGGTAACCCACCTGTGTGATTTTATGTGCATTTTTATAGGTGATCTTCCATTGACTCCTATGGTGCGTAATTACGCACAGAAAAATCATAACTCAAAAAGTACTTGACGTATCTTAACCATCTTGGTCTTAAAAATTATATAAAAATCCGAAGTATTTTTATAAATTTGGTCTTGAGTTATTTATTGAGTGTGTGTGGATGCCTGATTGATTCTGTGAGTACAACAAATGCTTAGCACATCTCTTGGATTAGCCCAAGTGCTCGACCAGCTACCTTAAAAATGAGAGCATTAGGTTATCTAATATTTACTTCTGGAAACCAACGTGTGATTGCCTGGACCTCTTGCACAGTGTGCCCACTTTTGTACCTTTCATAGAGGGCCAGCCTCCTACAGTGGACCCTAGATTCATCTGCAAGACTATTCTGCAAACACATCTGCGCCCTTGACATTGGAACCACTGGTGGGCTTCACCGGGAACCCAGACAAGACTGTAACTAGTAGGAGGGGTCCTACTGCAACTTTGTCCCTGTTCATTGCAAGGATTCTGCAACTTTCGTGGCCGTGCATCTTCGAGAGTCACATGGACTCTTCCTGCAATTAGGACAGCAAGAAGGAATCTACCTTGGAGTGAAGTAATCACTCCCCTGCATCAGTAAGCACCTCAATGTCAATGACCAGTTTGTGGATCCTGCTGTCCCACCGACTCCTCAAGACTCTACAACACAGGTGGTGGTTCACTGGCTCTCCAGAGGTCAGACCTGTTTTCTTTCCATCTGAGAAGTCGTTGGTCCCTCGCTGGGGCTGCTTGACTGGAACCCATGTGCGCGTGTCCACTTGCCATTGCCAAGGCTGTTTGCCTCCTCAGTCCAAAGACCTCCTAGCTTTAGGAAGCCCCAGCCTCCAGCATCACACAGTTCTAAGAACGACATCCACCCTGAAACCCCTGCGACGTGGGCATCCATCTTCGTAGTGCTGCTGAGTCCTCCCTGCGAATATCTGTGCCTGCTGCCAGAGGGTCCTCCTGGGATCTCCAACTATTCCTCCTGGTTCTCCTGCTTGATGTAGGCTGGCCCAGACTTAACTTACCGAGGTTGAGTCCCTTGGACATTGCTGGTCTCCAAGTCCTGCAACACTTCATGCAAAGCTTTCTTGCATTTGGCAAGGCTTGTTGGTGATTCTGCTGACCACTGACCCCCCCCTGCAATTCGACACATGGCATGGGATAGATTGTAGACAACTGGTAAGATATTTCTGCATCACTGACCGGGTCCACGGGTCACGACAGGACTGGACAACCGAGGTCCCCACTGACTTCAACAGGAGGTTCCAACACGACTTCAATCTTACGCACCTGGGCTCCCTAGTGTAGGTACCACACTTATTTGGGTATCCACCGGTGTGGGTACACTTGAGCCTTCCTTGTCCCAACGGGTTTCCTCTGGATCCTTTGGGAAGGGTCTTGGAACGTGAAAACTCTAACTACAACTTTCCCATGTTATCCTAAGGACGCCTGACCCGAGGTAACATCCCTGCACACGGGGGGCTCGCAAATCCTAACTTACCTTTGGTGTTTTAGTGCTTCTCCAGTCCTGAAGGTCCTTGAGTGGTAGTCTTGATTAGTTGGGACTTTAACTTCCCATTTTGTTAGTATATGGTTTGGCTCCCCCATGGGGTCTCATGGTATTTTACCCCTTTACTTACCTGTTTCTAAGTATATTTTTGTGTGTAGATATCTCCAGTTAGGAGATATACCAGAGTTAGTTTAGTACCTGTTTTGTAACAAATAATACATTCTTTTTCTAAAACTGGTGTGGTTTTTTCATGTGTGTACCTCACTCACTGATCTGTGTGGTATCTGCAATTGCTTTACACCCTCCCCGATAAGCCTTAGATGCTTCCCTAGCTACACTTTGAGAGGTCTGCTTATCTGGCACTACTTACAATATCACGAAGGGTTGCCTGTGCTTAGTACAGGTTGCCTTGCGTATAGGTGTACACCATATACTGAGCCAGTCTCCTACAGTTAGCAGCTGTGCTTCATTTGTGCCAACATTGAGGTCTGACACTTACATTCATCAATAGATGGTGGTGCTCCATAATGCATTTACTTACTAAATTGCCTGCAAAATAGATAATGATTGCAAATAATACAATACAATAATCTTAGGGGAGAGTATGTGGCCTACCTGCCAGAGCCGCTGACTATGGAGCAGGTTTGAGTCTCGGCATCGGCGCAACATCCTGTGATTCTGGGCAGATCACGTAATCTCCCTGTGACAAAATGAATGTGCCCTTGTCTAATGTAACTGATGCTATGTAAAGTGCTCCAGTAACTTTGTGTCATGTTTGCGCTGTATAAAACTGCAACAAAAATAAAAATGTAAAAAATAAATGATGTGGCATGCAACAAGACCTTCCCTGTTTCCACCATGCCCTTAAATGAGAGCCACCTCTTATGCTAATATGACGCAGGCAGTGGATGGGGGTAATTCTGCTTCCCACCTGCACCACTTTGAGCCCCCAGGGGTGAAAACACTTGTTTTCATTGATGAAGGTTCCATCTGTAGAGAATGAATAGTGTGGCAGACGGACCTAGGATACCGTTGAAGGAAAGTCCCCGCTTTCTGGCATGGTTACCCCCACTTTTTGCCTGATGTCAGTGTGCTTAGACTGTTTTCATTGGGATCCTGCTAATCAGGACCAAAGTGATTGTGCTCTCTAATCTAAATTTGGTTGTCTTGGTACTTCTTACACCCCACAATACTGATGTACCCCGTAAGTTCCTAGTAGATGGTAATTAGGTACCCAGGGCATTGGTACACCACGGGTCCACCATGGGCTGCAGCATGTATTATGCCACCCATGGGAGCCCATGCAAACTGTGTCAGCAGGCCTGCCCTTTGCAGGCTGCGTGAAAAGGTGCATGCACCCTTTCACTACAGGTCACTAAATCAGGTCGGTGTAAGTCAGCCCTATGGTAGGCCCTTTCAGTACAAAGGACAGAGTGCAGGTCCCTGTGTGCGTTGACACACCTGCATGAGCAGAGGTGCCCCTAGGAACTCCAGTCCCACATCCCTGGGCTTCATAAGTGCGGGGAAGCCATTTTGTCTATGTACTGGCCACTAGTCACTCCCTGTGTCCAGCAACATAATGGTAACTCCGAACCTGGGCAAGTTTGGTATCAAACATGTCAGAATCATACCCCAATACTGATCCCAGTGTTGGTGGCATCATTCCATGCACACTGGGGGTTCCTGAGACGATCCTCCAGTTCTGCTCCTTCCAGTCCTCCGGGGTCTGAATTTAGCCCGCGCTACTGCAACCCCTCAGACATGATTCTGCCCTCCTGCTGCTTGGCAAGTTTAAGCGGGGACAGCAGAAGAAAAGATTTCCTGTAGGAGAGGGGTGCAACCGTCACTCCTTTGCAGATAGGTGTTACTAGGCTGGGGAGGGGTAGCCTCCACACACCACAGGAATGCTTTGAAATGCACTTTTGGTGCCCTCCTTGCATAATCCGGTTTGCACCAGTCCAGGGATCACTGGTCCCTGCTCTAGCGCGAAACACACAAAGGAAAGAGAAGTGTTTACTCCCCTGTCCAGCTTCACCCCTAGGGTAGTGCCCAGAGCTCCCTCAGGTGGCCACTTGGTTCTGCCATCTTGGAACCAAGATGGGCAGAGGCCTCTGGGAGCATCTAATTGGGTAGGCCAGGTAGCTGACATCAGAGGCCCCTCCTGATAGGTGGTCACTCCAGAGAGTGACTAAATCTATTGTTTGGGTTATTTAGGGACTCCCTTGAGGGTAAGTCCCCAGGTTTGTTGTGCAAGACTCCACCAGAACGTCTCTGCAAAGACATCTTCTGCTTCTGGCCTCCGGAACTGCTGCTAGGCAACACAGGAACCAAACAAGACCGCAAAGCCTGAGAAGACTTCTCCTTGCAATATTGTTTCCACGGCTGTTGTCAGCATTCTGCAACATTTCCACAAATGTGCATCCTCTGGGGTCAGAAAGACTTCAGCTGCACCAAGAAGCAAGAAGGAATCTCTCTTAGAGTGAAGGAGTCACTCCCCTGCATCCGCAGGCACCTATGGCAATGACTTCTGGCTGTTCAGATTTTCTGTCTTCTGTCCCAGGTGGTGGTTCTGAGGGATTCCCTGGGTACTCTCTACCTTCTGTCCAACATGAGAGATGGTAAGCCTTTTCCTCTGCCACTGGGACAGAATCCCTGTGAACCGCAGCTGTTGCAACAGCCAAGGTTTGTTGACTCCTGTTCCGAGGGATCTTCAGGCTCCAAGTAGTCCTGGCCCCCAGCACTCTACTTCTGCAAGGACAGTCTCCTCTCTGCTGCACCAGTGACGTGTGACTCCTCTTCAGGTGTGCTGACTGGGCCTCACTGCGACCTACTGTGCCTGCTGCCAGTGGGTTGCGTGTGGGGCCTCTGACTGCTTCTGCTAGCTCTCCTGTCTCCTGAGGGCCAGCCCAGATTTCCCTCCAATGGTCGAGTCCCCAGCTCCATTTGCATTTGCCTGTGCTTGTTGGTGGTCCTCCTGACCACTGACCCGTCTGTAATCCGGCGACCGGTGAGGGACAGCTTGTAGGTGACTTCAGGGACGCCTCCGCAGCTCCTGCACCCTGCAGCTGTACTTCATTCATCACCGTCGATTCAGATCTCCAGCTACAGAAGGGTGGGCTTTGGCTCCTGCCCCACCTGGACACTCCTGCATGGACTGGACTCTGTCCCTTTCTTTTGCAGGTCCTCTTCACCTGGAATCCGCCCTTGGGTTCCACTGGACCGTTCCTGCTTCTGCATTCTCTAACCACGACATCCCTATGTTAGCCTACAGAAAAACCGGGTAATTTACCTCTCTGCACCTGGCTGCTGGGGATCTTCCAGGTACTTACCTTTTGGGGTTCCACTCTACCCCAGTGCTTGTCTAACTACTCCATAAACTCTGGTGGAGGACACCCGTTCGCGTTCCATTTTTTTAGTATATGGTTTGGCCTCCCTATAGGGCCCTTGCTAATTTAATGCTTTTCCTAAGTACTTACCTGTGTAACTCTTGCATTTTCATACCTCCAAAGGGAGGGATACCAATGGTAGTATAGTTTGGCGTGCCTATAATACAGTACCTTTATTGTTGCAACACTTTGTGGTTCCTTTCATGGGTGACCACTGTGGTGTTGCAAGTGGTTCACATGCCTTCTAAATAAGTCTTGGATGCTCACCACAGCTACCCTAAAGAGTCCTGGCTGTCGTGATACTGTAACACTCACTAATAGGGGTTTGCTTGGACCCAGTTTAAGGTCTACCACCATAGGTGTCCACCACACACTGGGCCAGCTTCCTACAACTGGAGCATCTGGATCCATGCCCCTGAGCCCTGCAGGTCTCTACGTCTGACTGGCAAACGAAGAGGCTCTCTTATCAGTTACTGCTGCCTGGCACTGCTTCTTTCTCAGTTGTTGAACTAATAAGGGGACTCAGACAAGCAATACAGCATCGCAGAGGTCCTGAGACAAATTGGTCATTCAGGTATGAGGAAGGTGGGTGCTTGGTGAAGGCATACATGATGTACAGTTTCCACTAGTATTTCCAGTAAAATTCCGGCTGTTTGTTACAATTATGAACATGTGTTTGGATATACATGCGGAACGCAATCTAGTTTCTAATTAAAGAATGTGCAGGTCACGTTTTTTGCAAGAAAACAGGCAGTATTGCTAAAGATGAAGAAGCAAATGCATATTTCTAAATAAGAAAATTACACAAAAAAGTAAAATGAATTCCTACAAAGCATTAATGTGTGCCTGTAAATGTGTTAAAGGGAGTACTGAGGCACTTGTATGACAGCTGTTCATTCCGGGCTAGCTAGGCTGGGCTGCTGCATGCTGCGGCTTGTCCTTTATGATACCACTCACAAAGATGCAAATCCTGGCAGCACATGGAGTGAGCACCCTCGCTTCCTGGTTCAGAGGACAATCCACTGGGCAGTGGCAGGTACCTTCTGCTGCCCTTTTAAACCAATTGTGAAAACAAATGGATTAAAAGTGTGTGCACCCAGAGTGGCGCCTGTAAAGCATTTTTAAAACTCAAATACATATTTAAGGGCCAGATGTAGCAAAGTTGGGAATTGCGACTTGCAATTTGCGAGTCAGAGCGACTCGCAAATTGCAAGTCGCAATTTCCAATGCAGAACGGTGTCTCAGACACCGTCTGCGACTCGCTATGGGGTCGCAATGACCCACCTCATTAATATTCATGAGGTGGGTCGCAAATTGCGGCCCCATAGGGAGTCCAGGCACTCGCAAACATGGAGGCCTACTGTAGTCAGCAGACCTCCATGTTCGTGACTGCTTTTAAATAAAGCAGTTTTTTTTTTTTTAAGTGTAGCCCGTTTTCCTTAAAGGAAAACGAGCTGCACATAAGAAAAAATCCGAAACCTTTAGTTTCGTTTTTTTTTTCAGGGCAGGTAGTGGTCCCTTGGACCACTACCTACCCTGAAAAAATATTTGGGGGTCCATTCACAAAGTGGAAGGGGTCCCATGGGGACCCCTTCCAATTTGCGAGTGGGTGACCATCCACTTGAAGTGGATGGTAACTGCAACTCCATTTGCGACCGCATATGCGTCGCAAATGGTATTGCATACCACTCCGAATCGCAAATAGGAAGGGAACACCCCTTCCTATTTGCGATTCTGAAATGCATATTGCGAGTCGGTACCGACTCGCAATATGCATTTCTGCATAGGGAAACGCGATTAGCGAGTCGCTGTAGGAAAGTACCATTTTGCCTGGCATGTTACCCCCATTTTTCACTGTATATATGTTGTTTTAGTTGTATGTGTCACTGGGACCCTGGTAACCCAGGGCCCCAGTGCTCATAAGTGTGCCTGAATGTGTTACCTGTGTAGTGACTAACTGTCTCACTGAGGCTCTGCTAATCAGAACCTCAGTGGTTATGCTCTCTCATTTCTTTCCAAATTGTCACTAACAGGCTAGTGACCATTTTTACCAATTTACATTGGCTTACTGGAACACCCTTATAATTCCCTAGTATATGGTACTGAGGTACCCAGGGTATTGGGGTTCCAGGAGATCCCTATGGGCTGCAGCATTTCTTTTGCCACCCATAGGGAGCTCTGACAATTCTTACACAGGCCTGCCACTGCAGCCTGAGTGAAATAACGTCCACGTTATTTCACAGCCATTTTACACTGCACTTAAGTAACTTATAAGTCACCTATATGTCTAACCTTTACCTGGTAAAGGTTAGGTGCAAAGTTACTTAGTGTGAGGGCACCCTGGCACTAGCCAAGGTGCCCCCACATTGTTCAGAGCCAATTCCCTGAACTTTGTGAGTGCGGGGACACCATTACACGCGTGCACTACATATAGGTCACTACCTATATGTAGCTTCACAATGGTAACTCCGAATATGGCCATGTAACATGTCTATGATCATGGAATTGCCCCCTCTATGCCATCCTGGCATAGTTGGCACAATCCCATGATCCCAGTGGTCTGTAGCACAGACCCTGGTACTGCCAAACTGCCCTTCCTGGGGTTTCACTGCAGCTGCAGCTGCTGCTGCTGCCAACCCCTCAGACAGGCATCTGCCCTCCTGGGGTCCAGCCAGGCCTGGCCCAGGATGGCAGAACAAAGAACTTCCTCTGAGAGAGGGTGTGACACCCTCTCCCTTTGGAAAATGGTGTGAAGGCAGGGGAGGAGTAGCCTCCCCCAGCCTCAGGAAATGCTTTGTTGGGCACAGATGTGCCCAATTCTGCATAAGCCAGTCTACACCGGTTCAGGGGACCCCTTAGCCCTGCTCTGGCGCGAAACTGGACAAAGGAAAGGGGAGTGACCACTCCCCTGACCTGCACCTCCCCTGGGAGGTGTCCAGAGCTCCTCCAGTGTGCTCCAGACCTCTGCCATCTTGGAAACAGAGGTGCCAGTGCCACCATGTGACGTCAGAGACTCCTTGTGATAGGCTCCTTCAGGTGTTAGTAGCCTATCCTCTCTCCTAGGTAGCCAAACCCTCTTTTCTGGCTATTTAGGGTCTCTGTCTCTGGGGAAATTTTAGATAACGAATGCAAGAGCTCAACGGAGTTCCTCTGCATCTCTCTCTTCACCTTCTGCCAAGGAATCGACTGCTGACCGCGCTGGAAGCCTGCAAACCTGCAACATAGTAGCAAAGACGACTACTGCAACTCTGTAACGCTGATCCTGCCGCCTTCTCGACTGTTTTCCTGCTTGTGCATGCTGTGGGGGTAGTCTGCCTCCTCTCTGCACCAGAAGCACCGAAGAAATCTCCCGTGGGTCGACGGAATCTTCCCCCTGCAACCGCAGGCACCAAAAAGCTGCATTACCGGTCCCTTGGGTCTCCTCTCAGCACGACGAGCGAGGTCCCTCGAATCCAGCGACTCTGTCCAAGTGACCCCCACAGTCCAGTGACTCTTCAGTCCAAGTTTGGTGGAGGTAAGTCCTTGCCTCACCTTGCTGGGCTGCAGTGCTGGGAACCGCGACTTTTGCAGCTACTCCGGCCCCTGTGCACTTCCGGCGGAAATCCTTTGTGCACAGCCAAGCCTGGGTCCACGGCACTCTAACCTGCATTGCACGACTTTCTAAGTTGGTCTCCGGCGACGTGGGACTCCTTTGTGCGACTTCGGGTGAGCACCGTTTCACGCATCCTCGTAGTGCCTGTTTCTGGCACTTCTCCGGGTGCTACCTGCTGCTGAGAGGGCTCCTTGTCTTGCTCAACGTCCCCTCTCTCTCCTGGTCCAATTTGCGACCTCCTGGTCCCTCCAGGGCCACAGCAGCGTCCAAAAACGCTAACCGCACGATTTGCAGCTAGCAAGGCTTGTTGGCGTTCTTTCGGCGGGAAAACACTTCTGCACGACTCTCCACGGCGAGAGGGATCCATCCACCAAAGGGGAAGTCTCTAGCCCTTTTTCGTTCCTGCAGAAACCTCAGCTTCTTCTGTCCAGTAGAAGCTTCTTTACATCCACAGCTGGCATTTCCTGGGCATATGCCCATCTCTGACTTGCTTGTGACTTTTGGACTTGGTCCCCGTGTTCCACAGGTACCCTAGATTGGAAATCCACAGTTGTTGCATTGTTGGTTTGTGTCTTTCCTGCATTATTCCTCTAACACGACTTCTTTGTCCTTAGGGGAACTTTAGTGCACTTTGCACTTACTTTTCAGGGTCTTGGGGAGGGTTATTTTTCTAACTCTCACTATTTTCTAATAGTCCCAGCGACCCTCTACAAGGTCACATAGGTTTGGGGTCCATTCGTGGTTCGCATTCCACTTTTGGAGTATATGGTTTGTGTTGCCCCTATCCCTATGTTTCCCCATTGCATCCTATTGTAACTATACATTGTTTGCACTGTTTTCTAAGACTATACTGCATATTTTTGCTATTGTGTATATATATCTTGTGTATATTTCCTATCCTCTCACTGAGGGAACACTCTAAGATACTTTGGCATATTGTCATAAAAATAAAGTACCTTTATTTTTAGTATAACTGTGTATTGTGTTTTCTTATGATATTGTGCATATGACACTAAGTGGTACTGTAGTAGCTTCACACGTCTCCTAGTTCAGCCTAAGCTGCTCTGCTAAGCTACCATTATCTATCAGCCTAAGCTGCTAGACACCCTATACACTAATAAGGGATAACTGGGCCTGGTGCAAGGTGCAAGTACCCCTTGGTACTCACTACAAGCCAGTCCAGCCTCCTACATTGGTTGTGCAGTGGTGGGATAAGTGCTTTGAGACTACTTACCACTCTTGTCATTGTACTTTTCATAAGAGAAAAATATACAAAACAAGGTCAGTCTATATACACATAGCCAAAAAGTTTTGCATTTCCTCTTTTCACTCTTTTTTAAGTGCTGAAAAGTACTTCTAACTTTCTAAAAAGTTCTAAAAAGTTTTACAAGTTTTTTTCTCCGTCTTTCTAAAAGCACTGACAAACTTTTTTATCTTTTTCTATCACTTTAACTCTCTCTAAAAATGTCTGGCACAGGCCAAAATGTTGATCTGTCCAAACTTGCATATGACCACCTTAGCTGGAAAGGAGCAAGGAGTCTCTGTGTAGAGAGAGGTTTGAGTGTAGGGAAGAATCCTTCCTTGGAACTGTTACTTAACATGCTTAGAGAACAGGATAAGGCTAGAAGTGCCCCATCTGTTGAAAAAGTAGCTAATGGTTCTCAATCTGATCCAGGGACTCCCCCAGGAAAAGATTCAGGAAAGAAACTTCCTAGCCTGCCCATTACTAGACAGTCTAGCATAGTTGGTAATGATGATGAGCCACACCATATAAATAGTGTTGTCTCACATCATAGCAAAAGCATTTATTCTCACCATACTGGTAGGGATGTTTCTGTTAGCCAAGCTGTTAGGGTGGCTTCTGTAAGGGACAGGTCTCCTTCTGTCCATTCTCACCATACTTCTGTTTCAAGGCATGTCCCTCCCACCCACCCTGATGACAGATTGTTAGAAAGGGAGCTCAATAGATTGAGAGTGGAACAAACCAGACTGAAGCTCAAGAAGCAACAGCTGGATTTGGATAGACAGACTTTAGAAGTAGAGAAGGAGAGACAGAAACTGGGTTTAGAAACCCATGGTGGCAGCAGCAGTATTCCCCATAGTCATCCTGCAAAAGAGCATGATTCCAGGAATCTGCACAAGATAGTTCCCCCTTATAAGGAGGGGGATGACATTAACAAGTGGTTTGCTGCACTTGAGAGGGCCTGTGTTGTACAGGATGTCCCTCAAAGGCAGTGGGCTGCTATCCTATGGCTATCATTTAGTGGAAAAGGTAGGGATAGGCTCCTTACTGTGAAAGAAAATGATGCTAATAATTTCCAAGTTCTTAAGAATGCACTCCTGGATGGTTATGGCTTAACCACTGAACAATACAGGATAAAGTTCAGAGAGACCAAAAAGGAGTCTTCACAAGACTGGGTTGATTTCATTGACCATTCAGTGAAGGCCTTGGAGGGGTGGTTACATGGCAGTAAAGTTACTGATTATGACAGCCTGTATAACTTGATCCTGAGAGAGCATATTCTTAATAATTGTGTGTCTGATTTGTTGCACCAGTACTTGGTGGACTCTGATCTGACCTCTCCCCAAGAATTGGGAAAGAAGGCAGACAAATGGGTCAGAACAAGGGTGAACAGAAAAGTTCATACAGGGGGTGACAAAGATGGCAACAAAAAAAAGGATGGTAAGTCTTCTGACAAGGGTGGGGACAAATCTAAAAATGAGTCTTCATCAGGCCCACAAAAACACTCTGGTGGGGGTGGTGGCCCCAAATCCTCTTTTAATCAGAACAAGGAAAAGAAACCATGGTGCTATTTATGTAAAATAAAAGGCCATTGGACAACAGATCCCAGTTGTCCAAAGAAAGGCACCAAGCCTCCCACCACTACAACCCCTACTGCTACCCCTAGTGTCCCTACTAATAGCAGTGGTGGTGGGAGCAAACCTACTAATAGCCAATCCAAGGGAGTAGCTGGGCTCACTATTGGTAACTTAGTTGGGGTTGGCCTTGTTAGGGAGGCCACAGAGGCTGTGTTAGTCTCTGAGGGGGCTATTGATTTAGCCACCTTAGTTGCTTGTCCCCTTAATATGGATAAGTACAAGCAGCTACCCCTAATAAATGGTGTTGAGGTTCAGGCCTACAGGGACACTGGTGCCAGTGTGACTATGGTCATAGAGAAACTGGTCCACCCTGAACAACACCTACTTGGCCACCAGTACCAAGTAACCGATGCTCACAACAACACACTTAGCCACCCCATGGCTGTTGTTAATCTCAACTGGGGGGGGTTACTGGTCCAAAGAAAGTTGTGGTAGCCACAGATTTACCTGTAGACTGTCTACTAGGAAATTATTTCGAGACATCAGCTTGGTCAGATGTGGAGTTGGAGGCCCATGCAGCAATGCTGGGCATCCCAGGGCATATTTTTGCTTTGACAAGGGCTCAGGCCAAAAAGCAAAAAGGACAGGGAAGCTTGGATCCTGGAACAATGGACCAAGTGCTCCCTAAAGCTAGGGCTAGTAGAAGCAAACCACTTCCTACTATCCCTCCCTCTACAGTGGATTCAACTTCTGAGGAAGAAGAATTCCCTCCCTGTGCAGAACCTACACCAGAGGAGCTGGAAGCAGACACTGCTGAGCTTTTGGGTGAAGGGGGGCCTGCCAGAGAGGAGCTGAGTGTGGCACAGCAAACCTGTCCCACATTAGAGGGTCTAAGACAGCAAGCTGTCAAACAAGCTAATGGGGATGTCAGTGACTCTCACAGAGTTTACTAGGAGGACAACCTCTTGTACACTGAGCATAGGGATCCTAAACCTGGAGCTGCCAGGAGATTAGTGATTCCTCAGGAGTACAGAAAGTTCCTCCTAACCCTGGCACATGACATTCCCCTAGCTGGGCATCTAGGACAAATGAAAACTTGGGACAGGCTTGTTCCCCTGTTTTATTGGCCTAGAATGTCTGAGGACACAAAGGAATTTTGTAAGTCCTGTGAAACCTGTCAAGCCAGTGGCAAGACAGGTGGCACCCCAAAGGCACCCCTTATTCCACTGCCTGTGGTTGGGGTTCCCTTTGAAAGGGTAGGGGTTGACATAGTTGGCCCCCTTGACCCTCCTACTGCTTCAGGCAATAGATTCATCTTAGTGGTAGTGGACCATGCCACAAGATATCCTGAAGCTATTCCTTTAAGGACCACTACAGCACCTGCAGTGGCAAAGGCCCTCCTGGGAATATTTTCCAGGGTGGGCTTCCCAAAGGAAGTAGTATCAGACAGGGGAAGCAATTTCATGTCTGCATACTTAAAGGCCATGTGGAAGGAGTGTGGTGTAACGTACAAGTTCACAACACCCTATCATCCACAAACAAATGGACTGGTGGAGAGATTTAATAAAACTCTCAAAGGCATGATTATGGGTCTCCCTGAAAAACTCCGCAGGAGATGGGATGTCCTTCTACCATGCCTCCTTTTTGCCTACAGGGAGGTACCCCAGAAAGGAGTGGGCTTCAGCCCCTTTGAACTTCTTTTTGGACACCCTGTTAGGGGTCCACTCACACTTGTAAAGGAGGGTTGGGAACAACCTTTAAAAGCTCCTAAACAGGATATTGTAGATTATGTACTTGGCCTCAGATCAAGGATGGCTGAGTACATGAAAAAGGCCAGTAAAAACCTTCAGGCCAGCCAAGAGCTCCAGAAGCAATGGCATGATCAGAAGGCTGTTTTGTTTCAGTACCAACCAGGGCAGAAAGTGTGGGTCTTGGAGCCTGTGGCCCCAAGAGCACTCCAAGATAAATGGAGTGGTCCCCACACAATTGTTGAAAAGAAGGGAGAAGTCACCTATTTAGTTGACTTAGGCACTGCCAGGAGTCCCCTTAGGGTGCTCCATGTCAACCGCCTGAAACCCTACTATGACAGGGCTGATCTCACCCTGCTCATGGCAACTGATGAAGGACAGGAAGAAGACAGTGATCCTCTACCTGATCTCTTCTCTTCCACAGAACAAGATGCTCTTGTGGAAGGTATAGTTTTGGCTGACTGTCTTACTGCTGAGCAGAAAGACAATTGCATAAATCTCCTAGATCAATTCTCTGAACTCTTCTCTACTGTGCCAGGTACCACTTCTTGGTGTGAGCACACTATAGATACTGGAGACAGCTTGCCTGTCAAAAGTAAGATCTATAGGCAGCCTGACCATGTCAGGGACTGCATAAAGCAAGAGGTCCAGAAAATGTTAGAACTAGGAGTGGTTGAGCACTCTGACAGTCCATGGGCTTCTCCTGTAGTACTGGTACCAAAACCCCATTCCAAAAATGGAAAGAAGGAAATGCGGTTTTGTGTAGACTATAGAGGTCTCAACTTAGTAACCAAAACTGATGCTCACCCTATACCCAGGGCAGATGAGCTCATAGATACACTGGCATCTGCCAAGTATCTAAGCACTTTTGACTTGACTGCAGGGTATTGGCAGATCAAATTGTCAGAAGATGCTAAACCTAAGACTGCATTTTCAACCATTGGAGGACATTACCAGTTTACTGTAATGCCTTTTGGTTTGAAAAATGCACCTGCCACTTTTCAGAGGTTGGTGAACACAGTCCTGCAAGGGCTGGAAGCTTTCAGTGCAGCATATTTGGACGATATAGCTGTCTTTAGCTCCAGCTGGGATGATCACCTGGTCCACCTATGGAAAGTTTTGGAGGCCCTGCAAAAGGCAGGCCTCACTATCAAGGCTTCAAAGTGCCAGATAGGGCAGGGTAAGGTGGTTTATCTGGGACACCTTGTTGGTGGGGAACAGATTGCACCACTTCAGGGGAAAATCCAAACAATTATTGATTGGGTTCCCCCTACCACTGAGACTCAGGTGAGAGCCTTCCTAGGCCTCACTGGGTATTACAGGAGGTTCATTAAGAACTATGGCTCCATTGCAGCCCCTCTTAATGACCTCACATCCAAGAAAATGCCTAAAAAGGTATTATGGACAGCAAACTGTCAGAAAGCTTTTGAGGACCTGAAGCAGGCCATGTGCTCTGCACCTGTACTGAAAAGCCCTTGTTACTCTAAAAAATTCTATGTCCAAACTGATGCATCTGAATTAGGAGTAGGGGCAGTCCTATCACAACTTAATTCTGAGGGCCAGGATCAACCTGTTGCTTTTATTAGTAGGAGGTTGACCCCTAGAGAAAAGCGTTGGTCTGCCATTGAGAGGGAGGCCTTTGCTGTGGTCTGGGCACTGAAGAAGTTGAGGCCATACCTGTTTGGCACTCACTTCATTGTTCAGACAGACCACAAACCTCTACTTTGGCTAAAACAAACGAAAGGTGAAAATCCTAAATTGTTGAGGTGGTCCATATCCCTACAGGGAATGGACTATACAGTGGAACATAGACCTGGGAGTAGCCACTCCAATGCAGATGGACTCTCCAGATATTTCCACTTAGACAATGAAGACTCATCAGGTCATGGCTAGTCTTATTGTCCTTCGTTTGGGGGGGGGGGTTGTGTAGGAAAGTACCATCTTGCCTGGCATGTTACCCCCATTTTTCACTGTATATATGTTGTTTTAGTTGTATGTGTCACTGGGACCCTGCTGCATGCTGCGGCTTGTCCTTTATGATACCACTCACAAAGATGCAAATCCTGGCAGCACATGGAGTGAGCACCCTCGCTTCCTGGTTCAGAGGACAATCCACTGGGCAGTGGCAGGTACCTTCTGCTGCCCTTTTAAACCAATTGTGAAAACAAATGGATTAAAAGTGTGTGCACCCAGAGTGGCGCCTGTAAAGCATTTTTAAAACTCAAATACATATTTAAGGGCCAGATGTAGCAAAGTTGGGAATTGCGACTTGCAATTTGCGAGTCAGAGCGACTCGCAAATTGCAAGTCGCAATTTCCAATGCAGAACGGTGTCTCAGACACCGTCTGCGACTCGCTATGGGGTCGCAATGACCCACCTCATTAATATTCATGAGGTGGGTCGCAAATTGCGGCCCCATAGCGAGTCCAGGCACTCGCAAACATGGAGGCCTACTGTAGTCAGCAGACCTCCATGTTCGTGACTGCTTTTAAATAAAGCAGTTTTTTTTTTTTTAAGTGTAGCCCGTTTTCCTTAAAGGAAAACGAGCTGCACATAAGAAAAAATCTGAAACCTTTAGTTTCGTTTTTTTTTTCAGGGCAGGTAGTGGTCCCTTGGACCACTACCTACCCTGAAAAAATATTTGGGGGTCCATTCACAAAGTGGAAGGGGTCCCATGGGGACCCCTTCCAATTTGCGAGTGGGTGACCATCCACTTGAAGTGGATGGTAACTGCAACTCCATTTGCAACCGCATATGCGTCGCAAATGGTATTGCATACCACTCCGAATCGCAAATAGGAAGGGAACACCCCTTCCTATTTGCGATTCTGAAATGCATATTGCGAGTCGGTACCGACTCGCAATATGCATTTCTGCATAGGGAAACGCGATTAGCGAGTCGCTGTAGGAAAGTACCATCTTGCCTGGCATGTTACCCCCATTTTTCACTGTATATATGTTGTTTTAGTTGTATGTGTCACTGGGACCCTGGTAACACAGGGCCCCAGTGCTCATAAGTGTGCCTGAATGTGTTACCTGTGTAGTGACTAACTGTCTCACTGAGGCTCTGCTAATCAGAACCTCAGTGGTTATGCTCTCTCATTTCTTTCCAAATTGTCACTAACAGGCTAGTGACCATTTTTACCAATTTACATTGGCTTACTGGAACACCCTTATAATTCCCTAGTATATGGTACTGAGGTACCCAGGGTATTGGGGTTCCAGGAGATCCCTATGGGCTGCAGCATTTCTTTTGCCACCCATAGGGAGCTCTGACAATTCTTACACAGGCCTGCCACTGCAGCCTGAGTGAAATAACGTCCACGTTATTTCACAGCCATTTTACACTGCACTTAAGTAACTTATAAGTCACCTATATGTCTAAACTTTACCTGGTAAAGGTTAGGTGCAAAGTTACTTAGTGTGAGGGCACCCTGGCACTAGCCAAGGTGCCCCCACATTGTTCAGAGCCAATTCCCTGTACTTTGTGAGTGCGGGGACACCATTACACGCGTGCACTACATATAGGTCACTACCTATATGTAGCTTCACAATGGTAACTCCGAATATGGCCATGTAACATGTCTATGATCATGGAATTGCCCTCTCTATGCCATCCTGGCTTGTAGTGAGTACCTAGGGGTACTTACACCTTGCACCAGGCTCAGTTATCCCTTATTAGTGTATAGGGTGTCTAGCAGCATAGGCTGATAGATAATGGTAGCTTAGCAGAGCAGCTTAGGCTGAACTAGGAGACGAGTGAAGCTCCTACAGTACCACTAGTGTCACTTGCACAATATCATAAGAAAACACAATACACGGATATACTAAAAATAAAGGTACTTTATTTTTATGACAATATGCCAAAGTATCTCAGAGTGTACCCTCAGAATGAGGATAGCAAATATACACAAGATATATGTACACAATACCAAAAATATGCAGTATAGTCTTAGAAAACAGTGCAAACAATGTATACTTACAATAGGATGCAATGGGGACACATAGGAATAGGGGCAACACAAACCATACACTCCAAAAGTGGAATACGAACCACGAATGGACCCCAAACCTATGTGACCTTGTAGAGGGTCGCTGGGACTATTAGAAAATAGTGAGGGTTAGAAAAATAGCCCACCCCAAGACCCTGAAAAGTGAGTGCAAAGTGCACTAAAGTTCCCCAAAGGACATAGAAGTCGTGATAGGGGAATACTGCAGGAAAGACACAAACCAGCAATGCAACAACTATGGATTTCCAGTCGAGGGTACCTGTGGAACAAGGGGACCAAGTCCGAAAGTCACAAGCAAGTCGGAGATGGGCAGATGCCCAGGAAATGCCAGCTGTGGGTGCAAAGAAGCTGCTACTGGACAGTAGAAGCTGAGGATTCTGCAGGAATGACAAGGGCTAGAGACTTCCCCTTTGGAGGATGGATCCCAAACGCCGTGGAGAGTCGTGCAAAAGTATTTTCCCGCCGAAAGACCGCCAACAAGCCTTGCTAGCTGCAAATCGTGCGGTTAGGGTTTTTGGATGCTGCTGTGGCCCAGGAGGGACCAGGATGTCGCCAATTGCGTCTGGGGACAGAGGGGGAGTCGGGCAAGACAAGGAGCCCTCTCAGAAGCAGGCAGCACCCGGAGAAGTGCCGGAACAGGCACTACGAAGAAGAGTGAAACGGTGCTCACCGGAAGTTGCACAAAGGAGTCCCACGTCGCCAGAGGGCCACTTAGAAAGTCGTGCAATGCAGGTTAGAGTGCCGTGGACCCAGGCTTGGCTGTGCACAAAGGATTTCCGCCGGAAGTGCACAGAGGCCGGAGTAGCTGCAAAAGTCACGGTTCCCAGCAATGCAGTCTGGCGAGGGGAGGCAAGGACTTACCTCCACCAAACTTGGACTGAAGAGTCACTGGACTGTGGGAGTCACTTGGACACAGTTGCTGGATTCAAGGGACCTCGCTCGTCGTGCTGAGAGGAGACCCAGGGGACCGGTAATGCAGTTCTTTGGTGCCTGCGGTAGCAGGGGGACGATTCCGTCGACCTACGGGAGATTTCTTCGGAGCTTCTAGTGCAGAGAGGAGGCAGACTACCCCCACAGCATGCACCACCAGGAAAACAGTCGAGAAGGCGGCAGGATCAGCGTTACAGAGTTGCAGTAGTCGTCTTTGCTACTTTGTTGCAGTTTTGCAGGCTTCCAGCGCGGTCAGCAGTCGATTCCTTGGCAGAAGGTGAAGAGAGAGATGCAGAGGAACTCTGATGAGCTCTTGCATTCGTTATCTAAAGAATCCCCAGAGACAGAGACCATAAATAGCCAGAAAAGAGGGTTTGGCTACCTAGGAGAGAGGATACGCTAGCAACACCTGAAGGAGCCTATCAGAAGGAGTCTCTGACGTCACCTGGTGGCACCGGCCACTCAGAGCAGTCCAGTGTGCCAGCAGCA
Source organism: Pleurodeles waltl (assembly GCF_031143425.1). NCBI lineage: Eukaryota > Metazoa > Chordata > Amphibia > Caudata > Salamandridae > Pleurodeles > Pleurodeles waltl. Next base: position 1,841,137,661 of record NC_090444.1, on the reverse strand, counting down.
CCTCTGTTTCCAAGATGGCAGAGGTCTGGAGCACACTGGAGGAGCTCTGGACACCTCCCAGGGGAGGTGCAGGTCAGGGGAGTGGTCACTCCCCTTTCCTTTGTCCAGTTTCGCGCCAGAGCAGGGCTAAGGGGTCCCTGAACCGGTGTAGACTGGCTTATGCAGAAATGGGCACCATGTGTGCCAATGAAAGCATTTCCAGAGGCTGGGGGAGGCTACTCCTCCCCTGCCTTCACACCATTTTCCAAAGGGAGAGGGTGTAACACCCTCTCTCAGAAGAAGTCCTTTGTTCTGCCATCCTGGGCCAGGCCTGGCTGGACCCCAGGAGGGCAGAACCCTGTCTGAGGGGTTGGCAGCAGCAGCAGCTGCAGTAAAACCCCTGAAAAGGCAGTTTGGCAGTACCAGGGTCTGTGCTACAGACCACTGGGATCATGGGATTGGGCCAACTATGCCAGGATGGTATAGAGGGGGCAATTCCATGATCATAGACATGTTACATGGCCATATTCGGAGTTACCATTGTGAAGCTACATATAGGTAGTGACCTATATGTAGTGCACGCGTGTAATGGTGTCCCCGCACTCACAAAGTCCGGGGAATTTGCCCTGAACAATGTGGGGGCACCTTGACTAGTGCCAGGGTGCCCTCACACTAAGTAACTTTGCACCTAACCTTTACCAGGTAAAGGTTAGACATATAGGTGACTTATAAGTTACTTAAGTGCAGTGGTAAATGGCTGTGAAATAACGTGGACGTTATTTCACTCAGGCTGCAGTGGCAGGCCTGTGTAAGAATTGTCAGAGCTCCCTATGGGTGGCAAAAGAAATGCTGCAGCCCATAGGGATCTCCTGGAACCCCAATACCCTGGGTACCTCAGTACCATATACTAGGGAATTATAAGGGTGTTCCAGTAAGCCAATGTAAATTGGTAAAATTGGTCACTAGCCTGTTAGTGACAATTTGAAAGAAATGAGAGAGCATAACCACTGAGGTTCTGGATAGCAGAGCCTCAGTGAGACAGTTAGTCACTACACAGGTAACACATTCAGGCCCACTTATGAGCACTGGGGCCCTGGCTGGCAGGGTCCCAGTGACACATACAACTAAAACAACATATATACAGTGAAAAATGGGGGTAACATGCCAGGCAAGATGATACTTTCCTACAGTAACATAGCATTCCATCATCCATCCGCACAGGAAGTAAAATCAATGGATTTCTCATTATCTATGTGCACAGGAAGTGACATCACTGGATTTCCCATCACCCATCGGCACAGGAAGCTGCATAACTGTTTTTCTCTCAAAAAAGTATTTAAAAGAAGAAGCCAAGCAAGATGACTCATTTCCATCAGCAGAGGAAGTGAGATCTCTGGATTCCCCATTTTACATCTGCACAGGAAGTGAATCAGTGTATTTCCTCTCGTCCATCAGCACAGGAAGTGACATCACATGATTTCTCATCATCCATCTGCACAGAAAGTGATATCACTGGTTTCCCACAAAACCTGTTTTTAAAAGAAGCAGATAAGGAAGACAACTCATTTCCATAATCGATCTGCACATGAAGTGACATCACTGGATTTCCCATCATCCAGCTACAGAGGAAGTGACATCACTCCTCCCCACTCCAAGGACCTACTTAAAAGTGGTCACAGCTTGAGCGCACCGCTGGTATGCAGAAGTCATGCCTAAGGCAAGCCCATCTGCACCCATCCTCGCTTGGACAGTGACCAGTGCCAAGAACCCTGGTCCTCCCCTCTAGCGCCGCTACCCCACTGCAACTTTCTGCATCCTCAACCCCGGCTGCTGTTCCATCTGATGCTGCCTTGCCACACCACAGAACACCGAGGGAGTGTCCTTCTGCACTGCCTGCAAATCTGCATGCACTCACCACAACCTACACTCACCGCACCTTCACCTACGCTCTCCACAACTGCACTGAGAGCTTCCAACACCCCACTCTCCATTCTCACCTACTTCTGCAACCACCCACACAACACCCTGAACTCACATGCATGCTTCTCAACACATGCTCACTGTCCAAAAAACAATCATACAAAGAGCTTTTCTGAGTCCTTATCATTGGTGACTACGGATTGGTCCAAGAAAACTGGCCTTTTCATTTGATGGCCAATTCAATATTGCAAAATATTGTGCAACTCAACAATACCTGTACAACTGAATGCAGGAATGCAACAGTATAAAGCAAAGGTTTCCACATGGGCAGATTGCTGACATCTAGCATATCTTGACTGATTCCTGCAAACGTTCTCTTCAAACCAGCACGCATTCCCTGAGGAGGCTCATTTGTAAACTTTATAGAAATCTGTTGAAACAAAAAAAAGAGCAATGTATTATTTTAAAGAAACAATTGAAATAAAATATGCACTGCATAATGCTGGACACTGAATGGAGTCAGATATTTGCTGGTACAGTGAACCTGATTTATTCTTCAAGAATTCATAGGTAATCAACCACCAGCTATAGTGCTTCTTGACATCAAGACATGGAATGCCCACTGCAAAATACTTTCAATTATTTATTTAGAACACCAAGAGCTATCATGGCATAGAGGCACTCAGAACGCAGAAAAAGCATCAGCCAGGCCAATAAATCATGTTTTGTTGAAATACACACTACCTAATCCAATAGGTCTAGCTTGTAACTGAAAGTAAATTAATATATTTCAACCTTGCTAATACTTGACATTAGAGATCCCTTCAATGATAAACAACCTTAGGTAGGTAACAGACGTCCCTGGAACTAGACACAAATCCTTTCTAAAGCAGGCTCCCTGGAGTGATCACAAATCCTTGTTTTCTGTAGCAGGTTGCAGAATCTTTAGTCATTGTAAGAACAAACATAGTAGTACCTTTAGTTGTTACTAGACGGTCTAGGTATCACTTATAAATATTTTCTGAAGAAGGGTGCGGTACTTAAGGCAGTTCATAGAGATGCCCAGAGATGCTCAGATATATGACCTTGTTTTAACAAGGCTGCAATACCAGAGGTTGTTACTGAAGGTGCTTGGAGGCAGACATAAAGGTCCTCATTTTGACCCTGGAGGTCTTTTGACCGCCAGGGATAATGTGGCAGTGTCACCGGCAACAGGCTGGTGGTGTAAACCGCCACATTAAGAGGGTAGCGGGTTGGCTGCAGCCAACCCGCAACATCACCACTCATACCGCCATGGCGGTATGAATTGTCGAGCCGGAGATGTGCATTTTCGACCCAGCGGTCCACAGATGACTGCCAGCAGTACAATGAGCCGGCCTACCACCATGGTTTTCGCAGTGGTACCACTGCCACAAAAACCATGGGGGTAGGGCTACCGGTGACAGGTAATTTGTTCCCTGTCAACGGTAGGAGGCTCCCCCACACCCCCAGCAATCACCTAATCACCCTACCCCACACCCAACACCCTCCACCCCCCCAGAATCACATCACCCCCCCAACCCCTTGCCCCCCCTAGAATCACAGCGCCCCCCCAAAGCCCCCTGGAATCACAGCACCCCCAACCCCCCACACCCACGCCCCTCCCCGTAATCATGCACACACAACGCACCACACATGCACCCATGCATCATCACTTCCATTCACGCATTCACCTTCACTCATCCATAAACACATTTACTCACATGCATACACACTGACATGCATACACACTCACTATAACATTCATACACGCATTCACTCACACGCATACAACCACGCATACACCACAACACTCAGACGCATACACACATGCACACACACATTCATACACACATGCAGACACCACACACTCACACACAACACCCACCCATAACCCCTCCCCTGACGGACACCTGACTTACCTTGTCCAGCGAGGAGGTCGTCTGGCGGGGAACTGGAAGTGGCGCTGCTACCGCCAGCAGTGCTCCGCCAGCAGGACACCACCAGGCCGTCTGTTTGGCCAAAATACAGCTGGCGGCATCCGACTGGTGGGGCGGTGCAGGTTGTAGCACCTCCCAGGCACCTTGTCCACCAGCATGGCTACTGCCGTATGTCCGCCATAAATGTGGCGGGAATCTGGCAGTATCCATATTATGGCGAGCGGAAGACCGCCAGCCATGGCGGTCTGTTGGCTCCCATGGGTTTGGTGGTCTCGATTTGAGACCATCAAAGCATAATGAGGGCCAAAGTCTCTCTGTAGCAGGTTGCAGTAACTTTGGTTGTTACTAAAAGTCCCTGATGTCACTTGAAAACTCTTTTTATAACAGGCTACAGTACCACAGTCCTTTCTTAAGGAAGCAGTATCCAGAAATAAAGCTTTCCTTAGAGGCTGCAGTACCTTAGGGCTATCAGAGGTCACTGGAATCAGAAAAAACTTTTTCTGAAGCAGGGGTTGTAGGAGGCTGGCCTGGTTTGTAGTGGGTACCAAGGGGTACTTACACTCTGCACCAGGTCCAGGTATCCCTTATTAGTGTAGGAGAGGTGTTCTAGCAGCTTAGGCTGATAGAAAAGGGTACCTTAGCAGAGCAGCTTAGGCTGAACTAGGAGACATGCAAAGCTCCTACTATACCACTGGTGTCATATGCGCAATATCATAAGAAAACACAATACACAGATATACTAAAAATAAAGGTACTTTATTTTTAAGACAATATGCCAAAAGTATCTCAGTGAGTACCCTCAGTATGAGGATACCAACTATACACAAGATATATGTACACAATACCAAAAATATGCAGTAATAGCAAAAGGAAGTAATACAAGCAGTTTATAGTTACAATAGATTGTAATAGGAGCACATAGGTATAGGGGCAACACAAACCATATACTCCAAAAGTGGAATGCGAACCACGAATGGACCCCAAACCTATGTGAGCTTGTAGAGGGTCGGTGGGACTGTAAGAAAACAGTGAGGGTTAGAAAAATAGCTCACCCCAAGACCCTGAAAAAGTTCCCCAGAGAGCACAGGAGTCGTGATAGGGGAATTCTGCAAGGAAGAACAACTCCAGCAATGCAACCAAAGTGGATTTCCGGATGAGAGTACCTGTGGAACAAGGGGACCAAGTCCAAGAGTTGCGGCAATGTCGAGATTCGGCAGATGCCCAGGAAATGCCAGCTGAGGATGCAAAGAAGCTGCCACCGGATGGTAGAAGCTGTGGATTCTGCAAGAACGAAGAGGACTAGGAACTTCCCCTTCGGAGGATGGATGTCCCACGTCGTGAAGAAGCTTGCAGAGGTGTTCCCACGCAGAAAGACCGCAAACAAGCCTTGCTAGCTGCAAGGGTCGCAGTTAAGTTTTTTGGATGCTGCTGTGGCCCAGGAGGGACCAGGATGTCGCTAATTTTGTGAGTAGACAGAGGGGGCGCCCCTCAAGACAAGGAGCCCTCACAGAAGCAGGCAGCACCCGCAGAAGTGCCAGAACAGGCACTACGAAGAGGAGTGAACCGGAGCTCACCCAAAGTCACAAAAGAAGATCCCACGACGCCGGAGGACAACTCAGGAGGTTGTGCACTCTAGGTTAGAGTGTTGGGGACCCAGGCTTGGCTGTGCACAAAGGAAATCCTGGAAGAGTGCACAGGAGCCAGAGCAGCTGCAAATCACGTGGTACCCAGCAATGCAGTCTAGCGTGGTGAGGCAAGGACTTACCTCCACCAAACTTGGACTGAAGAGTCACTGGACTGTGGGAGTCACTTCCACAGAGTTGCTGAGTTCCAGGGACCACGCTCGTCGTGCTGAGAAGGGACCCAGAGGACCGGTGATGCAGTTCTTTTGGTGCCTGCGGTTCCAGGGGGAGGATTCCGTCGTCCCACAGGAGTTTTCTTCGGAGCTTCTAGTGCAGAGAGGAGGCAGACTACCCCCACAGCATGCACCACCAGGAAAACAGTTGAGAAGGCCGCAGGGTCAGCAATACAAGGTTGCAGTAGTCGTCTTTGCTACTTTGTTGCTGTTTTGCAGGCATCCTGAGCAGTCAGCGGTCGATTCCTTGGCAGAAGGTGAAGAGAGAGATGCAGAGGAACTCTGATGAGCTCTTGCATTCATTATCTAAAGAATTGCCCAAAGCAGAGACCCTAAAAAGCCAGAAAAGGAGGTTTGGCTACTTAGGAAGGAGGATAGGCTAGCAACACAGTTAAGAGCCTATCAGGATGAGTCTCTGACGTCACCTGCTGGCACTGGCCAGTCAGAGCAGTCCAGTGTGCCAGCAGCACCTCTGTTTCCAAGATGGCAGAGGTCTGGAGCACACTGGAGGAGCTCTGGGCACCTCCCAGGGGAGGTGCAGGTCAGGGGAGTGGTCACTCCCCTTTCCTTTGTCCAGTTTCACGCCAGAGCAGGGCTGGGGGATCCCTGAACCGGTGTAGACTGGCTTATGCAGAGATGGGCAACATCTGTGCCCATCAAAGCATTTCCAGAGGCTGGGGGAGGCTACTCCTCCCCAGCCCTGACACCTTTTTCCAAAGGGAGAGGGTGTAAAACCCTCTCTCTGAGGAAGTCCTTTGTTCTGCCTTCCTGGGCCAGGCCTGGCTGGACCCCAGGAGGGCAGAAACCTGTCTGATGGGTTGGGAGCAGCAGCAGCTGCAGTGAAACCCCGGGAAAGGTAGTTTGGCAGTACCCAGGTCTGTGCTACAGACTCGGGGGATCATGGCATTGTCTCCCCAATGCCAGAATGGCATTGGGGTGACAATTTCATGATCTTAGACATGTTACATGGCCATGTTCTGAGTTACCATTGTGACGCTGTACATAGGTAGTGACCTATGTACAGTGCACGTGTGTAATGGTGTCACCGCACTCACGAAGTCCGGGGAATTTGCCCTGAACAATGTGGGGGCACCTTGGCTAGTGCCAGGGTGACCACACACTAAGTAACTTAGCACCCAACCTTTACCAGGTAAAGGTTAGACATATAGGTGACTAATAAGTACTTATTAATAAGTTACTTAAGTGCAGTGGTAAATGGCTGTGAAATAACGTGGACGTTATTTCACTCAGGCTGCAGTGGCAGGCCTGTGTAAGAATTGTCAGAGCTCCCTATGGGTGGCAAAAGAAATGCTGCAGCCCATAGGGATCTCCTGGAACCCCAATACCCTGGGTACCTCAGTACCATATACTGGGGAATTATAAGGGTGTTCCAGTATGCCAATGTGAATTGGTGAAATTGGTCACTAGCCTGTTAGTGACAATTTAGAAAGTAAAGAGAGAGCATAACCACTGAGGTTCTAGTTAGCAGAGCCTCAGTGAGACAGATAGTCATCCCACAGGGAACACATACAGGGCACACTTGTGAGCACTGGGGCCCTGGCTGGCAGGGTCCCAGTGACACATACAACTAAAACAACATATATATAGTGAAATATGGGGGTAACATGCCAGGCAAGATGGTACTTTCCTACAGGGGTGCCATTTCTTACTCAATTACTTAAGGTGCCACAGTTGTCAGCCAGAAGTCCTTTAATTTCAGGATAGCAGAGAAATATGAATAGAGCTGATGCCCCTGAAATTCTTTTGTCAAAAGTCTGATGAAATAAAAGCAAAGTTTGATTGTGTTTTTGTTGTCAGTAGGCAACATCACAAAAGAGGTCTGGCTCCAACATATATTTATGTATTTACTTTCACAAACCTATTTTTGCAAATTTTCTATATCCTAAAAAAAGTATGCTAACGGTAGGTTAGGATGATTACAGTCATTATCATTCCTCTAAAGGCATTTGTACATATTCTGAAAGAAGTTACATCTAACAATATTAGCTAATGTGAGGCACTTACTTGTAGAAACAAGCAAACCTCTGTATCTATAACACATTTTTCAGATTGTTTTATTTGCAGGGAGTCGACTACGGTCAATCACTTCAAGGCGGTATTACTGACATGCAAATCATGTTGAAGTAAAGGAGGAAATGTAGAGAATGTGAGAGAGCCAGGGGTGGGTCTTCCATTAGGGTGGAGTCTCCCACCAGCAGCTGCAAAGCCTTTTCAAGAAAATGATATGGCCCCTGTTGTAATCTCTCTGTGGGCTTTTAACCACGCCTACCACACGCCAATCAGTTTTGTTTGTTTTTTGGCTTGCCTTTTAAAAATCGCTTGATTTCATTTGTGAAAGGCATGCATATGTCATGCCTTTTCCAGTGTTTAGCCCTCCTCGAGCGCACCGGTAAACTACTGAGAACATATGAGGTTCCATGTTTTCCTCAGGGCTTCTGGACTACTTTTTCTTTTTATTTCCTATGCAGCGTGATCTCGCTGGACAGCAGTCGAGCGCTTTGCATGACACTGACCCTGTTACATGGATAACTGCATAACCGCTGATACGTTTGACTGCAAGCAAACTTCTGTTTGATTTTGTGTGCTCATGGCATGGCGCTTTAAATCGGCTCGCTTATGTAAAATTGTATTACTTTTCATTTTCATTATTTTTATTTTTGGATCCTCTGCAGTTTGTTGATGTGAACTATAGTCTCGAGGTGGCATAGATTAGCACATCCATATGGAACTTTAGAATGCCAGGAGCTTACTTACTCCAGATACTGTCAAGGCTAGATTTCATCCTTTTCTACTGTGTGTCTAAAAATATATTGCCCTGGAGTGCGTAAAGATACTAACTTTTACAAGCGCAGCTGCGCTACTTTCCAAGAAGCTTACAAGATATATGCCCTCATATGACCTAGGTGGAAAATACTGAATACCGCAGTGCTGACTGCAGCCAGCATACCACCGCGGAGGCAGGCATTCATCCACCAGATAATGACACTTACATATAAAACTGTCAGAAAAGAGCCAACCACAAATCCGCCAAACCCACTGAATGTGATAAACTGTCGGTACTACCACCCATACCGTTACGCCACCAATACTACACCCTACAAATAATGACCCATGAATCACCACAGCAGACATTCAACTTTAGTAAACCATTGGCGGTGAACACCGCCGCCGCGGATATGGCCACCCAAATACAAAACAAAACAACGTTGGCCAGAACAAAAAACCCACACCTGACACAAATACGCACACCCCACACACCCACCAACAGCACTATAAAACACACACCCACATCGCCCACAATCCTTTGCTAACACGAGAAGACGGCTACACTTTGCAATGCTAATCCAAAAGAGAACTGCACACACATATCACAACTACCAATTCATCTGACACGCACCACGCATTCCACCACATCACACATCACCCTCTGTACAAAGTACACACACCACACAACACCCATGTCCCCACAAAGGCACCCCTGTTTCCCTGATGAGGAGTTGCGGGTCATGGTTGAGGAAATAGTGAGGGTAGAGCAACAGCTGTTTGGAGCACAGGTCCAGCAGATCCCCATTGCCAGGAACATGGATCTATGGTGGAAGAACGTGGACAGGGTGAATGCCGTGGGACTACATCCTCGCACAAGGGATAACATAAGGAAGAGGTGGAACGACCTACGGGGGAAGATACGTTCCATTGCAGCAGGACACAAGCTTGCCATCCAGAGGACTGGCGGTGGACCCTCACCTCCTCCCCCACAGCTGACAGCATGGGAGGAGCAAGTCTTGACCATCCTGCATCCTGAGGGACTCACTGAAGTAGCCGGAGGACTGGACACTGGTGAGTCAACATTTAATACTTATCACCCCCCCCCCATGCCTGCATGCCACCATGGCCCCTTACCCTGACACCCATCACCCCACTCATCCCACACAGTGCACAACCACAATTACCAAATAAAATCTCAGGCTCTGCATGCCATACCCACTGAATGCACATCCCTTCCATCTTTTCATGTACACCCACCAATAATGCAATATCCATCACCATACACGACCAAAGGTGGCAGGGCAACAACAATAATATAGGGGAAGCTAGTGTAGGAGGCTCGCCTGCCTTATAGTGGGTACCTTGTGGTACTTACACCTTGGGCCAGGTCCAGTTATCCCTTATTAGTAGAATAGAGGTGTTCTAGCAGCTTAGGCTGATAGGCTGATAGAGGTAGCTATAGCAGAGCAGCTTAGGCTGAACTAGGATACATGCAAAGAGCCTTCTATACCACTTATATCATATAGCACTATATCATAACAAAACACAATACATATGCTCACAGTTACTAAAAATAAAGATACTTAATTTTAGTGACAATATGCCAAAAGTATCTCTAACGATATACTCCCTTAGGAGGTAAGTAATATACACAAAATATATGCGCACAAACCAAAATCAAGTAAGTAACAGTTAGAAAAGTAGTGGAAACACTTTAGAATCATAATAGAATGCAATAGGGAGAAATAGGCCTAGGGACAACACAAACCATATACTCCAAAAGAGGAATGCAAACCATGAATGGACCCCAGGCCTAGTGTAATGTGTAGAGGGTTGCTGGGAGTGTAAGAAAACACTAAAGGTGTTCAAGATACCCCACCCCAAGACCCTGAAAAGTAGGAGTAAAGTTACCCTACTACCCCAGAAAGACAGTAAAGTCGAGATAGGGGATTCTGCAAGGACAACAACTGACTGCAAAACAGTGAAGATGGACTCCTGGACCTGAGGACCTATAAAGGAAGGGGACCAAGTCCAAGAGTCACGCAAGTGTCCAGGGGGAGCAGGAGCCCAGTAAACCCCGGATGAAGGTGCAAAAGGGATGCCTCAGGGTGGAAGAAGCCAAAGAATCTGCAACAACAGAAGGTGCCAGGAACTTCTCCTTTGGTCAGAAGATGTCCCATGGCGTGCTGGAGGATGCAGAGTTGTTTCCATGCAGAAAGACCGCAAAAAAGCCTTGCTAGCTGCAAGAGTCGCGGTTGAGGATTTTAGGGTGCTGCTAGGGCCCAGGAAGCACCAGGAAGTTGCCCCTTGCAGGGGGAAACAGTGGGGGCGTTCAGCAACACAGAAAGCCCTCGCAGAAGCAGGAAGTATCCGCAGAAGCACCTGAACAGGCACTGTAGGAAAGTACCATCTTGCCTGGCATGTTACCCCCATATTTTACTGTATATATGTTGTTTTAGTCTATGTGTCACTGGGACCCTGCCAGACAGGGCCCCAGTGCTCATATGTATGTGCCCTGTATGTGTTCCCTGTGTGATGCCTAACTGTCTCACTGAGGCTCTGCTAACCAGAACCTCAGTGGTTATGCTCTCTCTGCTTTCAAAATTTGTCACTGACAGGCTAGCGACAAAATTTACAAATTCACATTCGGCATACTGGTACACCCATATAATTCCCTAGTTTATGATACTGAGGTACCAAGGGGATTGGGGTTCCAGGAGATCCCTATGGGCTGCAGCATTTCTTTTGCCACCCATAGGGAACTCTGACAATTCTCACACAGGCCTGCCAGTGCAGCCTGAGTGAAATAACGTCCACGTTATTTCACAGCCATTTACCACTGCACTTAAGTAACTGGTGAAGGTTGGGTGCAAAGTTACTTAGTGTGTGGGCACCCTGGAACTAGCCAAGGTGCCCCAACATCATTCAGGGCAAATTCCCCGGACTTTGTGAGTGCGGGGACACCATTACACGCGTGCACTATACATAGGTCACTACTTATGTATAGCGTCACAAAGGTAACTCTGAACATGGCGATGTAACATGTCTAAGATCATGGACTTGTCACCCCAATGCCAGAATGGCATTGGGGTGACAATTCCATGATCCCCCGGGTCTCTAGCACAGAACCCGGGTACTGCCAAACTGCCTTTCCGGGGTCTCCACTGCAGCTGCTGCTGCTGCCAACCCCTCCGACAGATTTTTGCCCTCCTGTGGTCCAGGCAGCCCTGGCCCAGGAAAGCAGAGCAAAGGATTTCCTCTGAGAGAGGGTGTTACACCCTCTCCCTTTGGAAATAGGTGTGAAGCCTGGGGAGGAGTTGCCTCCCCCAGCCTCTGGAAATGCTTTGATGGGCACAGATGGTGCCCATCTCTGCATAAGCCAGTCTGCACCAGTTTAGGGATCCCCCAGCCCTGCTCTGACGTGAAACTGGACAAAGGAAAGGGGAGTGACCACTCCCCTGACCTGCACCTCCCATGGGAGGTGCCCAGAGGTCCTCCAGTGTGTCCCAGACCTCTGCCATCTTGGATTTAGAGGTGCTGGGGGCACACTGGACTGCTCTGAGTGGCCAGTGCCAGCAGGTGACTTCAGAGGCTCCTTCTGATAGACTCTTACCTCTCTTGGTAGCCAATCCTCCTTCCTTGGTAGCCAAACCTCCTTTTCTGGCTATTTAAGGTCTCTGCTTTGGGGAATTCTTTAGATAATAAATGCATGAGCTCACCAGCGTTCCTCTGCATCTCCCTCTTAACCTTCTGCCAAAGGATCGACTGCTGACTGCTCAGGATGCCTGCAAAGCCGCAACAAAGTAGGGAGACGACTACTAGCAACCTTGTATCGCCTCATCCTGCCGGCTTTTTCAACTGTTTCCAGGTGGCACATGCTCTGGGGGTAGCCTGCCTCCTCTCTGCACCAGGAACTCTGAAGAATCTCCCGTGGGTCTATGGAATCTTCCCCCTGCAACCGCAGGCACCAAAAGACTGCATCACTGGTCCTCTGGTTCCCCTCTCAGCACAACGAGCGTGGTCCCTGGAACTCAGCAACTCTGCCCAAGTGACTCCCACAGTCCAGTGACTCTTCAGTCCAAGTTTGGTGGAGGTAAGTCCTTGCATCCCCACGCTAGACTGCATTGCTGGGTACCGCATGATTTGCAGCTGCTCCGGCTCCTGTGAACTCTTCCAGGATTTCCTTCGTGCACATCCAAGCCTGGGTCCCCGACACTCTAACCTGCAGTGCACAACCTTCTGAATTGTCCTCCGGCGTCGTGGGACTCCCTTTTGTGAATTCACATGGACTCCAGTTCACTCTTCTTCCTGGTGCCTGTTCAGGTACTTCTGCTGGTGCTGCCTGCTTCTGTGAGGGCCCCCTGACTTGCTGGACGCCGCCTCTGTCTCCTCTTCCAAGTGGCGACATCCTGGTCCCTCCTGGGCCACAGCAGCACCCAAAAACCTCTACTGTGACCCTTGCAGCTAGCAAGGCTTGTTTGTGGTCTTTCTGCGTGGGAACATCTCTGCAAAATCATCGCGATGTGGGACATTCATGCTCCAAAGGAGAAGTTTCTAGCTCTCTTCTTTCTTGCAGAACTCCAAGCTTCTTCCAACAGGTGGCAGCTTCCTTGCACCCTCAGCTGGCATTTCCTGGGCTCCTGCCCACTCTCGACACTGTCGCGACAATTGGACTTGTTTCCCTTGTCTTACAGGTACTCAGGTCCGGAATCCACTGTTGTTGCATTGCTGGTGTTTGTTCCTCCTGCAGAAACCCCCTATCATGACTTCTGTGCTCTCTGGGGGTAGTAGGTGTACTTTACACCTACCTTTCAGGGTCTTGGGGTGGGCTATTTTTCTAACCCTCACTGTTTTATTACAGTCCCAGTGACACTCTACAAGCTCACATAGGTTTGGGGTCCATTCGTGGTTCGCATTCCACTTTTGGAGTATATGGTTTGTGTTGCCCCTATACCTATATGCTCCTATTGCAATCTACTGTAACTTTACACAGCTTGCATTACTTTTCTTGTTATTACCTGCATAATGTTGGTTTGTGTACATATATCTTGTGTATATAACTTATCCTCATACTGAGGGTACTCACTGAGATACTTTTGGCATATTGTCATAAAAATAAAGTACCTTTATTTTTAGAAACTCTGAGTATTGTGTTTTCTTATGATATTTTGCTATATGATATAAGTGGTATAGTAGGAGCTTTGCATGTCTCCTAGTTTAGCCCAAGCTGCTTTGCCATAGCTAACTTCTATCAGCCTGAGCTGCTAGAAACACCTCTTCTACACTAATAAGGGATAAGTGGACCTGCACAAGGTGTAAGTACCTCTGGTACCCACTTCAAGCCAGGCCAGCCTCCTACATTGGTTGTGCAGCGGTGGGATAAGTACTTGTAACTACTTACCACTTTGTCATTGTATACTTTTCATAAGAGAATAATATACAAAACAGTTCAGAGTATGTACACCTAACCAATAAGTTTTGCTTTTCTCCACTTAAACTTTTTACAACCTTCTGAACATTTTCTCTAAACTTCTAAAAGGTTTCTAAAAGTTAGAAAAAGTTTTTTTCTCTGTTCTTTAAAAAGTTCTGAAATTATTTCTTCCTTCTCACTATTTAAACCTTTTGCTATCATGTCTGTAGAAGACTCTACTCCTAAAATGGTCAATACTACTTATGACAATTTGAATTACAAGAGCTTAAGGAGTCTCTGCTTAGAAAGAGGTTTAGTGATATGAAAGAACCCTACCAAAGAATTTCTAATGCTTATTGTAAATGATGAGTCCCAAACAGGCACATCAAATGATAGGTTAATAGAAGGTTCCCAATCTGACTCAGGGGATCTCCTTGAGGGAGGTAGGGAGGGTTTTGATCAGGATCTGTCCCCTAGCAGGACACCCAGTCCAGTAATGTTGGTAGTAATGGAGGTTCCCATCACAGCAGGGAAGTCTTTATTCCTAGAGGCCAAGTTGCTAGGGTCCAGTCAGTTAGGGACAGATCCCCCTCTGTTGTTTCAAACTTGTCTTCTGTGTCCAAGCATTCCCATCCCACCCACCCTGAGTATAACTTGTTAGAAAGGGAACTCAAAAAGTTGAGGGTTGAAGAGACCAGACTGAAGCTTTAATAGCAGCAGCTGGCCTTAGATAGGGAATCCCTAGACCTGGAGAAGGAAAGACAGAGATTGGGGTTTGGACTCCATGGTGGCAGCAGCAGTATTCCTGATAGAAATCCTGTTAGAGAGCATGATTCCGGGAATCTGCACAAGATAGTCCCCCCTTACAAGGAGGGGGATGACATCAACAAGTGGTTTTCTGCACTTGAGAGGGCCTGTATGGTACAGGGGGTCCCTCAAAGGCAGTGGGCTGCTATATTGTGTATATCTTTCACTGGAAAGGGTAGGGATAGGCTCCTTACTGTTAGAGAAAGTGATGCTAACAATTTTGCAATTTTGAAGGATGCAATCTTTGGTGGATTTGGCTTAATGACTGAACAATACAGGATTAAGTTCAGAGACACCAGAAAAGAGTCCTCACAAGACTGGACAGACTTTGTAGACTGTTCAGTGAAGGCCTTGGAGGGGTGGTTACATGGCAGTAGAGTTTCTGACTATGAAAGCCTGTATAATCTTATTCTGAGAGAGCATATTCTGAATAACTGTGTGTCTGACTTGTTACACCAATGTCTAGTGGACTCAGATCTGACCTCTCCCCAAGAATTGGGAAAGAAGGCAGACAAATGGGTCAGAACAAGAGTGAACAGAAAAGTTCATACAGATGGTGACAAGGATGGCAAGAAGAAGGATGGTAAGTCTTCTGACAAGGGTGGGGACAAAAGTAAAAATGAGTCTTTATCAGGCCCACACAAATCCTCTGGTGGGGGTGGTGGGTCCAAATCCTCTTCCAATAATCAACCTAAAAAGCCTTGGTGTTATTTGTGTAAAGTCAAAGGCCATTGGACAACTGATGGCAGTTCTCCAAAGAAAAACACCAAACCTCCCACTACCACAACCCCTGCTGCACATTCTAGTGTCCCTAGTAATAGCAGTGGTGGTGGGAGCAAACCTACAAATAGCCAATCCAAGGGAGTAGCTGGGATCACTATTGGTAATGTAGTTGGGGTTGGTCTTGTTAGGGAGACCACAGAGGCTGTGTTAGTCTCTGAAGGTGCCATTGATTTGGCCTCCTTGGTTGCTTGTCCCCTTAATATGGATAAGTACAAGCAACTTCCCCTAATAAATGGTGTTGAGGTTCAGGCCTACAGGCACACAGGTGCCAGTGTTACCATGGTAAAAGAGAAACTGGTGCACCCTGAACAACACCTACTTGGTCAGCAGTACCAAGTGACAGACACTCATAACAACACTCTTAGCCACCCCATGGCTGTTGTGAATCTCAACTGGGGGGGGGGGGGTGGTTACTGGTCCAAAGAAAGTTGTGGTTGCCTCAGATTTACCTGTAGGCTGTCTACTAGGGAACGATTTAGAGACATCAGCTTGGGCAGAAGTGGAGTTGGATGCTCATGCAGCAATGCTGGGCATTCCTGGGCATATTTTTGCTTTGACAAGGGCTCATGCCAAAAAGCAAAAAGAACAGGGTGACTTGGATCCTGGAACAATGGACCAAGTGCTCCCTAAAGCTAGGGTTAGTAAGGGTAAATCCCTACCCACTATCCCTCACTCTACAGATGTTTCTACTTCTGAGGAAGAAGAATTTCCCACCTGTGCAGAACCTTTACCAGAGGAACTGGAAGCAGACACTGCTGAGCTTTTGGGTGGAGGGGGGCCTGCCAGGGAGGAGCTGAGTGTGGCACAGCAAACCTGTTCCACATTAGAGGGTCTAAGACAGCAAGCTGTCAAACAGCAACATGGGGATGTCAGTGACTCACATAGAGTTTACTGGGAGGACAACCTCTTGTATACAGAGGCAAGGGATCCAAAACTTGGAGCAGCCAGGAGATTGGTCATTCCCCTGCAATACAGAGAGTTCCTCCTAACTCTTGCATATGACATTCCTTTGGCTGGGCATTTGGGCCAGATCAAAACATGGGAAAGGCGTGTCCCTCTGTTTCACTGGCCTAGGATGTCAGAGGACACTAAAGATTTTTGCAAGTCTTGTGTGACCTGCCAAGCCAGTGGCAAGACTGGTGGCACACCAAAGGCTCCCCTTATTCCACTACCTGTGGTTGGGGTCCCCTTTGAAAGGGTAGGGGTTGAAATAATTGGCCCCCTTGACCCTCCTACTGCTTCAGGCAATAGGTTTATCTTGGTGGTTGTGGACCATGCCACAAGATATCCTGAAGCAATCCCTCTAAGGACCACTACAGCTCCTGCAGTGGCAAAGGCCCTCCTGGGAATCTTTTCCAGGGTGGGATTCCCTAAAGAGGTTGTATCAGACAGGGGTAGCAACTTTATGTCTGCATACTTGAAAGCAACGTGGAAGGAATGTGGTGTAACCTTCAAATTCACCACCCCTTATCATCCATAGACTAATGGACTGGTAGAGAGGTTTAATAAAACTCTCAAAGGTATGATAATGGGACTCCCTGAAAAACTCAGGAGGAGATGGGATGTCCTGCTACCTTGCCTCCTTTTTGCTTACAGGGAGGTACCCCAGAAAGGAGTGGGCTTCAGCCCCTTTGAACTCCTCTTTGGACACCCTGTACGAGGTCCACTAACACTTGTGAAGGAGGGTTGGGAACAACCTTTAAAAGCTCTGAAACAGGACATAGTGGACTATGTACTTGGCCTAAGATCCAGAATGGCTGAGTACATGAAAAAGGCCAGTAAGAACCTTCAGGCCAGCCAGGAGCTCCAGAAGCAATGGCATGACCAGAAGGCTGTTCTGATTCAGTACCAACCAGGACAAAAGGTGTGGGTATTGGAGCCTGTGGCCCCAAGAGCACTCCAGGACAAATGGAGTGGACCCCATCTAATTGTTGAGAAAAAGGGTGAGGTTACCTATCTGGTAGACCTGGGCACTTCCAGGAGTCCCCTTAGGGTGATTCATGTCAACCGCCTAAAACCCTACTATGACAGGGCTGATCTCACACTGCTCATGGCAACAGATGAGGGACAGGAAGAAGAGAGTGACCCTCGTCCTGATCTCTTCTCTTCCACTGAAGATGATGCTTTAGTGGAAGGTGTAGTTTTGGCAGACTGTCTTACTGCAGAGCAGAAAGACAACTGCATAAATCTCCTAGGTCAGTTTTCTGAACTCTTTTCAACTGTGCCAGGCACCACATCTTGGTGGGAACACACAATTGATACTGGAGACAGCTTGCCTGTCAAAAGTAAAATCTATAAGCAGCCTGACCATGTCAGGGACTGCATAAAGCAAAAAGTTCAGAAAATGCTTGATATAGGAGTGGTTGAACATTCTGAAAGCCCATGGGCCTCTCCTGTGGTGCTTGTACCAAAGCCTCACTCAAAAGATGGAAAAAGGGATATGAGGTTTTGTGTAGATTACAGAGGTCTCAACCAGGTAACAAAAACTGATGCTCATCCTATACCCAAGGCAGATGAGCTAATAGATACACTGGCATCTACCAAGTATCTAAGCACCTTTGATTTGACTGCAGGGTATTGGCAGATCAAATTATCAGGGGATGCTAAAGCAAAAACTGCATTTTCGACTATTGGAGGGCACTACCAATTCACAGTAATGCCCTTTGGTTTGAAAAACGCACCTGCCACTTTTCAGAGGTTGGTGAATACAGTCCTGCAAGGGTTGGAGGCTTTTAGTGCAGCATACCTGGACGATATAGCTGTCTTTAGCTCCACCTGGGATGATCACCTGGTCCACCTGTGGAAAGTTTTGGAGGCCCTGCAAAAGGCAGGCCTCACTATCAAGGCTTCAAAGTGCCAGATAGGGCAGGGTAAGGTGGTTTATCTGGGACACCTTGTAGGCGGAGAACAGATTGCACCACTTCAGGGGAAAATCCAAACAATCATGGATTGGGTTCCCCCTACAACACAGACCCAGGTGAGAGCCTTCCTAGGCCTCACTGGGTATTGCAGGAGATTCATTAAAAACTATGGCTCCATTGCAGCCCCACTTAATGATCTCACTAGCAAGAAGATGCCTAAAAAGGTATTGTGGACAGCTAGTTGTCAAAAAGCTTTTGAGGAGCTCAAACAGGCCATGTGCACTGCACCTGTCCTGAAAAGCCCATGTTACTCCAAGAAATACATTGTTCCAACTGATCCATCTGAATTAGGGGTAGGGGCAGTCTTATCACAACTCAATTCTGAGGGCCAGGATCAACCTGTTGCTTTTATCAGCAGGAGGTTGACCCCTAGAGAAAAGCGTTGGTCTGCCATAGAGAGAGAGGCCTTTGCTGTGGTCTGGGCACTGAAGAAGTTGAGGCCATACCTGTTTGGCACTCACTTCATTGTTCAGACAGACCACAAACCTCTACTTTGGCTAAAACAAATGAAAGGTGAAAACCCTAAATTGTTGAGGTGGTCCATATCTCTACAGGGATGGACTATACAGTGGAACATAGACCTGGGAGTACCCACTCCAATGCAGATGGACTCTTGACCCAAGGGTAGGTCGCTCCCCCTGCCGCTGCAGCTCCTCCAGCTCCTCCAGGTTCCTGAGACCCACCTCACAGTAATTACCCCCCACCTCCCAGCCCCTCACCCTGCCCCGCGCTACTCACCCTCTCTCCTGCTCCTGCTTCTTTTCCTCCTCTCTGTCTCTTCCTCCTCGCTCCTCCTCTGTAATCTTCTTCTGTACTCTTCTTTTTCCCATCTTCTCTCTTCTTCTGTGTGCTTCTCAGCCTATCCTGTCGCCTCTCTTCTTCCTCATCTTGTTCTGTGGTCTTTTGCCTTCTGCTCTTCATCTTCTGTATCTTCTTCGGTGATCTTCTGTTCTTCTGCTTCTTCGTCTCCTGTATCTTCTTCTGTGTTCTTCTGTGTTCTTCTGTTCTCCTGTTCTTCAGTTTTCTCCGTCTTCTGTCTCTTCCCGCCCCTGCCCTCCTGCTCCTGCCTCACCCCCCTCCCTCACTCGCCTCCCCCTCTCTATCACCCCTATCTACCCTTTCACTACCTGCCTCCCTCACTCCTCCTATCTACCAATCCACCTATCTCTCCATCTAACTCCCTCACTCACCCCCTCCTCCTATCTACCTATTTCTCTATCTCTCCACCTATTTCTCCATTTATCTATTTCCCTATCTCTCCCACGTCCCGACACCCCCTCTGTTACCTATCTTCCTATCCTCTCACTCTACCTCTCACCCTCACCCACCTCTACAACCCCCCCTCCCCTATCTTCTCACCCCTACTCCTATCTATCTCCCTATTCTCCTAAAACTCTAATACTCACCCCCCTCCACCCTCAAACCTCCCTCCCCCAGCTCTTCTCACTCTACCTGTCCCCCCCTCCCTCGCGCTTTCCCGCCGCAACCTCCTGCACACCCCCACCCCCCAGCTACCATTCGCCCCCAGCTGACCCCTCCCCCCCTCCTCCCTCTTATGGCGGCCGCTGCGCGACAGTGGTAGCGACCCTTGACCCAAGGGTAGGTCGCTCCCCCTGCCGCTGCAGCTCCTCCAGCTCATCCAGGTTCCTGAGACCCACCTCACAGTAAGTACCCCCACCTCCCAGCCCCTCGCCCTGCCCCGTGCTACTCACCCTCTCTCCTGCTCCTGCTTCTTTTCCTCCTCTCTGTCTCTTCCTTCTCGTTCCTCCTCTGTAATCTTCTTCTGTACTCTTCTTTTCCCCGTCTTCTCTCTTCTTCTGTGTGCTTCTCAGCCTCTCCTGTCACCTCTCTTCTTCCTCATCTTGTTCTGTGGTCTTCTGCCTTCTGCTCTTCGTCTTCTGTATCTTCTTCGGTGATCTTCTGTTCTTCTGCTTCTTCGTCTCCTGTATCTTCTTCTGTGTTCTTCTGTGTTCTTCTGTTCTTCTGTGTTCTTCTGTGTTCTTCTGTTCTTCTGTTCTTCTGTTCTTCTGTTCTTCTCCTCTTCTGTTCTTCTGTCCTTCTGCTTCTTCGTCTCCTGTATCTTCTTCTGTGTTCATCTGTGTTCTTCTGTGTTCTTCTGTTCTTCTGTGTTCTTCTGTGTTCTTCTGTTCTTCTGTTCTTCTGTTCTTCTGTTCTTCTGCTCTTCTGTTCTTCCGTTCTTCTATTCTTCTGCTTCTTCGTCTCCTGTATCTTCTTCTGTGTTCTTCTGTGTTCTTCTGTGTTCTTCTGTTCTTCTGTGTTCTTCTGTGTTCTTCTGTTCTTCTGCTTCTTCGTCTCCTGTATCTTCTTCTGTGTTCTTCTGTGTTCTTCTGTGTTCTTCTGTTCTTCTGTTCTTCTGTTCTTCAGTTTTCTCCGTCTTCTGTCTCTTCCCGCCCCTGCCCTCCTGCTCCTGCCTCACCCCCCTCCCTCACTCGCCTCCCCCTCTCTATCACCCCTATCTACCCTTTCGTTACCTGCCTCCCTCACTCCTCCTATCTACCAATACACCTATCTCTCCATCTAACTCCCTCACTCACCCCCTCCTCCTATCTACCTATTTCTCTATCTCTCCACCTATTTCTCCATCTATCTATTTCCCTATCTCTCCCCCCGTCCGGACACCCCCTCTGTTACCTATCTTCCTATCCTCTCACTCTACCTCTCACCCTCACCCACCTCTACAACCCCCCCTCCCCTATCTTCTCACCCCTACTCCTATCTATCTCCCTATTCTCCTAAAACTCTAACACTCACCCCCCTCCACCCTTAAACCCCCCTCCCCCAGCTCTTCTCACTCTACCTGTCGCCCCCTCCCTCGCGCTTTCCCGCCGCGACCTCCTGCACGCCCCCGCCCCCCAGCTCCCATTCGCCCCCAGCTGACCCCTCCTCCCTCTTATGGCGGCCGCTGCGCGACAGTGGTAGCGACCCTTGACCCAAGGGTAGGTCGCTCCCCCTGCCGCTGCAGCTCCTCCAGCTCCTCCAAGTTCCTGAGACCCACCTCACAGTAAGTACCCCCCACCTCCCAGCCCCTCGCCCTGCCCCCCGCTACTCACCCTCTCTCCTGCTCCTGCTTCTTTTCCTCCTCTCTGTCTCTTCCTCCTTGCTCCTCCTCTGTAATCTTCTTCTGTACTCTTCTTTTCCCCGTCTTCTCTCTTCTTCTGTGTGCTTCTCAGCCTCTCTTGTCACCTCTCTTCTTCCTCATCTTGTTCTGTGGTCTTCTGCCTTCTGCTCTTCGTCTTCTGTATCTTCTTCGGTGATCTTCTGTTCTTCTGTTCTTCTGCTTCTTCGTCTCCTGTATCTTCTTCTGTGTTCTTCTGTGTTCTTCTGTGTTCTTCTGTTCTTCTGTGTTCTTCTGTGTTCTTCTGTTCTTCTGTTCTTCAGTTTTCTCCGTCTTCTGTCTCTTCCCGCCCCTGCCCTCCTGCTCCTGCCTCACCCCCCTCCCTCACTCGCCTCCCCGTCTCTATCACCCCTATCTACCCTTTCGCTACCTGCCTCCCTAACTCCTCCTATCTACCAATCCACCTATCTCTCCATCTAACTCCCTCACTCACCCCCTCCTCCTATCTACCTATTTCTCTATCTCTCCACCTATTTCTCCATCTATCTATTTCCCTATCTCTCCCCCCTTCCCGACACCCCCTCTGTTACCTATCTTCCTATCCTCTCACTCTACCTCTCACCCACCTCTACAACCCCCCCTCCCCTATCTTCTCACCCCTACTCCTATCTATCTCCCTATTCTCCTAAAACTCTAACACTCACCCCCTTCCACCCTTAAGCCCCCCTCCCCCAGCTCTTCTCACTCTACCTGTCCCCCATCCCTCGCGCTTTCCCGCCGCGACCTCCTGCACGCCCCCGCCCCCCAGCTCCCATTCGCCCCCAGCTGACCCCTCCACCCCTCCTCCCTCTTATGGCGGCCGCTGCACGTCTGCGCAGCGGGCGCGCCAGAGGCAAGCCCGTCTGCGCCTGGCCCGCGCCCAGCGCCACGACCCCTGGTCCCCAGCTCTCCCGTATCCCGCTGACCCGCTACGACCCCACCACCCTCCACGCCCTCAACCCCGGGCGCTCCAACACCTGCTTCCAAGCCCACCCCAAATGCACCCATGGACCCTTCGCCTGTAACTCCTGCAAACGCATCTTCCACCACGCAACTACCACGGCCACCAGCCCACGCGCCATCAACCACCTCAAGTGCATCCTGGTCAACGCTCGCTCTGTCCACAAGCACGCCGTTAAACTCTGGGACCTCCTGGACTCCACAGCTCCGGACGTCGCCTTCATCACGGAGACCTGGATGAACGCCTCATCGGCCCCAGACATCGCCACTGCCATCCCCGAAGGCTACAAGATCTCCAGAAAAGACCGCACCAACCAAGTAGGAGGAGGCATCGCCATCGTCTTCAAAGACTCCATCAGCGTCACCACCTCCACCGAAGACACCCCTCTCGCCGCTGAACATCTGCAATTTCAGATTCGCACCGACCCCAGGACCACCCTCAGAGGATCCCTCGTCTACCGTCCCCCCGGACCGCGCGCCCCTTTCAGCGACGCCATCGCTGACTTCATCTCCCCGCACGCCCTCGCCTCGCCGGACTACATCCTCCAGGCGACCTCAACTTCCATCTGGAACAGAACAACGACCCCAACACCACCGCCCTGCTCGACAACCTCGCCAACCTCGGCCTCAAGCAACTGGTGAACACCGCCACCCACATCGCCGGACATACGCTTGACCCTATCTTCTCCGCCAGCAAACACATCTTCTTCAGCCACATCTCCGCTCTACACTGGACCGACCACAGCTGTGTCCACTTTACATTCCGACGCGAGACCCGCCACCTCCGCACTCAACCCATCCCTCGTCGACAGTGGAACAAGATTCCCGAAGAGCAACTCTTCTCCGCACTCACCGGCCAACCAACCCACCCTCACCACCGACCCCAATGACGCAGCCCTCAGCCTCACGAACTGGATCTCCAACTGCGCAGACAACCTTGCTCCCCTCAAACACACGCATCGACAGGCCAACACCAAAAAACCTCTCTGGTTCTCTGACACCCTCAAAGAATCAAAGAAAACTTGTCGCGCCCTCGAGAAGGCCTGGTGCAAGGACCACACCGCAGACAACATGACCGCCCTCAAGAACGCTACCCGCGAACACCACCACCTGATCCGCGCTGCCAAAAGGAACTTTTTCACCGACAGACTGGACAAAAACAGCCACAACAGCAGAGAACTTTTTAGCATCGTCAAGGAGTTCTCCAACCCCAACGCCAACGCCGTCACACCCTCACAAGATATGTGCGACTCCCTCGCCACCTTCTTCCATCGCAAGATCAGCGACCTCCACGACAGCTTCGGACACCAGACCCAACCAAGCATCACCGAACCCGCACCCCCGGCCATCACCCTCAATGACTGGACCCACATCAACACTGAAGAAACCAAAACCATCATGAACTCTATCCACTCCGGCGCCCCATCGGACCCCTGCCCTCACTTCATCTTTAATAAAGCTGACGACATCATCGCCCCGCACCTCCAGGCCGTCATCAACTCTTCTTTTTCTTCTGCTTCCTTCCCCGAATGCTGGAAACACGCCAAAGTAAACGCCCTACTAAAGAAAGCTACGGCTGACCCGAGCGACCTGAAAAACTTCCACCCCATCTCACTCCTGCCCTTCCCAGCCAAGGTAATAGAGAAGACCGTCAACAAACAGCTGATCACCTTCCTGGAAAACAACAACCTGCTCGACCCTTCACAAACCGGATTCCGAACCAACCACAGCACGGAAACCGCCCTCATCTCAGTCACCGACGACATCAGAACCCTGATGGACAACGGTGAAACAGTCGCCCTAATCCTCCTCGACCTCTCGGCCGCCTTCGACACCGTCTGTCACCGCACGCTAATCACCCGCCTCCGCTCCACCGGGATCCAAGGCCAGGCCCTGGACTGGATCGCCTCCTTCCTCTCAAACCGTTCCCAAAGAGTTTACCTCCCACCGTTTCGCTCAGACCCCACCGAGATCATCTGCGGCGTACCTCAAGGCTCATCGCTCAGCCCAACACTCTTCAATGTCTACATGAGCCCCCTCGCCGACATCGTACGCAAGCACGACATCATCATCACCTCCTACGCCGACGACACCCAACTTATACTCTCCCTCACCAAGGACCCCGCCAGCGCCAAGACCAACCTACAAGAGGGTATGAAGGACGTCGCAGATTGGATGAGACTCAGCCGCCTAAAGCTGAACTCTGACAAAACGGAAGTCCTCATCCTCGGCAACACCCCATCCGCCTGGGACGACTCCTGGTGGCCCACGGCCCTCGGCACCGCACCGACCCCCGCAGACCACGCCCGGAACCTCGGCTTCATCTTGGACTCTCTTCTCACCATGACCAAGCAAGTCAACGCCGTGTCCTCCGCCTGCTTCCTCACCCTCCGCATGCTCCGCAAGATCTTCCGCTGGATCCCCGCCGACACTAGAGAAACCGTGACCCACGCCCTCGTCACGAGCCGCCTGGACTACGGCAACACCCTCTACGCTGGGACCACCGCCAAACTCCAAAAACGCCTGCAAACGTATTCAAAACACCTCGGCCCGCCTCATCCTCGACGTACCCCGCAACAGCCACATCTCCGCACACCTGAGACACCTGCATTGGCTCCCAGTCAGCAAAAGGATCACCTTCCGACTTCTCACCCACGCACACAAAGCCCTCCACAACAAGGGACCGGAATACATCAACTGACGCCTCAGCTTCTACGTCCCCACCCGCCTCCTCCGTTCCTCTGGCCTCGCGCTCGCTGCCGTCCCTCGCATCCGCCGCTCCACGGCAGGTGGGAGGTCCTTCTCCTTCCTGGCACCCAAGACCTGGAACTCCCTCCCCACCAGCCTCAGGACCACCCAGGACCACTCCGCATTCCGGAGACTCCTAAAAACCTGGCTTTTCGAGCAGCAGTAACCCCCCCCTTTCCCCTAGCGCCTTGAGACCCGCACGGGTGAGTAGTGCGCTTTATAAATGTTAATGATTTGATTTGATTTGACTCTCCAGATATTTCCACTTAGACAATGAAGACTCATCAGGTCATGGCTAGTCTTATTGTCCTTCGTTTGGGGGGGTTGTGTAGGAAAGTACCATCTTGCCTGGCATGTTACCCCCATATTTCACTGTATATATGTTGTTTTAGTGTATGTGTCACTGGGACCCTGCCACTTTGGCACCCCACTTTCACACCCCATCCCTTTGGAAATAGGTGTGAAGGGCTGGGGAGGAGTAGCCTCCCCCAGCCTCTGGAAATCCTTTGATGGGCACAGATGCTACCCATCTCTGCATAAGCCAGTCTACACCGGTTTAGGGATCCCCCAGCCCTGCTCTGGCGCAAAACTGGACAAAGGAAAGGGGAGTGACCACTCCCCTGATCTGCACCTCCCATGGGAGGTGCCCGGGGCTCCTCCAGTGTGCCCCAGACCTCTGCCATCTTGGAAACAGAGGTGTTGCTGGCACAC
This sequence comes from Pleurodeles waltl, assembly GCF_031143425.1. Lineage (NCBI taxonomy): Eukaryota > Metazoa > Chordata > Amphibia > Caudata > Salamandridae > Pleurodeles > Pleurodeles waltl. The sequence goes on along the minus strand of NC_090444.1, from coordinate 1,841,111,707 downwards.
TGGACTGCTCTGAGTGGCCAGTGCCAGCAGGTGACGTCAGAGACTCCTTCTGATAGGCTCTTACCTCTCTTAGTAGCCAATCCTCCTTCCTAACTAGCCAAACCTCCTTTTCTGGCTATTTAGGATCTCTGCTTTGGGGAATTCTGCAGATACTGAATGCAAGAGCTCACCAGAGTTCCTCTGCATCACCCTCTTCACCTTCTGCCAAAGGATCGACCGCTGACTGGTCAGTACGCCTCAAAACCGCAACAAAGTAGCAAAAACGACTACTGCAACCTTGTATCGCTTCATCCTGCCGGCATTCTCGACTGTTTCCTGGTGGTGCGTGCTCTGGGGGTAGCCTGCCTCCTTTCTGCACCAGGAGCTCTGAAGAAATCTCCAGTGGGTCTCTTCCCCCTGCAACTGCAGGCAACAAAAGACTGCATCACCGGTCCTCTGGGTCCCCTCTCAGCATGATGAGCGTGGTCCCTGGTGTGAGAAAGTAGCCTCTTTCTAGCCTTGTTACCCCCACTTTTGGCCTGTTTGTGAGTGTATGTCAGGGTGTTTTCACTGTCTCACTGGGATCCTGCTAGCCAGGGCCCAGTGCTCATAGAGAAAACCCTATGTTTTCAGTATGTTTGTTATGTGTCACTGGGACCCTGCTAGTCAGGACCCCAGTGCTCATAAGTTTGTGGCCTATATGTATGTGTTCCCTGTGTGGTGCCTAACTGTCTCACTGAGGCTCTGCTAACCAGAACCTCAGTGGTTATGCTCTCTCATTTCTTTCAAATTGTCACTAACAGGCTAGTGACCAATTTTACCAATTTACATTGGCTTACTGGAACACCCTTATAATTCCCTAGTATATGGTACTGAGGTACCCAGGGTATTGGGGTTCCAGGAGATCCCTATGGGCTGCAGCATTTCTTTTGCCACCCATAGGGAGCTCTGACAATTCTTACACAGGCCTGCCACTGCAGCCTGAGTGAAATAACGTCCACATTATTTCACAGCCATTTTACACTGCACTTAAGTAACTTATAAGTCACCTATATGTCTAACCTTTACCTGGTAAAGGTTAGGTGCAAAGTTACTTAGTGTGAGGGCACCCTGGCACTAGCCAAGGTGCCCCCACATTGTTCAGGGCCAATTTCCCTGACTTTGTGAGTGCGGGGACACCATTACACGCGTGCACTACATATAGGTCACTACCTATATGTAGCTTCACAATGGTAACTCCGAATATGGCCATGTAACATGTCTATGATCATGGAATTGCCCCCTCTATGCCATCCTGGCATAGTTGGCACAATCCCATGATCCCAGTGGTCTGTAGCACAGACCCTGGTACAGCCAAACTGCCCTTCCTGGGGTTTCACTGCAGCTGCTGCTGCTGCCAACCCCTCAGACAGGCATCTGCCCTCCTGGGGTCCAGCCAGGCCTGGCCCAGGATGGCAGAACAAAGAACTTCCTCTGAGAGAGGGTGTGACACCCTCTCCCTTTGGAAAATGGTGTGAAGGCAGGGGAGGAGTAGCCTCCCCCAGCCTCTGGAAATGCTTTCTTGGGCACAGATGTGCCCAATTCTGCATAAGCCAGTCTACACCGGTTCAGGGGACTCCTTAGCCCTGCTCTGGCGCGAAACTGGACAAAGGAAAGGGGAGTGACCACTCCCCTGACCTGCACCTCCCCTGGGAGGTGTCCAGAGCTCCTCCAGTGTGCTCCAGACCTCTGCCATCTTGGAAACAGAGGTGCTGCTGGCACACTGGACTGCTCTGAGTGGCCAGTGCCACCAGGTGACGTCAGAGACTCCTTGTGATAGGCTCCTTCAGGTGTTGCTAGCCTATCCTCTCTCCTAGGTAGCCAAACCCTCTTTTCTGGCTATTTAGGGTCTCTGTCTCTGGGGAAACTTTAGATAACGAATGCAAGAGCTCATCCGAGTTCCTCTGCATCTCTCTCTTCACTTTCTGATAAGGAATCGACTGCTGACCGCGCTGGAAGCCTGCAAACATGCAACAAAGTAGCTAAGACGACTACTGCAACTCTGTAACGCTGATCATGCCGCCTTCTCGACTGTTTTCCTGGTGGTGCATGCTGTGGGGGTAGTCTGCCTCCTCTCTGCACCAGAAGCTCCGAAGAAATCTCCCGTGGGTCGACGGAATCTTCCCCCTGCAACCGCAGGCACCAAAAAGCTGCATTACCGGTCCCTTGGGTCTCCTCTCAGCACGACGAGCGAGGTCCCTCGAATCCAGCAACTCTGTCCAAGTGACCCCCACAGTCCAGTGACTCTTCAGTCCAAGTTTGGTGGAGGTAAGTCCTTGCCTCACCTCGCTGGGCTGCATTGCTGGGAACTGCGACTTTTGCAGCTACTCCGGCCCCTGTGCACTTCCGGCGGAAATCCTTTGTGCACAGCCAAGCCTGGGTCCACGGCACTCTAACCTGCATTGCACGACGTTCTAAGTTGGTCTCCGGCGACGTGGGACTCCTTTGTGCGACTTCGGGTGAGCACCATTTCACGCATCCTCGTAGTGCCTGTTTCTGGCACTTCTCCGGGTGCTACCTGCTGCTGAGAGGGCTCCTTGTCTTGCTCGATGTCCCTTCTCTCTCCTGGTCCAATTTGCGACCTCCTGGTCCCTCCAGGGCCACAGCAGCGTCCAAAAACGCTAACCGCACGATTTGCAGCTAGCAAGGCTTGTTGGCGTTCTTTCGGCGGGAAAACACTTCTGCACAACTCTCCACGGCGAGAGGGATCTGTCCACCAAAGGGGAAGTCTCTAGCCCTTTTCGTTCCTGCAGAAACCGCAGCTTCTTCTGTCCAGTAGCAGCTTCTTTGCACCCGCAGCTGGCATTTCCTGGGCATCTGCCCATCTCCGACTTGCTTGTGACTTTTGGACTTGGTCCCCTTGTTCCACAGGTACCCCAGATTGGAAATCCAGCGTTGTTGCATTGTTGGTTTGTGTCTTTCCTGCCTTATTCCTCTAACACGACTTCTTTGTCCTTAGGGGAACTTTAGTGCACTTTGCCCTCACTTTTCAGGGTCTTGGGGAGGGTTATTTTCCTAACTCTCACTATTTTCTAATAGTCCCAGCGACCCTCTACAAGGTCACATAGGTTTGGGGTCCATTCGTGGTTCACATTCCACTTTTGGAGTATATGGTTTGTGTTGCCCCTATCCCTATGTTTCCCCATTTCATCCTATTGTAACTATACATTGTTTGCACTGTTTTCTAAGACTATACTGCATATTTTTGCTATTGTGTATATATATCTTGTGTATATTTCCTATCCTCTCACTGAGGGTACACTCTAAGATACTTTGGCATATTGTCATAAAAATAAAGTACCTTTATTTTTAGTATAACTGTGTATTGTGTTTTCTTATGATATTGTGCATATGACACTAAGTGGTACTGTAGTAGCTTCACACGTCTCCTAGTTCAGCCTAAGCTGCTCTGCTAAGCTACCATTATCTATCAGCCTAAGCTGCTAGACACCCTATACACTAATAAGGGATAACTGGGCCTGGTGCAAGGTGCAAGTACCCCTTGGTACTCACTACAAGCCAGTCCAGCCTCCTACATTGGTTGTGCAGCGGTGGGATAAGTGCTTTGAGACGACTTACCACTCTTGTCATTGTACTTTTCATAAGAGAAAAGTATACAAAACAAGGTCAGTGTATATACACATAGCCAAAAAGTTTTGCATTTCCTCTTTTCACTCTTTTCTAAGTGCTGAAAAGTACTTCTAAACTTTCAAAAAGTTCTTAAAAGTTAAAAAAGTTTTTTTTCTGTCCTTCTAAAAAGTTCTGAAAACTTTTTTCTCTTTTTCTATCACTTTAACTCTCTCTAAAAATGTCTGGCACAGGCCAAAATGTTGATCTGTCCAAACTTGCATATGATCACCTTAGCTGGAAAGGAGCAAGGAGTCTCTGCATAGAGAGAGGTTTGAGTGTAGGGAAGAATCCTTCCTTGGAACTGTTGCTTAATATGCTTAGAGAACAAGATAAGGCCATAGGGGCCACATCTGTTGAAAAAGTAGCAAATGGTTCCCAATCTGATCCAGGGACTCCCCCAGGAAAAGATTCAGGAAAAAAAGTTCCTAGCCTGCCCATTACAAGGCAGTCTAGCATAGTTGGTAATGATGATGAGCCACACCATACAAATAGTGTTGTCTCACATCATAGCAAAAGCATTTATTCTCACCATACTGGTAGTAATGTTTCTGTTAGCCAAGCTGTTAGGGTGGCTTCTGTAAGGGACAGGTCTCCTTCTGTTCATTCCCATCATACCTCTGTATCTAGGAATGTTCCTCCCACCAACCCTGATGACAGAATGTTAGAGAGGGAACTCAATAAGTTGAGGTTGGAACAAACCAGACTGAAGCTTAAAAAGCAACAGATGGATTTGGATAGACAGTCTTTTGAACTAGAGAAGGAAAGACAGAAGTTGGGTTTAGAAACCCATGGTGGCAGCAGCAGTATTCCCCATAGTCATCCTGCAAAAGAGCATGATTCCAGGAATCTGCACAAGATAGTTCCCCCTTATAAGGAGGGGGATGACATTAACAAGTGGTTTGCTGCACTTGAGAGGGCCTGTGTTGTACAGGATGTCCCTCAAAGGCAGTGGGCTGCTATCCTATGGCTATCATTTAGTGGAAAGGGTAGGGATAGACTCCTTACTGTGAAAGAAAGTGATGCCAATAATTTTACAGTTCTTAAGAATGCACTCCTGGATGGTTATGGCTTAACCACTGAACAATACAGGATAAAGTTCAGAGAGACCAAAAAGGAGACTTCACAAGACTGGGTTGATTTCATTGACCATTCAGTGAAGGCCTTGGAGGGGTGGTTACATGGCAGTAAAGTTACTGATTATGAAAGCCTGTATAACACAATCCTGAGAGAGCATATACTTAATAATTGTGTGTCTGATTTGTTGCACCAGTACCTGGTAGACTCTGATCTGACCTCTCCCCAAGAATTGGGAAAGAAGGCAGACAAATGGGTCAGAACAAGGGTGAACAGAAAAGTTCATACAGGGGGTGACAAAGATGGCAATAAGAAGAAAGATGGTGAAAAATCTCCAGATAAGCATGGGGATAAGGGTAAAACCAAAGATCCCACTTCAAATCTTAAACACTCTTCAGAGGGTGGGGATAAAACAAATTCTTCCTCTTCTTCCCAACCTGCACACATTAAAAAGCCTTGGTGCTTTGTGTGTAAAAACAGAGGCCATAGGCCAGGGGATAAGTCCTGTCCAGGTAAACCCCCTGAGCCTACCACCACTAATACATCAAGCTCTAGTGCCCCTAGCAGTAGTGGTACTAGTGGTGGGACTGCTGGCAACAGTCAAGTTAAGGGTGTAGTTGGGTTCACTTTTGGGTCCATAGTAGAAACTGGGGTAGTCAGTCCCAAGACAGTTTCTGTCACACCTAGTGGCATTGGCCTTGCCACACTGGCTGCTTGTCCCCTTACAATGGATAAGTACAGGCATACAGTTTCAATAAATGGTGTTGAGGCCTTGGCCTACAGGGACACAGGTGCCAGTATCACTTTGGTGACTGAAAACCTAGTGCACCCTGATCAACACATCATAGGACAACAGTATAAGATTATTGATGTCCATAACTCCACTAAGTTTCTTCCCTTAGCTATAATTCAGTTTAGTTGGGGTGGAGTTACTGGCCCTAAGCAGGTGGTGGAATCACCTAGCTTACCTGTAGACTGTCTCTTAGGTAATGACCTAGAGGCCTCAGGTTGGGCTGATGTAGAGTGTTATGCCCATGCAGCCATGTTGGGCATCCCAGAGGAATTGTTCCCTCTAATTTCTACTGAAATGAAAAAGCAAAGGAGAGAAGGCCTGAAAACTCAGGATCCCTCTCCAACAACAGGTAAAAGGGGTATCACAGTATCCCCTAACCACCTTACCATTCAGGATACCATTCCTGTGGTGGGAGAAACCTCTCCTGGGGTGGCACCTGTTCCAAGGGAATCATCAGTTGGCAAAACTGTACTCCCTGAGGTAGAAGTACCTCTCTGTGGGATAACTAACATTGGTGAGAAAAAGAGCACCATTTTAGTTAACATGGAGCATCCCTCCAACCCTCCCAAAGAAACTTTAGTGCAGAAACCCTGCACTGCCTCACAACACTTAGGACAGCATCCCTGCCCTAGTGTGGAGCTCATAGGACAGCATCCCTGCCCTGCTCAAACTCAAGAGAAACAGCATCCCTGTTCTCTCTTCCAGCCATATGGACAAAGTTTTTGCCCAGCTATGGCTTTTCTGAGACAGCATCCCTGTCTGGCACTTCCATCACTACAAATAGGTTCAGTGGACAATTCCCACTGCTCTAAACTAAAACTTACTGATAGAAACTCTGAAAATACATCTTCACATTGTTGCTTAGCTAAAAAACTTCAAACAGGGTGGTTTACATCCCCACAGGGAAGTAACCATATGGTGGATGATAAAGGGAGTAACCAGTCTATTGCAGAGCTACTCTCTACTTATCACCACTTAGACAATAAAGTCTCAACTGGCCAAGATTAGCTTTATTGTCCTTCGTTTGGGGGGGGGGGTTGTGTGAGAAAGTAGCCTCTTTCTAGCCTTGTTACCCCCACTTTTGGCCTGTTTGTGAGTGTATGTCAGGGTGTTTTCACTGTCTCACTGGGATCCTGCTAGCCATGGCCCAGTGCTCATAGAGAAAACCCTATGTTTTCAGTATGTTTGTTATGTGTCACTGGGACCCTGCTAGTCAGGACCCCAGTGCTCATAAGTTTGTGGCCTATATGTATGTGTTCCCTGTGTGGTGCCTAACTGTCTCACTGAGGCTCTGCTAACCAGAACCTCAGTGGTTATGCTCTCTCATTTCTTTCAAATTGTCACTAACAGGCTAGTGACCAATTTTACCAATTTACATTGGCTTACTGGAACACCCTTATAATTCCCTAGTATATGGTACTGAGGTACCCAGGGTATTGGGGTTCCAGGAGATCCCTATGGGCTGCAGCATTTCTTTTGCCACCCATAGGGAGCTCTGACAATTCTTACACAGGCCTGCCACTGCAGCCTGAGTGAAATAACGTCCACGTTATTTCACAGCCATTTTACACTGCACTTAAGTAACTTATAAGTCACCTATATGTCTAACCTTTACCTGGTAAAGGTTAGGTGCAAAGTTACTTAGTGTGAGGGCACCCTGGCACTAGCCAAGGTGCCCCCACATTGTTCAGGGCCAATTTCCCTGACTTTGTGAGTGCGGGGACACCATTACACGCGTGCACTACATATAGGTCACTACCTATATGTAGCTTCACAATGGTAACTCCGAATATGGCCATGTAACATGTCTATGATCATGGAATTGCCCCCTCTATGCCATCCTGGCATAGTTGGCACAATCCCATGATCCCAGTGGTCTGTAGCACAGACCCTGGTACTGCCAAACTGCCCTTCATGGGGTTTCACTGCAGCTGCTGCTGCTGCCAACCCCTCAGACAGGCATCTGCCCTCCTGGGGTCCAGCCAGGCCTGGCCCAGGATGGCAGAACAAAGAACTTCCTCTGAGAGAGGGTGTGACGCCCTCTCCCTTTGGAAAATGGGGTGAAGGCAGGGGAGGAGTAGCCTCCCCCAGCCTCTGGAAATGCTTTCTTGGGCACAGATGTGCCCAATTCTGCATAAGCCAGTCTACACCGGTTCAGGGGACTCCTTAGCCCTGCTCTGGAGCGAAACTGGACAAAGGAAAGGGGAGTGACCACTCCCCTGACCTGCACCTCCCCTGGGAGGTGTCCAGAGCTCCTCCAGTGTGCTCCAGACCTCTGCCATCTTGGAAACAGAGGTGCTGCTGGCACACTGGACTGCTCTGAGTGGCCAGTGCCACCAGGTGACGTCAGAGACTCCTTGTGATAGGCTCCTTCAGGTGTTGCTAGCCTATCCTCTCTCCTAGGTAGCCAAACCCTCTTTTCTGGCTATTTAGGGTCTCTGTCTCTGAGGAAACTTTAGATAACGAATGCAAGAGCTCATCCGAGTTCCTCTGCATCTCTCTCTTCACCTTCTGATAAGGAATCGACTGCTGACCGCGCTGGAAGCCTGCAAACCTGCAACAAAGTAGCTAAGACGACTACTGCAACTCTGTAACGCTGATCCTGCCGCCTTCTCGACTGTTTTCCTGCTTGTGCATGCTGTGGGGGTAGTCTGCCTCCTCTCTGCACCAGAAGCTCAGAAGAAATCTCCCGTGGGTCGACGGAATCTTCCCCCTGCAACCGCAGGCACCAAAAAGCTGCATTACCGGTCCCTTGCGTCTCCTCTCAGCACGACGAGCGAGGTCCCTCGAATCCAGCAACTCTGTCCAAGTGACCCCACAGTCCAGTGACTCTTCAGTCCAAGTTTGGTGGAGGTAAGTCCTTGCCTCACCTCGCTGGGCTGCATTGCTGGGAACCGCGACTTTTGCAGCTACTCCGGCCCCTGTGCACTTCCGGCGGAAATCCTTTGTGCACAGCCAAGCCTGGGTCCACGGCACTCTAACCTGCATTGCACGATGTTCTAAGTTGGTCTCCGGCGACGTGGGACTCCTTTGTGCGACTTCGGGTGAGCACCGTTTCACGCATCCTCGTAGTGCCTGTTTCTGGCACTTCTCCGGGTGCTACCTGCTGCTGAGAGGGCTCCTTGTCTTGCTCGACGTCCCCTCTCTCTCCTGGTCCAATTTGCGACCTCCTGGTCCCTCCAGGGCCACAGCAGCGTCCAAAAACGTTAACCACACGATTTGCAGCTAGCAAGACTTGTTGGCGTTCTTTCGGTGGGAAAACACTTCTGCACAACTCTCCACGGCGAGAGGGATCCGTCCACCAAAGGGGAAGTCTCTAGCCCTTTTCGTTCCTGCAGAAACCGCAGCTTCTTCTGTCCAGTAGAAGCTTCTTTGCACCCGCAGCTGGCATTTCCTGGGCATCTGCCCATCTCCGACTTGCTTGTGACTTTTGGACTTGGTCCCCTTGTTCCACAGGTACCCCAGATTGGAAATCCAGCGTTGTTGCATTGTTGGTTTGTGTCTTTCCTGCCTTATTCCTCTAACACGACTTCTTTGTCCTTAGGGGAACTTTAGTGCACTTTGCCCTCACTTTTCAGGGTCTTGGGGAGGGTTATTTTCCTAACTCTCTCTATTTTCTAATAGTCCCAGCGACCCTCTACAAGGTCACATAGGTTTGGGGTCCATTTGTGGTTCACATTCCACTTTTGGAGTATATGGTTTGTGTTGCCCCTATCCCTATGTTTCCCCATTGCATCCTATTGTAACTATACATTGTTTGCACTGTTTTCTAAGACTATACTGCATATTTTTGCTATTGTGTATATATATCTTGTGTATATTTCCTATCCTCTCACTGAGGGTACACTCTAAGATACTTTGGCATATTGTCATAAAAATAAAGTACCTTTATTTTTAGTATAACTGTGTATTGTGTTTTCTTATGATATTGTGCATATGACACTAAGTGGTACTGTAGTAGCTTCACACGTCTCCTAGTTCAGCCTAAGCTGCTCTGCTAAGCTACCATTATCTATCAGCCTAAGCTGCTAGACACCCTATACACTAATAAGGGATAACTGGGCCTGGTGCAAGGTGCAAGTACCCCTTGGTACTCACTACAAGCCAGTCCAGCCTCCTACACCTGGAACTTAGCAACTCTGTCCAAGTGACCCCCACAGTCCAGTGACTCTTCAGTCCAAGTTTGGTGGAGGTAAGTCCTTGCCTCCCCATGCTAGACTGCATTGCTGGGTACCGCATGATTTGCAGCTGCCCCAGCTCCTGTGCACTTTTCCAGGATTTCCTTTGTGCACGGCCAAGCCTGGGTCCCCGACACTCTAACCTGCAGTGCACAACCTTCTGAGTTGTCCTCCGGCGTCGTGGGACTCCCTTTTCTGACTTCGGGTGGACTCCGGTGCACTCCTCTTCTAAGTGCCTGTTCCAGTACTTCTGCGGGTGGTGCCTGCTTCTGGGAGGGCTCCCTGACTTGCTGGGCGCCCCCTCTGTCTCCTCATCCAAGTGGCGACACCCTGGTCCCTCCTGGGCTACAGCAACATCCAAAAACCCTAACTGCGACCCTTGCAGCTAGCAAGGCTTGTTTGTTGTCTTTCTGTGTGGGAACACCTCTCCAAGCTTCCTCACGACGTGGGACATCTATTCTCCAAAGGTGAAGTTCCTAGTCCTCTTTGTTCTTCCAAAACACCAAGCTTCTTCCATCCGGTGGCAGCTTCCTTGCACCCTCAGCTGGCATTTCCTGGGCTCCTGCCCACTCTCGACACTGTTGCGAGTCTTAGACTTGGTCCCCTTGTCTTACAGGTACTCAGGTCCGCAAATCCACTGTTGTTGCATTGCTGGTGTTGGTTTTCCTTGCAGAATCCCCCTATCACGACTTCTGTGCTCTCTGGGGGTTGTAGGTGCACTTTACACCTACCTTGGGGTGGGCTATTTTTCTAACTCTCACTGTTTTCTTACAGTCCCAGCGACCCTCTACAAGCTCACATAGGTTTGGGGTCCATTCGTGGTTCGCATTCCACTTTTGGAGTATATGGTTTGTGTTGCCCCTATACCTATGTGCTCCTATTGCAATCTATTGTGTACATATAACTTGTGTATATTTGGCATCCTCATACTGAGGGTACTCACTGAGATACTTTTGGCATATTGTCATAAAAATAAAGTACCTTTATTTTTAATATATCTGTGTATTGTGTTTTCTTATGATATTGTGCATATGACACCAAAGGTATAGTAGGAGCTTTGCATGTCTCCTAGTTCAGCCTAAGCTGCTCTGATATAGGTACCTTCTTTCAGCCTAAGCTGCTAGAAACACCTCTGCTACACTAATAAGGGATAACTGGACCTGGCACAAGGTGTAAGTACCTCTGGTACCCACTACAAGCCAGGCCAGCCTCCTACAGTAGCCCCTGTCTCGCCTTGTTACCCCCACTTTTGGCCTGTTTGTGAGTATATGTCAGGGTGTTTTTACTGTCTCCGTGGGATCCTGCTAGCCAGGGCCCTTTGCTCATAGTGAAAACCCTATGTTGTCAGTGTGCTTGATATGTGTCACTGGGATCCTGCTAGTCAGGACCCCAGTGCTCATAAGTTTGTGGCCTATATGTGTTCCCTGTGTGGTGCCTAAATGTATCACAGAGGGTCTGCTAACCAGAACCTCAGTGTTTATGCTCTCTCTGCTTTTAAATTTGTCACTGCAGGCTAGTGACTACATTTACCAATTCCCATTAGCGCACTGGAACACCCTTATAATTCCCTTGTATATGGTACTGAGGTACCCAGGGTATTGGGATTCCAGGAGATCCCTATGGGCTGCAGCATTTATTTTGCCACCCATAGTGAGCTCGAGCAATTCTTACACAGGACTGCCACTGCAGCCTGACTGAAATAATGTCAACGTTATTTCACAGCCATTTTCACTGCACATAAGTAACTTATAAGTCACCTAAATGTCTAACCCTCACTTGGTGAAGGTTAGGTGCCAAGTTACTTAGTGTGTGGGCACCCTTGCACTAGCCAAGGTGCCCCCACATTGTTCAGGGCAAATTCCCTGGACTTTGTGAGTGCAGGGACACCATTAAACGGGTGCACTACATATGGGTCACTACCTATATGTAGCGTCACAATGTTAACTCCGAACATAGCCATGTAACATGTCTAGGATCATGGAATTGTCACCCCAATACCATTCTGGTATTGGGGGGACAATTCCATGCATCCCCGGGTCTCTAGCACAGAACCCGGGTGCTGCCATACTGCCTTTCTGGGGTTTCCACTTCAACTGCTGCTGCTGCCAACCCCTCAGACAGGATTCTGCCCTCCTGGGGTCTGGGCAGCCCCAGCCCAGGAAAGCAGAACAAAGGATTTCCTCTGAGAGAGGGTGTGACACCCTCTCCCTTTGGAAATAGGTGTGAAGGGCTGGGGAGGAGTAGCCTCCCCCAGCCTCTGGAAATGTTTTGATGGGCACTGATGGTGCCCATCTCTGCATAATCCAGTCTACACCGGTTCAGGGATCCCCCAGCCCTGCTCTGGCACGAAACTGGACAAAGGAAAGGGGAGTGACCACTCCCCTGACCAGTACCTCCCAGGGGAGATGCCCAGAGCTCCTCCAGTGTGTCCCAGACCTCTGCCATCTTGGAAACAGAGGTGTTGGGGGCACACTGGACTGCTCTGAGTGGCCAGTGCCAGCAGGTGACGTCAGAGACCCCCTCTGATAGGCTCTTACCTTTCTTGGTAGCCAATCCTCCTTTCTTGGTAGCCAAACCTCCTTTTCTGGCTATTTGGGTAATTCTTCAGATAATGAAGGCAAGAGCTCACCAGAGTTCCTCTGCATCTCCCTCTTCGACTTCTACCAAGCATCAGCAGCTGACTGCTCCAGGACGCCTGCAAAACTGCAACAAAGTAGCAAGACGTCTACCATTAACATTGTAGCGCCTCTTCCTGCCGGCTTTCTTGACTGTTTCCTAGTGGTGCATGCTCTGGGGTAGCCTGCCTTCACCCTGCACCAGAAGCTCAGAAGAAATCTCCTGTGGGTCGATGGAATCTTCCCCCTGCTAACGCAGGCACCAAAAGACTGCATCACCTGTCCTCTGGGTCCCCTCTCATCCTGACGAGGGTGGTCCCTGGAAAACAGGAACTCTATCCAAGTGACTCCCACAGTCCAGTGACTCTTCAGTCCAAGTTTGGTGGAGGTAAGTTCTTGCCTCCCCACGCTAGACTGCAAAGCTGTGTACTGCGTGATTTGCAGCTGCTCCGGCTTCTGTGCATTCTTCCAGGATTTCCTTCGTGCACAGCCTAGCCTGGGTCCCCAGCACTCCGTCCAGCAGTGCTCAACCCACTGAGTTGACCTCCGATGTCGTGGGACCCTCTTTTGTAACTCTGCGTGGACTCCGGTTCACAAATCTTCCAAGTGCCTGTTCGGGTACCTCTGCGGGTGCTGCCTGCATCTGTGGGGGCTCTCTGAGTTGCTGAGTGCCCCCTCTGTCTCCTCCTCCAAGGGGCGACATCCTGGTCCTTCCTGGTCGTCAGTAGCACCCAAAAACCTCTACTGCAACCCTTGCAGCTAGCAAGGCTTGTTTGCTGTATTTCTGCGTGGGAACACCTCTGCAAGCTTCAGCGCGACGTGGGACATCTTCCATTCAAAGGAGAAGTTCCTAGTCCTCTTCTTTTTTGCAAAACTCCAAGCTTCTTCCATCCGGAGGCAGCTTCCTTGCACCTTCATCGGGGATTTTCAGGGCTCCTACCCGCCCTGAACACTGTCGCGACTATTGGTCTTGGTCCCCTTGCTTTGTAGGTCCTCAGATCCAGGAATCCGTTTTCAGTGCACTGCTGGTGTTTGTTGTTCTTGCAGAATCCCCCTATCACGACTATTGTGCTCTTTTGGGGTAGTAGGTGTACTTTACTCCTACTTTTCAGGGTCTTGGGGTGGGGTATCTTGGACAACCTGACTGTTTTCTTACAGTCCCAGCGACCCTCTACAAGCTCCCATAAGTTTGCGGCCCATTCGTGATTCACATTCCACTTTTGGAGTATATGGTTTGTGTTGCCCCTAGACCTATGTTTGCCTATTGCAACCTATTGTAATTCTACACTGTTTGCATTACTTTCTGACTCTTACTTACCTGTTTTGGGTTTGTGTACATATAACTTGTGTATATTACTTACCTTCTTACTGAGGGTACTCACTGAGATACTTGTGGCATATTCTCATAAAATAAAGTACCTTTATTTTTAGTATCTCTGTGTCTTGTGTTTTCTTATGATATTGTGCATATGATATAAGTGGTATAGTAGGAGCTTTGCATGTCTCCTAGTTCAGCCTAAGCTGCTTTGCCATAGCTACCTTCTATGAGTCTAAGCTGCTAGAAACACCTCTATTCTACTAATAATGGATAAGTGGACCTGGCACAAGGTGTAAATACCTGTGGTATATACTACAAGCCAGGCCAGCCTCCTACAATATCTAACCTTCACTTGCTGAAGGTTAGGTGCAAAGTCTCTAAGCGTGAGGGCACCCTTGCACTAGCAAAGTTGCCCCCACATAGTTCAGGGCCATTTCCCTGGACTTTGTGAGTGCGAGGACGCCATTACACCAGTGCACTACATATAGGTCAATACCTATATGTAGCTTCACAATGGTAACTCCGAAAATGACCATGTAAGGTGTCTCAGATCATGGAATTGTCCCCCCAGACAATTCTTACACAGGACTGCCACTGCAGCCTGAGGGAAATAACGTCCACGTTATTTCACAGCCATTTTACACTGCACTTAAGTAACTTATAAGTCACCTATATGTCTAACCCTCACTTAGTGAAGGTTAGGTGCAAAGTTACTAAGTGTGAGGGCACCCTTGCACTAGCGAAGGTGCCCCCACATTGTTCAGGGCAATTTCCCCAGACTTTTTGAGTGCGGGGACACCATTTCACGTGTGCACTAAATATAGGTCAATACCTATATGTAGCTTCACAATGGTAACTCCGAACATGGCCATGTAACATGTCTAAGATCATGGAATTGTCCCCCCTAGCCAAATCTGGTATTGGGGTGCCAATCCTATGCACCCCGGGGCTCCAGCATGGACCCCGAGCACTGCCAAACGAGCTCTCTGGGGTTTTCACTGCAGCTACCGCTGCTGCCAACCCACAGACAGGCTTCTGCCCTCCTGTGGTCTGGACAGCCCTGTCCCAGGAAGGCAGAACAAAGTATTTCCTCTTTGGAAATAGGTGTTAAGGGCTAGGGAAGAGTAGCCTCCCCCAACCTCTGGAAATGCTTTGAAGGGCACAGACGGTGCCCTCCTTGCATAAGCCAGTCTACACCAGTTCAGGTATCCCCCAACCCATGCTCTGGCACAAAAGTGGACAAAGGAAAGGGGAGCGACCACTCCCCTGTCCATTACCACCCCAGGGGTGGTGCCCAGAGCTCCTCCAGTGTGTCCCAGACCTCTGCCATCTTGAATGCAGAGGTTTGAGGGCACAATGGAGGCCTCTGAGTGGACAGTGCCAGCAGCTGACTTCAGAGACCCCTCCTGATAGGTGCTAACCTGACTAAGTGACCAATCCTCCTCTGAGGGCTATTTAGGGTCTCTTCTGTGGGCTTCTCTTCAGATAACGAATGCAAGAGCTCACCAGAGTTCCTCTGCATCTTTCTCTTCGACTTCTGCCAGGACGCCTGCAAAACTGCAACTAAGTAGCAAGACGACTACCAGCAACATTGTAGCACCTAATCCTGCCGGCTTTCTCTACTGTTTCCTGGTGGTGCATCCTCTGGGGGCTGTCTGCCTTCACCCTGCACAGGAAGCCAAGAAGAAATCTCCTGTGGGTCAACGGAATCTTCCCTCTGATAATGCAGGCACTAAACTTCTGCATCACCGGTCCTCTGGGTCCCCTCTCATCTCAACAAGCGTGGTCCCTGGAACACAGGAGCTGGATCCAAGTGACCCCGACAGTCCAGTGGTCCTCCTGTCCACATTTGGTGGAGGTAAGTCCTTGCTTCCCCATGCCAGACAGTAATCCTGTGTACTGCGCGAACTGCAGCTGCTAGGGCTTCTGTGCACTTTTGCAAGGAATCCTTTGTGCACAGCATAGCCCTGGTCCCCAGCACTCCGTCCTGCATTGCTCAACTCACTGAGTTGCCACCGACTTCGTGGGACCATCTTTTGTAGTGTTGAGATGACCGCCGTGCTCAGATTTCTTGAATGCTTGTTCAAATGCTTCTGCGGGTGCTGCCTGCTTCTGCGTGAAGTGCCGTGGGACATCTTCTGTGCAAGGGAGACGTTCCTGGTATCTTCCGCTGTTGCAGAATCTTCAGCTTCTTCCTCCCGGAGGCAGCCCTTTAGCACCTTCATCTGGGGTTTAGTGGGCTCCTGCCCCCCTCGGACACTTGGGTGACTCTTGGACTTGGTCCCCTTCCTTTACAGGTCCTCAGGTCCAGGAATCCGTCTTCAGTGCTTTGCAGTCAGTTGTTGTCTTTGCAGAATCCCCTATCACGACTTTAGTGTGTTTCTGGGGAAGTAAGGTAACTTTACTCCTACTTTTCAGGGTCTTGGAGTGGGGTATCTTGGACACCCTTAGTGTTTTTTTACACTCCCAACAACCCTTTACACACTACACTAGGCCAGGGGTCTATGCGTGGTTTGCATTCCACTCTTAGAGTATATGGTTTGTGTTGCCCCTGGGCCTATTGCATCCTATTGCATCCTACTGTATTCTACAGTGTTTGCACTACTTTTCTAACTGTTTACTTACCTGATTTTGGTTTGTGTGTATATTTTGCGCATTTTACTTACCTCCTGAGGGAGTATATCCTCTGAGATATTTCTGCCGCCCGCCAAGCAGGAACCGCCAGAAGACCGTACCGCGGTCAAAAGACCGCGGCGGTCATTCTGGGTTTCCTGCTGGGCTGGCGGGCGACCACCAAAAGGCCGCCCGCCAGCCCAGCGGGAAACACCCTTCCACGAGGAAGCTGGCTCCGAATGGAGCCGGCGGAGTGGAAGGGGTGCGACAGGTGCAGTAGCACCCGTCGCGAATGCCCCAGGGGCCCCACGACACCCCATACCGCCATCCTGTTCCTGGTGGCCGAAACCGCCAGGAACAGGATGGCGGTATGGGGGTCGCAATCCCCATGGCGGCGCAGCAAGCTGCACCGCCATGGAGGATTCCCCTGGGCAGCGGAAAGCCGGCGGTACACCGCCGACTTTCCGTTTCTGGCCGCGGCTGTACCGCCGCGGTCAGAATGCCCAAAGGAGCACCGCCAGCCTGTTGGCGGTGCTCCCGCGGACCACGGCCCTGGCGGTTTTTACCGCCAGGGTCGTAATCAGGCCCATTGTCACTAAAATAAAGTACCTTTATTTTCAGTAAAGTATTGTGTTTCTTATGGTATAGTGCTGTATGATATAAGTGGTATAGTAGGAGCTTTGCATGTCTCCTAGTTCAGCCTAAGCTGCTATGCTATAGCTACCTCTATCAGCCTAAGCTGCTAGAACACTACTAATCTATTAATAAGGGATAACTGGACCAGGCACAAGGTGGAAGTATCATCTGGTACCCACTATCAGCCAGGCCTGCCTCCTACAGTCACCCAAAAAAACAACCCTTATTTTTAGTAACACTGAGTATTGTCTTTGCTTGTGTATAAGTACTGAGTAACTATAAGTGGCATTGCATGAGCTTTGCATGTCTCCTAGTTCAGCCTAAGCTGCTCTGCTATAGCTACCTCTATCAGCCTTATCTGCTAGAACCCTACTACTTCACTAATAAGGGATAACTGGATATGGTGTAAGTTGTAAGTACCCAAGGTACCCACTACAAACCAGGCCAGCCTCCTACAACACCCGCCACTCCGGACACAGTCCCTACTTTTGGCAGCAAGTCTGGAGGAGATAATGAGAAAAACAAGGAGGAGTCACCCACTAGTCAGGACAGCCCCTAAGGTGCCTTGAGCTGAGGTGGCCCCTGCCTTTAGAAATCCTCCATCTCGAGTTTGGAGGGATGTGCCCCCATCCCCTCTGGGAGGAGGCACAAAGAGGGTGTAGCTACCCTCAAGGACAGTAGCCATTGGCTACTGCCCCCCTGACAAAAACACCCCCCAAATTTAGTATTTAGGGGTGACCCTGAACCCAGGAAATCAGATTCCTGCAACCTACAACAAGAAGAAGGACTGCTGACCTGAAAGCCCCGCAGAGACAATGGAGACAACAACTGACTTGGCCCCAGCCCTAGAGGCCTGTCTCCAGACTCGAAGAACCTGCACAGCGACGCATCCAGCGGGACCAGCGACCTCTGAGGACTCAGAGGACTGACCTGCACCTGAAGGACAGAGAACCTCCTGAGGACAGCGGCTCTGTCCAGAAACAGCAACAATATTGCAACAAAGAAGCAACTTTAAATATACTCTCACTTCCCGCCAGAAGCGTGAGACTTCACACTCTGCACCCGATTCCCCCGGCTCAAGTCCAGAACACCAAACACCGCACAGAGGACTCCCAGGTGACTCCAACGACATGGACACCCTGAGTCGACCTCTCTGCACCCCCACGGCGATGCCTAGATAGAGGATCCAGAGGATTCCCCTGACTGCGACTGCCTTGTAACAAAGGAAACCGACACCTGGGCCAAGCACTGCAACCGCAGCCCCCAGGACAGAGAGGAACCACCTACCAGTGCAGGAGTGACCAGCAGGCAGTCCTCATCCTAGCCCAGTTGGTGGCTGGGCCGAGAAGCCCCCCTTTGCCCTACCTGCATCGCTAGAGTGACCCCGGGGTCCCTCCATTGCTTTCAATAGCAAAACCCGATGACTACTTTGCACACTGCACCCGGCCGCCCCTGTGCCGCTGAGGGTGTGTTTTCTGGACTTGTGTGTCCCCCCCCCCAGTGCTCTACAAAACTCCCCTGGTCTGCTCCCCGAGGATGCAGGTACTTACCTGCTAGCAGACTGGAATCGGAGCACCCCTGTTCTTCATAGGCGCCTATGTGTTTTGGGGCCTCCTTTGACATCTGCACCTGACCGGCCCTGTGTTGCTGGTGCTGTGGCTTTGCCTTGAACCCTCAACAGTGGGCTTCCTATGCCCAGGAGACAGAGGCCCTCATTCCAACCCTGGCGGTCATGGACCGCCAGGGTGGAGGGACACGGAAGCACCGCCAACAGGCTGGCGGTGCTTCCAGGGCCATTCTGTACTGCCGCGGTCAGAAAAGGGGATCCGGTGGTTTCCCGCCGGATTTCCCCTGGGCCGGAGAATCCTCCAAGGCGGCGCTGCTTGCAGCGCCGCCATGGGGATTCCGCACCCCTTCCCGCCAGCCTGTTTCTGGCGGTTTACACCGCCAGAAACAGGATGGCGGGAACGGGTGTCGTGGGGCCCCTGGGGGCCCCTGCACTGCCCATGCCACTGGCATGGGCAGTGCAGGGCCCCCCTAACAGGGCCCCATAAAGATTTTCACTGTCTGCTTTGCAGACAGTGAAAATCGCGACGGGTGCAACTGCACCCGTCGCACCCCTGCAACTCCGACGGCTCCATTCGGAGCCGGCTTCATTGTTGCAGGGTCTTTCCCGCTGGACCGGCGGGTGCCCTTTTGGGGGTCGCCCGCCGGCCCAGCTGGAAAGTCGAAATGACCCCTGCGGTCTTTTGCCGCCCGCCAAAGTCAGAATGACCCCCATACTGTGTAAGTGCTTTACTTACCTGAGAAACCTAACCAAACTTACCTCCTCCAGGAACTGTTGATTTTTGCACTGTGTCCACTTTTAAAATAGGTTATTGCCATTTTAACCAAAACTGTGTGTACTACTGTTCTAAATCAAAGTTCTATACTAACCTGTGTGAAGTACCTTGCATTTTATGTACTTACCTCAAATTGTGAACATTGTGGTTCTAAAATAAATTAAGAAAATAAATGTTTCTATATAAAAACCTATTGGCCTGGGGTCAAGTCTTTGAGTGTGTGTTCCTCATTTATTGCCTGTGTGTGTGTGTACAACAAATGTTTAACACTACCCTCTGATAAGCCTACTGCTTGACCACACTACCACAAAATAGAGCATTAGAGTTATCTAATTTTGCCAACATCAACCTCTAAGGGGAAGCCTTGGACTCTGTGCACACTATCTCTCACTTTGAGATAGCATATACAGAGCCAACTTCCTACAACAGGCCATGTGCCATGTGCACCTGTCTTAAAAAGCCGAATCTACTGATGCTTCAGAGGTAGGGGTTGGGGCAGTTCTTTCACAGCTTAGTACAGAGGGCCAGGATCAACCAGTTGCTTTTATTAGCAGAAGGTTGACCCCCAAAGAAAAGCGTTGGTCAGCCATAGAGATGGAGGTCTTTGGTGTGGTCTGGGCCTTGAAGAATTTGAGACCATACCTCTTTGGTACTCAATTCATTGTTCGAACAGACTGCAAGCCTCTCTTATGGCTAAAGCAGATGAAAGGAGAAAACCCCAAATTGCTGAGGTGGTCAATTTCCCTACAGGGGATGGACTTTACAGTGGAACATAGACCTGGGAGTAACCACTCCAATGCAAATGGACTCTCCAGATATTTCCACTTAGACAATGAAGACTCATCTGGGGAAGGTTAGCCATATTGTTCCTCTTTTGGGGGGTGGGGGGGTTGTGCAGGAAAGTACCCTCTTTCTTGGCTGGTTACCCCAATGTTCTGCCTGATGTCATTGTGCTTGACTGTTCCAACTGGGATCCTGCTAATCAGGACCCCAGTAGTTATGCTCTTTAATTCTGAAATTGGTTGTGAATGGCTCATCTGGTTTGTGTTCCCCCAGGCCCATTGCAGCCTACTGGGATTTTCACTATTTGCACTGTTTTCTAACTGTTTTTAGAGCCAATTTTGCATTATAATGTATATACTGTGTATATTACTTACCCCCTAAGGGAATATAGTCTCTATGGTATTTTTGGCATTTGTGTCGCTAAAATAAAGTACCTTTATTGTTTTAACACTGGGTATTTTCTTTCATGTGTATGAGTTCTGTGTGACTACAGTGGTATTGCATGAGCTTTGCATGTCTCCTAGATAAGCCTTTGCTGCTCATCCACAGCTACCTCTAGGGAGCCTGGCTTCTAGAAACTGACTACACTAATAAGGGATAACTGGACCTGGTATAAGGTGTAAGTACCATAGGTACCCACCACATACCAGGCCAGCCTCCTATAGTGCCGGGGAAGGTAGCGTTGGCACGACCGGCATCGGCATGGATCCGATAATGGATTTGGAGGGTCCTTCAATGGTTGGGCCATAACTGCTGGTGCGGAACAAGGGGCCCCCATTCAAGCCCCCAGACCCTGAAGGCGCCGCAGGAGGGTCACACTCGGCCCAAGGATGAGGCGTATTGCCTCATAAAACTTCCTCAGCTGGGCAGGGGTGGCTCTGGCTACCGGAAACTCAGGGAGGCACAGAGCCAACCCAAAAGAATGCCCAACTGACGGAGGCCTAAAGCGTTGACGCTCATCCCGCATCACGACAGGCAAGCGACGAGGGAAAGTCGAAGAATGTTTGGCCTTCTTCGAGTGTTCCGAAGACTTGTAGTGGGACAAGGAAGAGTGGTGGTGACTCTGCGAGCGGTCTTGTGACCTTCTTCTCGAATGAGACCAGGAGCGATGCGGAGTCAAACAGCAGGCCACCATGAGCTTCTGGGACTGCTTTCTCAAAGCCTTCTGGTTCATGGCCCGGCACTTGGAGCTCGACTTTGTATTATGGTCCCACTTCAGACACCAGAAGAACATGAGGTGCGGATCTGTCACCAACATCTAATGGTGACAGGAGTCACACAGTTTAAAACCAGTCTTCCTTGACATCCCTCGATACACCAAAAGAGTCTTAAATGATGACAAAAAGGTCGAAGCTTGTCAAAAAATTACTAAGGGTAGGTCTCTCCTGATCGGCGCATGGTGCGGAAAGAAAAGGACGGACAGCGCGAAGGAGTGGTGCCTATATACGACCGTAACGTCATCATGGCGACCACAATGCCAATGGCAGATGTGGAGTCAACCGACATCACCTGACGGCGCGCAAGGGTACTGCTCGAAGAAAAATCTCTGCATCCAGTCGGACGCTTGGGGGAAATTCTAATGTAAGGAATCTGCAAATAGACGTCTCTATCAGATAGGAGAAAACAGAGATGAAAAAGCCCGCACAATTGATAGGCACATTAACCTTCTAAAGCAGGGGTCTCCAACCTTTTCTGTCGCAAGAGCAGACTTTAAGGCTAATGTTTATTGAGCTAGATGCTATGGTTTAAAATACGTTGACTAGGGGCACTATGACAGGGCTGCCGCGTGTGTCAGAGAGAGCAAGGTCTTTGGGGATGTATGCACATGTGTGCATATGAATGGGATGTATGTGTATGGGTAACTGAGAGCCGGTGTTGTATGTACTTGTGGTACAGGGCACACCTTTTGCCATATGTGACACAGTTATAAGTATCACACAAACATACCACCCACAAACATACATGTTTTTTAAATGGGAGAAATTTTTAGTGCAAAAATGTTCATAATGTGTAACATTTTTCTGCTTAAATTTCTCCCATTTAAAAAATGATTATATTTTTCTGTTATAAATATTCCACAGTGTTCTAATGGTCACTGGGAGCAAGAGGCCTGCTATTTGTAAATGAAACACTTTGAAAAATAGATTGAGAAAATTAAAATGAAAAGTTAACTTAATTATAATTTAACTTTTCATTTTAATTTTCTCCTGTTTAAAAGCATTGAGGAGCATCGTTGAGCTCTTACTTCCAATACTGAGTTGACAAGAACTTTTATTTAAAAGTTAAATACCTTAGTGCTTCAATTCTTCACCTCTGTGACCTGGGTCATAAATCTGAATCCTTATCTGGCCCTATTATCTGCAGCTTGGTGATATTAATGTAAAATACATCAGCTTTCCCTTAACTTTAAAGGGAATAATTTGACCCTGTGTTCATTTAAACATGAAATCCAGGTTGTGAGCTACTTTGAAGGGGTCAGAGAGCTACAATTTCTATTTCTATTTAATACTTTATCAAGCGCATGGCTGTCCGAAGGCCTCCCAGCGCTAATGTGGGACCAAAATAAATAGACAACAACTGACAGCCCTATAGAGGAAAGAGGAAGGTCTTCAGCAGTTTATGGAAAGGAAGTTCAGAGTCTTCAACCAGAAGAGAGTTCCATAGATGGGCTGCCCTGAAGGCAAAGGATCTACCTCCCAATCTCGATCTTTTAAACGAGGTATGTTAATGAAGGAAGCAGATGAGGATCTGAGTAGTCGTTGGGGAATGTAGGGGGTTATAATATGTCTTAGAAAGACCGGACCTCTGTTATGAAGAGCTCAGTGAACAACGCAGGCTGCTTTTAAGTTTTTTACGCTGTTCTATGGGTAGCCAATGAAGGGAGGCCAAAGTGGATTTTACCAAAAGATGATTCAGAATCCCCAGCAAAAGACGGGCAGAGGCATTCTGTACCACCTGCAGCCTCCTCAGGACATATTTAGGAGAGCTCATAAACAGGACATTGCCATAGTCAAGACATGAAAGGATTAGGGCCTGAATAATAAGCCTTCTGGCTGAGAAAGGAAGAAATGTGAAGATTTTCCTGCAAGTCTTCAATGCATAAAAACAGGAAGAAGCTAGTTTCTTTGTGTGGCATTCCATTATGAGTTGTGTGTCCAACCAGAAGCCCAAACTTGTAATGGTATCTTTAGATGGAGGGAGGTTGTTTAGTCCTATTGAAGTTAGTATAGGGGTCTGGGGACACAGAGAGTGCCCTACCAGCTAACCTCTGTTTTTCCATCATTTAATTTTAATTTGCTGTCTGCTATCCAACCAGCAATGTCTGACAGAAATGGAGAGAGGACGGCAGATTCCGAATTGCTATCGGTGCAAAAGGAAAAAAAACTATTGGGTGTCATCCGCATAGGAGATAAGAGATAGTCCATAGGGTTCGACGGTCTTTGCCAGCAAGGCCATATAAATATTAAAAAGTGTGGGACTAAGGGACGAGCCTTGTGGAACACCGCATATCAGGGGGAAAGTGTCTGAATAGTATGTCTGATTCAGGACTTGAAACGTCCTCTGCGAAAGAAAAGATGCCAGCCATTTAAAACATGTGCCTTTAAGTCCCATTTTTGCGATTCTGCGTAACAGAATCTTATGGTCCACAGTATCAAACGCCACACTCAGATCAAGAAGAATGATGGCTGCATAACCGCCTGCGTCTAGGCGGCGTCTAGTGTCTTCAGTAACAGCCAAAAGGGCAGATTCGGTGCTGTGGAAAGGTCTGATACCCATTTGGGTACTGTGAAGACGGTTATGTTTCTCAAGGAAGCCTGACACCTGGGAGTTGTTGTGTTTCTCCATGATTTTAGATGCAATAGGGAGAAGAGCAATTGGTCTATAATTGTCAAGTAAAGTGTAGTCAAGATTCGTTTTTTTTAGCAGAGGCTTGACCACAGCATGCTTCCAATGATGGGGGATATGTCCAGAAGACAGGGAACCATTGAGAATCTTAGTTAAAACTGGTGTTACAACTTCTGAACCTGATGCTAACGTGGACGGAGGAGATGGATCTAAAGGGGAGACCGATTTTATAGAGCAGAAATGTTTGTCCACCTCCTGTAGGAGGCTGGACTGGCTTGTAGTGAGTACCAAGGGGTACTTGCACCTTGCACCAGGCCCAGTTATCCCTTATTAGTGTATAGGGTGTCTAGCAGCTTAGGCTGATAGATAATGGTAGCTTAGCAGAGCAGCTTAGGCTGAACTAGGAGACGTGTGAAGCTACTACAGTACCACAAGTGTCACTTGCACAATATCATAAGAAAACACAATACACAGTTATACTAAAAATAAAGGTACTTTATTTTTATGACAATATGCCAAAGTATCTTAGAGTGTACCCTCAGTGAGAGGATAGGAAATATACACAAGATATATATACACAATAGCAAAAATATGCAGTATAGTCTTAGAAAACAGTGCAAACAATGTATAATTACAATAGGATGCAATGGGGAAACATAGGGATAGGGGCAACACAAACCATATACTCCAAAAGTGGAATGCGAACCACGACTGGACCCCAAACCTATGTGACCTTGTAGAGGGTCGCTGGGACTATTAGAAAATAGTGAGAGTTAGAAAAATAACCCTCCCCAAGACCCTGAAAAGTGAGTGCAAAGTGCACTAAAGTTCCCCTAAGGATAAAGAAGTCGTTAGAGGAATAATGCAGGAAAGACACAAACCAACAATGCAACAACGCTGGATTTCCAATCTGGGGTACCTGTGGAACAAGGGGACCAAGTCCAAAAGTCACCAGCAAGTCGGAGATGGGCAGATGCCCAGGAAATGCCAGCTGCGGGGGCAAAGAAGCTTCTACTGGACAGAAGAAGCTGCGGTTTCTGCAGGAACGCAAAGGGCTAGAGACGTCCCCTTTGGAGGACGGATCCCTCTCGCCTTGTAGAGTCGTGCAAAAGTGTTTTCCCGCCGAAAGAACGCCAACCGGAGAAGTGCCAGAAACAGGCACTACGAGGATGCGTGAAACGGTGCTCACCCGAAGTCGCACAAAGAAGTCCCACGTCGCCGGAGAACAACTTAGGAGGTCGTGCAATGCAGGTTAGAGTGCCGTGGACCCAGGCTGGACTGTGCACAAAGGATTTCCGCCGGAAGTGCACGGAGGCCGGAGTAGCTGCAAAAGTCGCGGTTCCCAGCAATGCAGTCTAGCGAGGTGAGGCAAGGACTTACCTCCACCAAACTTGGACTGAAGAGTCACTGCACTGTGGGAGTCACTTGGACAGAGTTGCTGGATTCGAGGGACCTCACTCGTCGTGCTGAGAGGAGACCCAAGGGACCGGTAATGCAGCTTTTTGGTGCCTGCGGTTGCAGGGGGAAGATTCCGTCGACCCACGGGAGATTTCTTCGGAGCTTCTAGTGCAGAGAGGAGGCAGACTACCCCCACAGCATGCACCACCAGGAAAACAGTCGAGAAGGTGGCAGGATCAGCGTTACAGAGTTGCAGTAGTCGTCTTTGCTACTATGTTGCAGGTTTGCAGGCTTCCAGCGTGGTCAGCAGTCGATTCCTTGGCAGAAGGTGAAGACAGAGATGCAGAGGAACTCGGATGAGCTCTTGCATTCGTTATCTAAAGTTTCCCCAGAGACAGAGACCCTAAATAGCCAGAAAAGAGGGTTTGGCTACTTAGGAGAGAGGATAGGCTACTAACACCTGAAGGAGCCTATCAGAAGGAGTCTCTGACGTCACCTGGTGGCACTGGCCACTCAGAGCAGTCCAGTGTGCCAGCAGCACCTCTGTTTCCAAGATGGCAGAGGTCTGGAGCACACTGGAGGAGCTCTGGACACCTCCCAGGGGAGGTGCAGGTCAGGGGAGTGGTCACTCCCCTTTCCTTTGTCCAGTTTCGTGCCAGAGCAGGGCTAAGGGGTCCCCTGAACCGGTGTAGACTGGCTTATGCAGAATTGGGCACATCGGTGCCCAAGAAAGCATTTCCAGAGGCTGGGGGAGGCTACCCCTCCCCTGCCTTCACACCATTTTCCAAAGGGAGAGGGTGTAACACCCTCTCTCAGAGGAAGTCCTTTGTTCTGCCATCCTGGGCCAGGCCTGGCTGGACCCCAGGAGGGCAGATGCCTGTCTGAGGGGTTGGCAGCAGCAGCAGCTGCAGTGAAACCCCAGGAAGGGCAGTTTGGCAGTACCAGGGTCTGTGCTACAGACCACTGGGATCATGGGATTGTGCCAACTATGCCAGGATGGTATAGAGGGGGCAATTCCATGATCATAGACATGTTACATGGCCATATTCGGAGTTACCATTGTGAAGCTACATATAGGTAGTGACCTATATGTAGTGCACGCGTGTAATGGTGTCCCCGCACTCACAAAGTCCGGGGAATTGGCCCTGAACAATGTGGGGGCACCTTGGCTAGTGCCAGGGTGCCCTCACACTAAGTAACTTTGCACCTAACCTTTACCAGGTAAAGGTTAGACATATAGGTGACTTATAAGTTACTTAAGTGCAGTGTAAAATGGCTGTGAAATAACGTGGACGTTATTTCACTCAGGCTGCAGTGGCAGGCCTGTGTAAGAATTGTCAGAGCTCCCTATGGGTGGCAAAAGAAATGCTGCAGCCCATAGGGATCTCCTGGAACCCCAATACCCTGGGTACCTCAGTACCATAAACTAGGGAATTATAAGGGTGTTCCAGTAAGCCAATGTAAATTGGTAAAAATAGTCACTAGCCTGTTAGTGACAATTTGGAAAGAAATGAGAGCGCATAACCACTGAGGTTCTGATTAGCAGAGCCTCAGTGAGACAGTTAGTCACTACACAGGTAACACATTCAGGCACACTTATGAGCACTGGGGCCCTGGTGAACAGGGTCCCAGTGACACATACAACTAAAACAACATATATACAGTGAAAAATGGGGGTAACATGCCAGGCAAGATGGTACTTTCCTACACAACCCCCCCCCCAAACGAAGGACAATAAGACTAGCCACGACCTGATGAGTCTTCATTGTCTAAGTGGAAATATCTGGAGAGTCCATCTGCATTGGAGTGGCTACTCCCAGGTCTATGTTCCACTGTATAGTCCATTGCCTGTAGGGATATGGACCACCTCAACAATTTAGGATTTTCACCTTTCATTTGTTTTAGCCAAAGTAGAGGTTTGTGGTCTGTCTGAACAATGAAGTGAGTGCCAAACAGGTATGGTCTCAACTTCTTCAGTGCCCAGACCACAGCAAAGGCCTCCCTCTCAATGGCAGACCAACGCTTTTCTCTAGGGGTCAACCTCCTACTAATAAAAGCAACAGGTTGATCCTGGCCCTCAGAATTAAGTTGTGATAGGACTGCCCCTACTCCTAATTCTGATGCATCAGTTTGGACATAGAATTTTTTGGAGTAACAAGGGCTTTTCAGGACAGGTGCAGAGCACATGGCCTGCTTCAGCTCCTCAAAAGCTTTCTGACAGTTTGCTGTCCATAATACCATTTTAGGCATTTTCTTGGATGTGAGGTCATTAAGAGGGGCTGCAATGGAGCCATAGTTCTTAATGAACCTCCTGTAATACCCAGTGAGGCCTAGGAAGGCTCTCACCTGAGTCTGAGTGGTAGGGGGAACCCAATCAATAATTGTTTGGATTTTCCCCTGTAGCGGTGCAATCTGTTCCCCACCAACAAGGTGTCCCAGATAAACCACCTTACCCTGCCCTATCTGGCACTTTGAAGCCTTGATAGTGAGGCCTGCCTTTTGCAGGGCCTCCAAAACTTTCCATAGGTGGACCAGGTGATCATCCCAGCTGGAGCTAAAGACAGCTATATCGTCCAAATATGCTGCACTGAAAGCTTCCAGCCCTGTCAAGACTGTGTTCACCAACCTCTGAAAAGTGGCAGGTGCATTTTTCAAACCAAAAGGCATTACAGTAAACTGGTAATGTCCTCCAATGGTTGAAAATGCAGTCTTAGGTTTAGCATCTTCTGACAATTTGATCTGCCAATACCCTGCAGTCAAATCAAAAGTGCTTAGATACTTGGCAGATGCCAGTGTATCTATGAGCTCATCTGCCCTGGGTATAGGGTGAGCATCAGTTTTGGTTACCAAGTTGAAACCTCTATAGTCTACACAAAACCGCATTTCCTTCTTTCCATCTTAGGAATGGGGTTTTGGTACAAGTACCACAGGAGAAGCCCATGGACTGTCAGAGTGCTCAACCACTCCTAGTTCTAACATTTTCTGGACCTCTTGCTTTATGCAGTCCCTGACATGGTCAGGCTGCCTATAGATCTTACTTTTGACAGGCAAGCTGTCTCCAGTATCTATAGTGTGCTCACACCAAGAAGTGGTACCTGGCACTTTAGAGAAGAGTTCAGAGAATTGATCTAGGAGGTTTATGCAATTGTCTTTCTGCTCAGCAGTAAGACAATCAGCCAAAACTACACCTTCCACCAGAGAATCTTGTTCTGTGGAAGAGAAGAGATCAGGTAGAGGATCACTGTCTTCTTCCTGTCCCTCATCTGTTGCCATGAGCAGGGTGAGATCAGCCCTCTCATAGTAGGGTTTCAGGCGGTTTACATGGAGTACCCTAAGGGGACTCCTTGCAGTGCCTAAGTCAACTAAATAGGTGACTTCTCCCTTTTTCTCAACAATTGTGTGGGGTCCACTCCATTTATATTGGAGTGCTCTTGGGGCCACAGGCTCCAAGACCCACACTTTCTGCCCTGGTTGGTACTGAACCAAAACAGCCTTCTGATCATGCCATTGCTTCTGGAGCTCTTGGCTGGCCTGAAGGTTTTTACTGGCCTTTTTC
Organism: Pleurodeles waltl; assembly: GCF_031143425.1. Lineage (NCBI taxonomy): Eukaryota > Metazoa > Chordata > Amphibia > Caudata > Salamandridae > Pleurodeles > Pleurodeles waltl. The sequence continues at coordinate 1,841,082,907 of NC_090444.1, read as the reverse complement.
ATGTACTCAGCCATTCTTGATCTGAGGCCAAGTACATAATCCACAATATCCTGCTTAGGAGCTTTTAAAGGTTGTTCCCAACCCTCCTTTACAAGTGTGAGTGGACCCCTAACAGGGTGTCCAAAAAGAAGTTCAAAGGGGCTGAAGCCCACTCCTTTCTGGGGTACCTCCCTGTAGGCAAAAAGGAGGCATGGTAGAAGGATATCCCATCTCCTGCGGAGTTTTTCAGGGAGACCCATAATCATGCCTTTGAGAGTTTTATTAAATCTCTCCACCAGTCCATTTGTTTGTGGATGATAGGGTGTTGTGAACTTGTACGTTACACCACACTCCTTCCACATGGCCTTTAAGTATGCAGACATGAAATTGCTTCCCCTGTCTGATACCACTTCCTTTGGGAAGCCCACCCTGGAAAATATTCCCAGGAGGGCCTTTGCCACTGCAGGTGCTGTAGTGGTCCTTAAAGGAATAGCTTCAGGATATCTTGTGGCATGGTCCACTACCACCAAGATAAATCTATTGCCTGAAGCAGTAGGAGGGTCAAGGGGGCCAACTATGTCAACCCCTACCCTTTCAAAGGGAACCCCAACCACAGGCAGTGGGATAAGGGGTGCCTTTGGGGTGCCACCTGTCTTGCCACTGGCTTGACAGGTTTCACAGGACTTACAAAATTCCTTTGTGTCCTCAGACATTCTAGGCCAATGAAACAGGGGAACAAGCCTGTCCCAAGTTTTCATTTGTCCTAGATGCCCAGCTAGGGGAATGTCATGTGCCAGGGTTAGGAGGAACTTTCTGTACTCCTGAGGAATCACTAATCTCCTGGCAGCTCCAGGTTTAGGATCCCTATGCTCAGTGTACAAGAGGTTGTCCTCCCAGTAAACTCTGTGAGAGTCAAAGACATCCCCATTAGCCTGTTTGACAGCTTGCTGTCTGAGACCCTCTAATGTGGGACAGGTTTGCTTTGCCACACTCAGCTCCTCTCTGGCAGGCCCCCCTTCACCCAAAAGCTCAGCAGTGTCTGCTTCAAGCTCCTCTGGTGTAGGTTCTGCACAAGGAGGGAATTCTTCTTCCTCAGAAGTAGAATTCACTGCAGAGGGAGGGATAGTAGGAAGTGGTTTGCTTCTACTAGCCCTAGCTTTAGGGAGCACTTGGTCCATTGTTCCAGGATCCAAGCTTCCCTGTCCTTTTTGCTTTTTGGCCTGAGCCCTTGTCAAAGCAAAAATATGCCCTGGGATGCCCAGCATTGCTGCATGGGCCTCCAACTCCACATCTGACCAAGCTGATGTCTCCAAATCATTTCCTAGTAGACAGTCTACAGGTAAATCTGTGGCTACCACAACTTTCTTTGGACCAGTAAACCCCCCCCCAGTTGAGATTAACAACAGCCATGGGGTGGCTAAGTGTGTTGTTGTGAGCATCGGTTACTTGGTACTGGTGACCAAGTAGGTGTTGTTCAGGGTGGACCAGTTTCTCTATGACCATAGTCACACTGGCTCCAGTGTCCCTGTAGGCCTGAACCTCAACACCATTTATTAGGGGTAGCTGCTTGTACTTATCCATATTAAGGGGACAAGCAACTAAGGTGGCTAAATCAATAGCCCCCTCAGAGACTAACACAGCCTCTGTGGCCTCCCTAACAAGGCCAACCCCAACTAAGTTACCAATAGTGAGCCCAGCTACTCCCTTGGATTGGCTATTAGTAGGTTTGCTCCCACCACCACTGCTATTAGTAGGGACACTAGGGGTAGCAGTAGGGGTTGTAGTGGTAGGAGCATTGGTGCTTTTCTTTGGACAACTGGGATCTGTTGTCCAATGGCCTTTTATTTTACATAAATAGCACCATGGTTTCTTTTCCTTGTTTTGATTAAAAGAGGATTTGGGCCCACCACCCCCACCAGAGTGTTTTTGTGGGCCTGATGAAGACTCATTTTTAGATTTGTCCCCACCCTTGTCAGAAGACTTACCATCCTTCTTTTTGTTGCCATCTTTGTCACCCCCTGTATGAACTTTTCTATTCACCCTTGTTCTGACCCATTTGTCTGCCTTCTTTCCCAATTCTTGGGGAGAGGTCAGATCAGAGTCCACCAAGTACTGGTGCAACAAATCAGACACACAATTATTAAGAATATGCTCTCTCAGGATTAAGTTATACAGGCTGTCATAATCAGTAACTCTACTGCCATGTAACCACCCCTCCAAGGCCTTCACTGAATGGTCAATGAAATCAACCCAGTCTTGTGAAGACTCCTTTTTGGTCTCTCTGAACTTTATCCTGTATTGTTCAGTGGTTAAGCCATAACCATCCAGGAGTGCATTCTTAAGAACTTGGAAATTATTAGCATCATTTTCTTTCACAGTAAGGAGCCTATCCCTACCTTTTCCACTAAATGATAGCCATAGGATAGCAGCCCACTGCCTTTGAGGGACATCCTGTACAACACAGGCCCTCTCAAGTGCAGCAAACCACTTGTTAATGTCATCCCCCTCCTTATAAGGGGGAACTATCTTGTGCAGATTCCTGGAATCATGCTCTTTTGCAGGATGACTATGGGGAATACTGCTGCTGCCACCATGGGTATCTAAACCCAACTTCTGTCTTTCCCTCTCTATTTCTAAAGACTGTCTATCCAAATCCAGCTGTTGCTTTTTAAGCTTCAGTCTGGTTTGTTCCACCCTCAACTTATTGAGTTCCCTTTCTAACAATCTGTCATCAGGGTTGGTGGGAGGGATATTTCTAGATACAGAGGTATGATGGGAATGAACAGAAGGAGACCTGTCCCTTACAGAGGCCACCCTAACAGCTTGGCTGACAGTGTAATGTGAGAGCACATCATCTGGATGATGTGACTCCACCTCAGTACCAACTATGCTAGACTGTCTTGTAATGGGAAGGCTAGGGAGTTTCTTTCCTGAATCTTTTCCTGGGGGAGTCCCTGGATCAGATTGGGAACCATTAGCTACTTTTTCTACAGATGGGGCACTTCTAGCCTTATCCTGTTCTCTAAGCATGTTAAGTAACAGTTCCAAGGAAGGATTCTTCCCTACACTCAAACCTCTCTCTATGCAGAGACTCCTTGCTCCTTTCCAGCTAAGGTGATCATATGCAAGTTTGGACAGATCAACATTTTGGCCTGTGCCAGACATTTTTAGAGAGAGTTAAAGTGATAGAAAAAGAGAAAAAAGTTTTCAGAACTTTTTAGAAAGACAGAAAAAAAAACTTTTTAAAGTTTTAAGAAGTTTTTGAAAGTTTAGAAGTACTTTTCAGCACTTTAGAAAAGAGTGAAAAGAGGAAATGCAAAACTTTTTAGCTATGTGTACACACACTGAACTTGTTTTGTATATTTTTCTCTTATGAAAAGTACAATGACAAGAGTGGTAAGTAGTCTCAAAGCACTTATCCCACCACTGCACAACCAATGTAGGAGGCTGGACTGGCTTGTAGTGAGTACCAAGGGGTACTTGCACATTGCACCAGGCCCAGTTATCCCTTATTAGTGTATAGGGTGTCTAGCAGCTTAGGCTGATAGATAATGGTAGCTTAGCAGAGCAACTTAGGCTGAACTAGGAGACGTGTGAAGCTACTACAGTACCACAAGTGTCACTTGCACAATATCATAAGAAAACACAATACACAGTTATACTAAAAATAAAGGTACTTTATTTTTATGACAATATGCCAAAGTATCTTAGAGTGTACCCTCAGTGAGAGGATAGGAAATATACACAAGATATATATACACAATAGCAAAAATATGCAGTATAGTCTTAGAAAACAGTGCAAACAATGTATAATTACAATAGGATGCAATGGGGAAACATAGGGATAGCGGCAACACAAACCATATACTCCAAAAGTGGAATGCGAACCACGACTGGACCCCAAACCTATGTGACCTTGTAGAGGGTCGCTGGGACTATTAGAAAATAGTGAGAGTTAGAAAAATAACCCTCCCCAAGACCCTGAAAAGTGAGTGCAAAGTGCACTAAAGTTCCCCTAAGGATAAAGAAGTCGTGTTAGAGGAATAATGCAGGAAAGACACAAACCAACAATGCAACAACGCTGGATTTCCAATCTGGGGTACCTGTGGAACAAGGGGACCGAGTCCAAAAGTCACAAGCAAGTCGGAGATGGGCAGATGCCCAGGAAATGCCAGCTGCGGGTGCAAAGAAGCTTCTACTGGACAGAAGAAGCTGTGGTTTCTGCAGGAACGCAAAGGGCTAGAGACTTCCCCTTTGGAGGACGGATCCCTCTCGCCTTGTAGAGTCGTGCAGAAGTGTTTTCCCGCCGAAAGAACGCCAACAAGCCTTGCTAGCTGCAAATCGTGCGGTTAGCGTTTTTGGACGCTGCTGTGGCCCAGGAGGGACCAGAAGGCCGCAAATTGGACCAGGAGGTAGAGGGGACGTCGAGCAAGACAAGGAGCCCTCTTAGCAGCAGGTAGCACCCGGAGAAGTGCCAGAAACAGGCACTACGAGGATGCATGAAACAGTGCTCACCCGAAGTCGCACAAAGAAGTCCCACGTCGCCGGAGAACAACTTAGGAGGTCGTGCAATGCAGGTTAGAGTGCCGTGGACCCAGGATGGACTGTGCACAAAGGATTTCCGCCGGAAGTGCACGGAGGCCGGAGTAGCTGCAAAAGTCGCGGTTCCCAGCAATGCAGTCTAGCGAGGTGAGGCAAGGACTTACCTCCACCAAACTTGGACTGAAGAGTCACTGGACTGTGGGAGTCACTTGGACAGAGTTGCTGGATTCGAGGGACCTCACTCGTCGTGCTGAGAGGAGACCCAAGGGACCGGTAATGCAGCTTTTTGGTGCCTGCGGTTGCAGGGGGAAGATTCCGTCGACCCACGGGAGATTTCTTTGGAGCTTCTAGTGCAGAGAGGAGGCAGACTACCCCCACAGCATGCACCACCAGGAAAACAGTCGAGAAGGCGGCAGGATCAGAGTTACAGAGTTGCAGTAGTCGTCTTTGCTACTATGTTGCAGGTTTGCAGGCTTCCAGCGCGGTCAGCAGTCGATTCCTTGGCAGAAGGTGAAGAGAGAGATGCAGAGGAACTCGGATGAGCTCTTGCATTCGTTATCTAAAGTTTCCCCAGAGACAGAGACCCTAAATAGCCAGAAAAGAGGGTTTGGCTACTTAGGAGAGAGGATAGGCTACTAACACCTGAAGGAGCCTATCAGAAGGAGTCTCTGACGTCACCTGGTGGCACTGGCCACTCAGAGCAGTCCAGTGTGCCAGCAGCACCTCTGTTTCCAAGATGGCAGAGGTCTGGAGCACACTGGAGGAGCTCTGGACACCTCCCAGGGGAGGTGCAGGTCAGGGGAGTGGTCACTCCCCTTTCCTTTGTCCAGTTTCGCGCCAGAGCAGGGCTAAGGGGTCCCCTGAACCGGTGTAGACTGGCTTATGCAGAATTGGGCACATCTGTGCCCAAGAAAGCATTTCCAGAGGCTGGGGGAGGCTACTCCTCCCCTGCCTTCACACCATTTTCCAAAGGGAGAGGGTGTAACACCCTCTCTCAGAGGAAGTTCTTTGTTCTGCCATCCTGGGCCAGGCCTGGCTGGACCCCAGGAGGGCAGATGCCTGTCTGAGGGGTTGGCAGCAGCAGCAGCTGCAGTGAAACCCCAGGAAGGGCAGTTTGGCAGTACCAGGGTCTGTGCTACAGACCACTGGGATCATGGGATTGTGCCATCTATGCCAGGATGGTATAGAGGGGGCAATTCCATGATCATAGACATGTTACATGGCCATATTCGGAGTTACCATTGTGAAGCTACATATAGGTAGTGACCTATATGTAGTGCACGCGTGTAATGGTGTCCCCGCACTCACAAAGTTCGGGGAATTGGCCCTGAACAATGTGGGGGCACCTTGGCTAGTGCCAGGGTGCCCTCACACTAAGTAACTTTGCACCTAACCTTTACCAGGTAAAGGTTAGACATATAGGTGACTTATAAGTTACTTAAGTGCAGTGTAAAATGGCTGTGAAATAACGTGGACGTTATTTCACTCAGGCTGCAGTGGCAGGCCTGTGTAAGAATTGTCAGAGCTCCCTATGGGTGGCAAAAGAAATGCTGCAGCCCATAGGGATCTCCTGGAACCCCAATACCCTGGGTACCTCAGTACCATATACTAGGGAATTATAAGGGTGTTCCAGTAAGCCAATGTAAATTGGTAAAAATAGTCACTAGCCTGTTAGTGACAATTTGGAAAGAAATGAGAGAGCATAACCACTGAGGTTCTGATTAGCAGAGCCTCAGTGAGACAGTTAGTCACTAAACAGGTAACACATTCAGGCACACTTATGAGCACTGGGGCCCTGGTGAACAGGGTCCCAGTGACACATACAACTAAAACAACATATATACAGTGAAAAATGGGGTTAACCTGCCAGGCAATATGGTACTTTCCTACACCTCCTCTCCCTTAATAGGCTGAAATACTGAAAGTAGTGCACAGGGGACTGGACCATCTGTGCATGGGACCCCGTTATCTTTCTTATCCACATTAGACTAATTGTCCGAAAGAGATGCTTGAATGTCAGACATTTTTTTCAGAAAGAACCAGGCCAATTAATTGCTATATTCCTTAAAACCTTCTGTCAAACTTTTGCCTGGTTGAAGCTGCGTCATTTCTCTAACAATTGAGAAGATCTCTTTGGGGGAACAGGAGGACTGGTCAATCCTGGCAGTGTAGTAGGATGTCTGCGCCACTTTGATTTCTGAATGGAAAGATCGGGTCAAGCCTCTATAGACTTTTTTGAGGCCAGGGTCATACAATTTCCTCCATTTCCTCTCCATCTGCTTACATTCCCTTTTTAGACACAGCAGATGTGGGGAGAACCAGGGAGAATTCTTTAGACAATTAGGGCCTGATTCTAACTTTGGAGGACGGTGTTAAACCGTCCCAAAAGTGGCGGATATACCACTTACCGTATTACGAGTCCATTATATCCTATGGAACTCGTAATACGGTAGGTGGTATATCCGCCACTTTTGGGACGGTTTAACACCGTCCTCCAAAGTTAGAATCAGGCCCTTAGTCTTAGTTATGGTCTTGGTGGGTAGTACAGTATCCAAGGATTGGGAGATCCATTCGTCAAATCTGTCTGCAGTGTAAGATAGGCCAGGGAATGAAGTAGCAAGCAAATTCGTAAGGGTGTTTCCCCAATCTTTTTTGTTTAATTTTGACCACTGACGAATAGTAAGGTGGCCTCGCGGCTGTTGGACTGGGGGGATAGAAGTCCGAAGAATCAGTGTGATTAAGAAGTGGTCAGTCCAAGATAGGTAAAGAGGGGGTTCCGCTGCTGTATTAGAGAGGTTGCCTAAAACTAAATCAAGTGTGTGTCCTTTACAGTGTGTGGGGCTGGATATAAGTTGTGAGAGGTCTAAAGCTGCTAGATCCCCTAGAAGCATTGTGCTGGAACCAGTGCGAGGGTCCTCAGCATGTATGTTGAAGTCCCCCAGAATAGTACAATTGGAGTGTTTACAGACAAAGGCTGCTACACTCTCTAGAAAAGACTGGTAGCTCACGATCCACTGGTTGGAGACACTTGCTCTAAAGAATTTATGATGAGTCAAACCTGTGAACAAACAGTATACAGATCTCTCCATTTTCAATAACTATAAAAGAGATCGACATAGGCATGAGAAACCTTTGGGAGCTAAGAACACACATGAACTGTAATAGTGAAAATGTAATTGTTTCTGTTAGTCAGCCAGCAAATCTGATGGTGGGGCGGTGAAAGTGGTATTCTATTCTAATAAGTGTGGCAGGGTTAAATTAGGATGCTAAATGGTAATATTTTCATCTTTTGCTGCAGCTAGAGGAAGAAGGTAAATGGAAGTGCTTCAGCTGTGTGCAGGGCAACTGGAATTGTGTGGCAGAGAGGAGCAAATTATGCATTAGGGTTGACCAATTTATGTGGCAAGAAAAGTCCAGTTATGCAATTACAATGCCAGTAGCTCTAACTCTTGCAAATGCAAGACCTATTGCTTTGCAACTGCTTGTCGATTTAGCACTCATTTGTAAAAAAAATCAGTTACAAAATGGCAATCCTTTTCATTACATAGCAAATACGCTAACATACTAATAGTAAAATAACTAGCAAAGCTATCAGATCATTGTCAAAATATGGATTAGTACTCTGTAATCTAACAAATGATTCATAATGCGATGTAGTGGTGTCAAGCACAAGGTTCTGAACATGTGACTGTAAACTTAAAAATGTTACCAGAAGATGTAAACAAACCTGGAGTAGGGTAATTGGGAACTTGTTGTGTACTTCAGTTGTCATCCAAACTCTGAAACTCTCATGCGGATTGTCAGCAGTAAGGACGGTTTCCAGTAATTCATCCAAGAAATCTAATCCAAGATGACAATTTTGAAGCAACACCCAGCCTCCCTGAAGTAGAAAAGAAATGCATCAATAATTAATATATTATCAGTGTTAATCCGCAGTGTGGAAAAATGATGATTCTCCGGTATGCAGAACATTCTCAATACTATCTTGTTAATATAAATTGCATGCCTGTAGGAGGCTGGCCTGGCTTGTAGTGGGTACCAAGGGGTACTTACACTCTGTACCAGGTCCAGTTATCCCTTATTAGTGTAGAAGAGGTGTTTCTAGCAGCTTAGGCTAATAGAAGGTAGCTATAGCTGAGCAGCTTAGGCTGAACTAGGAGACATGCAAAGCTCCTACTATACCACTGGTGTCATATGCACAATATCATAAGAAAACACAATACACAGATATACTAAAAATAAAGGTACTCTATTTTTATGACAATATGCCAAAAGTATCTCAGTGAGTACCCTCAGTATGAGGATGCCAAATATACACAAGATATATGTACACAATACCAAAAATGTGCAGTAATAGCAAAAGGAAGTAATGCAAGCAATGTAAGTTACAGTAGATTGCAATAGGAGCACATAGGTATAGGGGCAACACAAACCATATACTCCAAAAGTGGAATGCGAACCAAGAATGGACCCCAAACCTATGTGAGCTTGTAGAGGGTCGCTGGGACTGTAAGAAAACAGTAAGTGTTAGAAAAATAGCCCACCCCAAGACCCTGAAAAGTAGGTGTAAAGTGCACCTATATTCCCCAGAGAGCACAGAAGTCGTGATAGGGGAATTCTGCAAGGAAGACCAACACCAGCAATGCAACAACAGTGGATTTCTGGACCTGAGTACCTGTGAAACAAGGGGACCAAGTCCAAGAGTCGCGACAATGTCGAGAAAGAGCAGATGCCCAGGAAATGCCAGCTGAGGGTGCAAAGAAGCTGCCATTGGATGGTAGAAGCTGTGGATTCTGCAAGAACGAAGAAGACTAGGAACTTCTCCTTTGGAGGATGGATGTCCCACGCCGTGAAGAAGCTTGCAGAGGTGTTCCCACGCAGAAAGACCGCGAACAAGCCTTGCTAGCTGCAAGGATCGCGGTTAGGGTTTTTGGATGCTGCTGTGGCCCAGGAGGGACCAGGATGTCGCCACTTGGATGAGGACACAGAGGGGGCACCCAGCAAGTCAGGGAGCCCTCACAGAAGCAGGCAGCACCCGCAGAAGTACAAGAACAGGCACTTGGAAGAGGAGTGAATTGGAGTCCACCCGAAGTCAGAAAAGGGAGTCCCACGACGCCGGACGACAACTCAGAAGGTTACCTCCACCAAACTTGGACTGAAGAGTCACTGGACTGTGGGAGTCACTTGGACAGAGTTGCTGAGTTCCAGGGACCACGCTCGTTGTGCTGAGAGGGGGCCCAGAGGACCGGTGATGCAGTCTTTTGTTGCCTGCGGTTGCAGGGGGAGGATTCCGTCGTCCCACGGGAGATTTCTTCAGAGCTCCTGGTGCAGAGAGGAGGCAGGCTACCCCCAGAGCATGCACCACCAGGAAACAGTCGAGAAGGCGGCAGGATCAGCGATACAAGGTTGCAGTAGTCGTCTTTGCTACTTTGTTGCGGTTTTGCAGGCGTCCTGAGCAGTCAGCGGTCGATCCTTTGGCAGAAGGTGAAGAGAGAGATGCAGAGGAACTCTGATGAACACTTGCATTCGGTATCTAAAGAACTCCCCAAAGCAGAGACCCTAAATAGCCAGGAAAGGAGGTTTGTCTACCTAGGAAGGAGGATAGGCTAGTAACACAGGTAAGCCAGCCAGGGCCCCAGTGCTCATAAGTGTGCCCTGTTTGTGTTCCCTGTGTGATGACTAACTGTCTCACTGAGGCTCTGCTAACCAGAACGTCAGTGGTTATGCTCTCTCTGCTTTCTAAATTGTCACTAACAGGCTAGTGACCAATTTCACCAATTCACATTGGCATACTGGAACACCCTTATAATTCCCTAGTATATGGTACTGAGGTACCCAGGGTATTGGGGTTTCAGGAGATCCTTATGGGCTGCAGCATTTCTTTTGCCACCCATAGGGAGCTCTGACAATTCTTACACAGGCCTGCCACTGCAGCCTGAGTGAAATAACGTCCACGTTATTTCACAGCCATTTACCACTGCACTTAAGTAACTTATAAGTCACCTATATGTCTAACCTTTACCTGGTAAAGGTTGGGTGCTAAGTTACTTAGTGTGTGGGCACCCTGGCACTAGCTAAGGTGCCCCCACATCGTTCAGGGCAAATTCCCCGGACTTTGTGAGTGCGGGGACACCATTACACGTGTGCACTGGACATAGGTCACTACCTATGTACAGGGTCACAATGGTAACTCCGAACATGGCCATGTAACATGTCTAAGATCATGGAATTGTCACCCCAATGCCATTCTGGCATTGGGGAGACCATTCCATGATCCCCTGAGTCTCTAGCACAGACCCGGGTACTGCCAAACTACCTTTCCCGGGGTTTCACTGAAGCTGCTGCTGCTGCCAACTCCTCAGACAGGTTTCTGCCCTCCTGGGGTCCAGCCAGGCCTGGCCCAGGAAGGCAGAACAAAGGACTTCCTCAGAGAGAGGGTGTTACACCCTCTCCCCTTTATAATAGGTGTCAGGGCTGGGGGAGGAGTAGCCTCCCCCAGCCTCTGGAAATGCTTTGATGGGCACAGATGGTGCCCATCTCTGCATAAGCCAGTTTACACCGGTTCAGGGATCCCCCAGCCCTGCTCTGGCGCGAAACTGGACAAAGAAAGGGGAGCCACTCCCCTGACCTGCACCTCCCAGGGGAGGTGCCCAGAGGTCCTCCAGTGTGTCCAAGACCTCTGCCATCTTGAATGTAGAGGTGTGAGGGCACAATGGAGACCTCTGAGTGGCCAGTACCAGCAGTTGATATCAGAGATACCTCCTGATAGGCTCTTACCTGGTTAGTTAGCCAATCCTCCTCTGAGGGCTATTTAGGGTCTCTCCTGTGGGTATCTACTGAGATAACGAATGCAAGAGCTCACCGGAGATCCTCTGCACTTCCCTCTTCGACTTCTGCCAAGGATCGACCGCTGACTGCTCCAGGACGCCTGCAAAACCGCAACAAAGTAGCAAGAAGACTACCAACAACATTGTAGCGCCTCATCCTGCCGGCTTTCTCGACTATTTCCTGTTGGTGCATGCTCTGAGGGCTGTCTGCCTTCACCCTGCACTAGAAGCCAATAAGAAATCTCCCATGGGTCGACGGAATCTTCCCCCTGCCAACGCAGGCACCAAACTTCTGCATCACCAGCACTCTGGGTCCCCTCTCATCCTGATGAGCGTGGTCCCTGGAACACAGGAGCTGGATCCAAGTGTCCCAAACAGTCCAGTGGTCCTCTGTCCAAATTTGGTTAAGGTAAGTCCTTGCCTCCCCACGCCAGACTGTAATCCTGTGTACTGCGTGAACTGCAGCTGCTCGGGCTTCCGTGCACTTTTGCAAGACTTCCTTTGTGCACAGCCTAGCCCAGGTCCCCAGCACTCCGTCCTGCATTGCCCAACTCGCTGAGTTGGACTGCGACTTCGTGGGACCCTCTTTTCTTGTGCTGAGTTGACCGTTGTGCTCAGATCTTCTGAATGCCCGTTCCGGAGCTCTGCGGGTGCGGCCTGCTTCTGTGTGGGCTCTCTGTGTTGCTGAGCGCCCCCTCTGTCTCCTCCTCCAAGGGGCAACCTCCTGGTCTATCCTGGGCCCTGGCAGCACCCAAAATCGTCAACCACAACTCTTGCAGCTAGCAAGGCTTGTTTGCGATCTTTCTGTGTGGAAACAACTCTGCATCCTCCAGCACGCCGTGGGACATCTGCTGACCAAAGGAAAAGTTCCTGGCACCTTCCGTTGTTGCAGAATCTTTGGCTTCTTCCACCCGGAGGCAGCCCTTTTGCACCTTCATCCGGGGTTTAGTGGGCTCCTGCCCCCCCTGGACACTTGCGTGAGTCTTGGAGTTGGTCTCCTTCCTTTACAGGTCCTCAGGTCCAGGAATCAGTCTTCAGTGCTTTGCAGTCAGTTGTTGTCCTTGCAGAATCCCCTATCTCGACTTTACTGTCTTTCTGGGGTAGTAGGGTAACATTACTCCTACTTTTCAGGGTCTTGGGGTGGGGTATCTTGGACACCCTTAGTGTTTTCTTACACTCCCAGTGACCCTCTACTCACTACACTAGGCCTGGGGTCCATTCGTGGTTCGCATTCCACTTTTGGAGTATATGGTTTGTGTTGCTCCTAGGCCTATTTTCACCTATTACATTCCATTGTGTTCTACACCAGTGGTTCCCAACCTTTTGATTCCTGTGGACCCCCACTTTAACAATAATGGAACCCAGGGACCCCCACTGAATCATCATGGGAATCCGGGGACCCCCGTCTGAGTCATTACTGGAAGCTGGGGACCTAATTTGTCAATATTTGTTAATATTTTTTTATTTTCTAGGCTCTCGCGGACCCCCTGAGAAGGCTTTGCGGGCCCCCAGGGGTCCCCGGACCACAGGTTGGGAACCACTGTTCTACACTGTTTGTACTACTTTTCTAACTGTTACTTACCTGATTTTGGTTTGTGTGTGTATATTTTGTGTATATTACTTACCTCCTAAGGGAGTATATCCTCTGAGATACTTTTGGCATATTGTCACAAAAATAAAGTACCTTTATTTTTAGTAACTCTGAGTATTGTGTTTTCTTGTGATATAGTACTAAGTGATATCAGTGGTATAGTAGGAGCTTTGCATGTCTCCTAGTTCAGCCTAAGATGCTCTGCCATAGCTACCTCTATCAGCCTAAGCTGCTAGAACACCTCTAATCTACTAATAAGGGATAACTGGGCCTGGCACAGGGTGTAAGTACCACAAGGTACCCACTATAAGCCAGTCCAGCCTCCTACAGTGTGTGTATGTGTATCAGGTGTGTGTATTTGGAATTGTCCAATGTGGTTGTGTTTTGTAAAAGTGTGTGTATTTTGAGCGCAGCGGTGTGTACCGCCAATAGATTACCGCGGTAGAAAGACCTCCACGTTGATTCGTGGGTCGTGATAGTGTGGGCGTTGTTCTGTTGGCGTGACGGTGTAGGTTTTGCTATCGACAGTTCATCACTGACCTTTGGTGTGGCGGACTTGTGTGGGTGTCTGTATTGTGACGGATTTTGAGATGTGGGTCGTAATACCTGTAGCGGATTTCCGCCGCAGCCACGGTATGTTGGCGGCCTTCAGCATGGTAGTATGCGGGATTTACCGCCAGGGTTGTAATGAGGGCCATAATCTAGCTAGATAAAGCTTAAGGTTCCCATTTGGGAACCAAGAAAGATAAGGCTCACAAGCATGTGTCAAATTAATTGAGTTAGGGGCAGTTACAATAGATTATCATTGTGATCCACGCAACACTATTCAGACCAATGTATAAAAGAAGGCTCAAGGAAACCTGTATTTTTTTAGATCAAATCATCAGCCTTATTTTGATCCATTGACCTAGGAATCAATCCTAAAGTTAAGTAGGCGATATAAAAAGAGAATTGAGTGGAATGATAGATGGAGGGTTGTTTTGAGAAAAAACTAAGCATCAAAAACAAATATATATTTTTTTTTAACCTTTTACTCCAATCTCTAAAGATGGAAGAATCAGAAAGTACTGTCACGGATATATCAATCCTTGAAGGAGATAATGTTTCCATTTACACATTTGAGGTAGCAATAGCTAAAAGGTTTCAATTTGATTCAACGAACATGAATTCAATATCTCCAAGTAGGATCATCAAAAACTGGAAGATATATTCCAGGTATTAGTAGTTACAACGTGGCTTTAACATACAACATTTTTAGAGATGGCCGCCTGCTTGGCAGAGATCTCACTGGTTTCAGAAGAGTCACCTCTATAACAGCTCATCTGAAGGCATTGTAAGTGCTTTGAGCAGCTGACCTGATTCATGTGGCTGCTCAGCAAGCCTTTTGTTTTTAAAAAACAAAATAGTGATTACCGAGACACACTGGGTGTTTTGTTTTTTACTGTTGAGGATTGCCAAACTTTCCTTAGTGATCCTGTACAGAAAGAAGTACGTGACAGATTAACTGCCATAAACAGGGTGGATGGTGTGAGGAAGTTATAGCAACAGTTCGTCTGTGTAATGTTTCTGCTGGTGGAGCCAGCAAGCTCTCTCCTGGTGGAAACATCACAATCTGCTCAACTCTAAAGAGAGTGGTGGACACTCTCAGTATGGCGGATTGGGCACTCTGCTATGCAGAGTACTCAATAAGGGCCATATGGATGGACTCTGCAGTATCACTACAGTATTTTATGCTTTTAAAGTAGTATATGCCTGCTTTTGTAAATTCAAATGTAAGGTCTAAAAGAAGCGCAGATTACACATAGACTGTCTTACCACTATAACTTTTTTAAATTGAAACTTACCTGTTGTATCGACATCTGTAGAAGCCTCCGTGCATGAACCCCTTGTCCTTGCCCCATGGAAATGGCTCTACATTCTATGAGATAATAGAAATATCAAATGTTATTGCATCAGCAGAAACAGGACATGTGACAAAATAAAAAGCATGTCTCTCAACCTGCCACTGCAGCCTGGTAGAGCAATTTTAAACTGCTAACTCAACTTTGTAATTTAAACTAATCACAAAGTCTGGATCTCCCTTTCTAATATATATATATATATATATATATATATATATATATATATATATATATATGTAAAATGTGTGTGTGTGTGTGTATATCTATCTATCTATCGATCTATCTATCTATATGTGTATATATATATATATATATATATATATATATATATATATATATATACACACACACGTTAGCCCTATGGAGTCCTAAGGCAGGGTGCAGTATATTAAAAAGTACGACATGTATTTTTATATGTCCTAAAAACTCCAAATTGTCATCTTTACTGTGTAAAAGCTAGTAGCTCCAATCACAGGTCATGCTTTTGGTCACAGGTATTTAAGTAGAGTGTGTTTAAAGCTCTAAAATGTCTCTGGTCTGCGTTTTTTAAATAAAATTCTGGAGTGTATGAGTTTGAGCCTGGAGCATTCAAGGGGGTAAGCCCCTTCATAATGTCTATCACCTCCTCCAAGGTAATAGTCTGTTTCCCTGTGCCCTACATACAAGTAGAACTGACATGACAACTCAGCTGTGCTAACTTCTGAATTGGCCTACTAAAGTTGGTACTTCAATGTATCAAAAGAATCCTTACATTAAACCAAGCTTGATGCCCAAGTTGAATTTAATGTAACTTTTGAGAATAAGGCACCCTTAGAAAGTTGCCACTGTGTTCTCCAAAGTTTTTCAGTAGCCATTTACAGTTGATGGCTACAAGAAAGCATTATGCCCTCCTGGAAAGACATATGAGCGACTTCAAGGAAGGGACACAATAGAGACCAGCCACTGGAACAAGTGTTAGCTCTTCCTGCAGGAAGCCACTCAGGAAGTTAGCCAAAAAAGCATGCTTCAAAGGGAAGCCACCTTTGAATTGCATATGATGAAAACACACAAGAGGAGCTGCTCCTTTGTTCTCGTAGTCAGTTTAGCGTCAGGGACAGAGATGTGGAAACAGTTGTCGTTTTTCTGTGGACGTGTAGGCCTCAGATAGTCACACCTCTAGGGTGGGCTACTAAGCTCCAAACACTGAGAGATGTGTTCTGCTTTCTTGGGAGTGGACAGAATGTTGCACTCTGGGATAGCTAGCTACCACACTTTGCAGGATGACGTTGTCAGGGGGGAGAGGACATGCTAGCCATTTGGCTAGAAGTCACTGCATCCCCAGAGGGCAAGTTGTGGTCATCAAATTGTCTCCCTGTGCACCCAGACGTCAGAACACTTCTGCACTTGAGAGTGGACTGAAGGACTGCCCTGCTGCTCCTAGGAGCTGGCAGAGAGAGGCTGAACCAATGACTGGACTGCACCTGCAGCTCCTGGGGAAGCAAAAAGAGGACTGTGCCTGTGGTGCCCTGTCTAAGGAAAAGTCATCCCGAGCCCCAGACAGAAGAGGTGCACTCCAAGAGTCAGTTGGCTGACCTGCTGTTACAGCTCAGGGCCACAAAAGCTAGAGAAGCTGCCTTCACAATGCTGGTAGCCACAATACTTCTTAGTCACTGACCGCCAAAGTGCACCCTGACACTGAAAAGGTGCACCTTAGTCTGCTGGATCCAGGAGTATCATCAAAGCGCAGGGTAGTCGCCCAAGATTCACACTAACCAAAGTTAATGGGAACAGCTGGTTTTGCTGTGACCGGAGACTAGTACAAGAGTGGTTTTTGACTGGACTTCACCTGGGCTTGGAGGGACATCGACCTCTGTGGCCAAAGTCACCCCAACTTCTTCTTGGAACAGGGGGTGGCTTCAGGAAGACCCCGATCAACTGCATCAGCATCTTTAACATAAAGTATCCCTTTCAACAGAACCACTCCATTGATGCGTATGGAAAGTCGTCCATCGAGTCCAGAGTACCCAAAACACAACTTTATAACAAGCTTTCAAAAGCTTCCCAAGTCACTGCTACCCAGGGTAGTTGCAAATTCTTGTTTGCATTTTGAGTGAAAGGCCGTGATTTATGATTTACTTAAAAATTCATATCTTGTGAACTTCCAGTAGGTGGTGTTTGTTTTGGTGTCTACAAATTAATAAAAATAAGACCTATTTTTATAAATTGAAGTTGGATTTCCTTTGTGTTGCATGCTATTCTTATTCAGTTGTTTTTGGTACTTCTGAACTCGTTCTCTGCCAGGTCTTTTCCCCCTCAGGTGCCAAGCCATTTTTGGGCTGTTTGGGGCAGTACGCGCTTAGGCCCTCATAACTTTTTGTCCACAAAAGGTACCCACGCCAAATTTGCGTCTTTTTTTTCTTCCAACATCCTAGGGTTTCTAGAGGTACCTGGACTTTGTGGGTTCCCCTGGAGGAGACCAAGAAATTAGCTAAAATACAGCGAACATTTTGTTTTTAAAATAAAATGGGAAAAAAGAGCTACAGAAGAAGGCTTGTGGTTTTTCCCTGAAAATGGCATAAACAAAGGGTTTGCGGTGCTGAAATCACCATCCTCCCAGCTTTCAGGAACAGGCAGACTTGAATCTGTAAACCACATTTTTCAAAACAATTTTGGCATTTTGCTGGGACATACCCCATTTGTACTATTTTTTGTGCTTTCAGCCTCCTTCCAGTTAGTGACAGAAATGGGTGTAAAACCAATGCTGGATCCCAGAAAGCTAAACATTTCTGAAAAGTAGACAAAATTCTGAATTCAGCAAGGGGTAATTTCTGTAGATCCTACCAGGGTTTCCTACAGAAACTAACAGCTGAAATAAAAAAAGATTGAAATTGAGGTGAAAAAAACACCCATTTTTCTCAACGTTTTACTTTTTCCTGCGATGTCAGATTTTTTAAAGCAATATACCGTTAAGTCTGCTGGACTCTTCTGGTTGTGGGGATATATAGGGCTTGTAGGTTCATCAAGAACCCTAGGTATTTAGAGGCAATAAATTAGCTGCCCCTTGCAATGGGTTTTCATTCTGTACCTGGTATACAACAATTATTTGCTGAACTATAACAATTATAAAATAGGCATCAAGAAAACCTTAGTATTTCCAAAATAGGCACAAAATAAGGTGTTGAGAAGCAGTGGTTATTTGCACATCTCAGAATTCCGGGGTGCCCATACTAGCATGTGAATTTCAGGGCATTTCTCAAATGGAGGTCTTTTTTACACACTGTCTTACATTTGGAAGGAAAAATGTAGAGAAAGACAAGGGGCAATTATTGTTATTGCTATTCTGTGTTTCCCCAAGTCCCCCGATAAAAATGGTACCTCATTGCATGGGTAGGCCTAATGCTCGCAACAGAAAACGCAACATGGACACGTCACATCACATTTTTACATTGAAAGCTGAGGTATTTTTCCAAAGTGCCTAGCTGTAGATTTTTGCCTCTAGCTCGGCAGGCACCTAGGGAAACCTACCAAACCTGTGCACTTTTCAAACACCTGTGCACTTTTCCTGGAACACAGGAACTCTATCCAAGTGACTCCCACAGTCCAGTGATCCTTCAGTCCAAGTTTGGTGGAGGTAAGTCCTTGCCTCCCCACGCTAGACTGCAAACCTGTGTACTGCGTGATTTGCAGCTGCTATGGCTCCTGTGCACTCTTCCAGGATTTCCTTTGTGCACAGCCTAGCCTAGGTCCCCAGAACTCCGTCCTGCAGTGCTCAACCCTGTGAGTTGGCCTCCGATGTCGTGGGACCCTCCTTTGTAACTCTGCGTGGACTTCGGTTCACAAATCTTCCAAGTGCCTGTTTGGGTACTTCTGCGGGTGCTGCCTGCTTCTGTGGGGGCTCTCTGAGTTGCTGAGCGCCCCCTCTGCCTCCTTCTCCAAGGGGCGACATCCTGGTCCTTCCTGGTCCCCAGCAGCACCCAAAAACCTCTACTGTGACCCTTGCAGCGAGCAAGGCTTGTTTGTGGTATTTCTGTGTGGGAACACTTCTGCAACCTGCGGCGTGGGACATCTTCCATCCAAAGGAGAAGTTCCTAGTGCTCTTAGTTCTTGCAGAATTCCAAGCTTCTTCCATCCGGAGGCAGCTTCCTTGCACCTTCATCCGGGGTTACCTGGGCTCCTGCCCCCCCGGACACTGTCACGACTATTGGACTTGGTCCCCTTGCTTTGCAGGTCCTCAGGTTAGGAATCTGTTTTCAGTGCACTGCTGGTGTTTGTTGTTCTTGCAGAATCCCCCTATCACGACTATTGTGTCCTTTTGGGGGTAGTAGGTGTACTTTACTCCTACTTTTCAGGGTCTTGGGGTGGGGTATCTTGGACACCCTGACTGTTTTCTTACAGTCCCAGCGACCCTCTACAAGCTCCCATAGGTCTGGGGTCCATTCGTGATTCGCATTCCACTTTTGGAGTATATGGTTTGGGTTGCCCTGAGACCTATGTTTCCCTATTGCAACCTATTGTAATTCTACACTGTTTGCATTTTATGTATTTATTTATTCGGTCTAAAATTAGACCATTAAAATGCATAAAAACGACCATACATAAAAAATAAAACAGAGATCATGACCATCGCAAAAAGGAAAAAGGGAAAGGAACAAATACAATTAATACACTCCTTGTCCAACAGAACAAATGTTAAATGATACTCCTTAGTTGATGCCTCCTAGCTTATTGGATACCATTTACCAAGACAATTTAAAAGAAAACCGGATTGTATACTGAATCTTTTCTGATGTTGCCTATAAAAACTTCGGATTTATTTTAAACTACTGTAGACATACATAAATACATATTTTTTTTAAAAAAAAGAAAAAGACTGTTCTAATATAGATTATTCATAAAAAGTAGTTCATAATACTTCATAAAATACTTCATGCTTGCGGCAATTATAAACCAGACATTAATAGGGTACCATAGAATTAACCTCATTTCTTAAATAAATTATTCATGGGAGTTAAATCTTGTTATTTGCAAAGTGCTATGTGCTACGGTGCTATAAATAAATTAAGTAAAAAAAGTCCGATAAAAAACACAAACAAGAATAAAACCTATTATCTTTGGAGTTAATCCATAGGTAAAGCAACACAAGCAATCATGTTTGAATTCCATAGCCATTTAAAATCCTCGTCCATTAGCTGCTGGACCTCTCTTCAACCAGTAGACTAGGGTCTAAAATAGTCCTACTACAAATAGCCCATGCTGCTGACAAATATTTGGAGACTGAGCTTACTACCAACGTGGGAGTTTCATATTTGCATAGCCTGTAGGCACTGGCTCGATCATGCAATAGCAAAACCTTGCACAGGGAGATAATCCACTTTCATCTAGGACATTTATACAAGGGGCAGAAAAATAGAACATGCTCAGGTGTTTCCTTACATAAGTGGCAGTTTATACATTTATCAGACATGGGACTGTTGATCGACCAACGGGCCGTAAAGCTATTAACTGCTAATGGTCCATATCTGAGCTGATGGAATAAGGCTCGGGCACGTGCTTGAATAGGGAGATCCAGGAAGTTCTCAGGCCAGGGTTCGTGTTTAACCAGCAGAAACTCTGCTGTCAGCCGAACTGGACCGTTGCAATGAAAAAACTCATCATAAACTTTTCCCCAATATCTCTCTTTGATCAACAATCTATTGTTAGCAGGAATCATCTCAGGATTCTCCCAATAATGGGGGAAGCCCAGCTTAACCCAAGCTGATTTCATCTCCCTCAACCAACAAACTTTTTCCCATCCCTGGTAAGGTGTTATAAGGTCTTTGATTGCTGCCCTGAAGGGCTCAAGTTCTTCCGTGTTCCATAATCTAACCCAATATAAGAGTGGCCTTAAGCTTGCTGTGTCTTTAATACTATTTATACCCAGATCTAATCTTAGGGGGATCATCGGCGTACCCTTCCCTAACCTAGATATGTGTCTGAAAAAATTGTTTTCTTTGATTTGAAGGGTATCCAATTGTCTATAAGAACCCCAGAGTTCCGCTCCGTACAGGGCAGCAGCACGGATTTGGACTTTATAGATTTCGGAAAAAGGAATCAGAGTGGGGCTTGCTATGGCTTTAGCCTTTCGTTCTAGCGATCCACCTCTTTGGCTGATAATAAGTGCCCCTTTTCTTATGGCTGCATTCCAACTGCCCCTATCCGATAATCTAATGCCCAGATAATCATATTCCGTTACCCTCTCCAAAAGGACTGAATCCATCACTATGTTTGCTTTTATGTTCTTATTCGGGACCCTGTATATCATAAGTTTTGTTTTCTTAACATTGATATCCAGCCCGTAATCTCTACAAAATACACAAAATTGATTGACCAGATTTTGAATTCCCATAGATGTTTTGGCCAACTGGATGGTGTCATCCGCGTAAAGCAAGCATGGCACTTTATTCCCTGACAACTTGGGCGAGTCGTTGGTACACTTTGCTAGGTAATTGATGCAATTATTTATATATAAGAGGGAAAGGGTAGGGGCTAGAACACAACCTTGTCTGACTCCTCTTTCAATGGCAACTGGATCTGTTACATCGCCTTCCTTACCACTCCTAATTTGTGAATGGGTGTTCTCGTGCAGTCGGACCATAAGTTTCAGAAGACCTTTGGGGATACCCATATTGGCTAACGTCTGCCATAATAGGTTCCTGGGGACCAGATCAAATGCGGCTTTAAGGTCAATGAAGACCACATACAAGTTACCCCCTCCTACTTCCACGGTCTTCCATTTGATTGTTAGAAATCTTAGGACTTGATCTATGGTACTAACTGCTGGTCTAAACCCTGCTTGCAAATTAGAGATGGCTTTGGTTTCTAAAATCCAATCTATAAGATGGAACAGGACTTGCTTTGCAATATTTTTTGAAAGTTATCAAGTAAGGATATTGGGCGATAATTAGCTGGGTCAGAGGGACTTCCTTTTTTAAAAATAGGAACTATCTCCGCTCCCTTCCAGGAGCTCGGGACAGGCGCTCCTGCAGCAACTGCATTAGAAACCATGTTCAAGTATGGGGCCCATATGTCCGGTCTTGTCTTATACAGGTCACCTGGGATTTTATCAAGGCCTGGGGCCTTTCCCTAATTCAGTGAAACAATCGCAGCCTTGGTTTCTGCCAGGGTAAATTTGATTGGGGAGGCCTCAAAGGTCATAATATCATTCAATTCCCTAGTAGTAGCTTCTGTAGGCCCTGAAGATAATCGGCCAAAGTGATCAGTCCACTCTACGGGGAGGATTGAAGCACCAGGCAAACAGCTGGGTTCCCCACTTGCATCGGCAACCAGTTTCCAGAACCTCGAAGTATCATTAACTTTTGCAGACTCCAGAAGGGTAGCCCATCTAGACTCATCCCATCTCCTGCGGGCCCTGCTAAGTTCATGTTTATAGTCTTTCCTTGCTTGCCTTATATGCTCTGTCTGGCCCCCTCTTAGAGCTCTCAATAGTTTATGCTGTGCTTCCCTGCATGCAGCGCTACACCACCTTGCATTGCACTTCTTTTTTGCTTTACTAACAATCTCTTTGGTAAAAAAGTGTTTTAAAGAGTTAAATAATTCTTCACCATCTTCTAAAAGCAGGGACATACGCTCCATTTGGTCAGCCAATAGGCTATACAAAGATGTAATGGAACCTAAGTCAGTGTTCACAGATTCCCATTTGACATTTCGTCTGTTTTTTGTCAGTATGAGCTGTTGATCGTAAGTCTTAGGGCAAGGAGCTTCAAGTAAAGGTAGCAGACCCCTAACCGATAGGATCAATGGCTCATGATCACTTTCCTCATGTTGTAGAATTTTCATATCAGTCATGTGACCCCACAACCGAATGTCAAGCAAAATATAATCTATCTGACTCTTCTGGGCTCCACGCCTAAATGTAGAGTGAAGAATAACATCCGAGGGGGAACGACCGTTACAGGCCCGAAGACCATGTGCAGGTGTAATATCCAGGACTTGGTGTGTCAATCTATTCATTCTCGTCTTTTGCTCAACACCAATTGAGGAATACCCCAATATGCATCCTCTTCTTTGTATAGTTCCTGGGCCAGCGAGTAGGGCTCAAAGGTAACATTAGAATCCCCTGTGATAAGAATGAAGTAAATGGAGGTTTTGGAGAAGAGAAAGCTATCCAAAATAGGCAAAGCGTTGGACTCATATGTACTACCCAGGCTCCTGTTATAGATGTTAATTATTAGGAGCGGTTTCTCCTTAAGGGTTGGTATTATTAAACCCATCAGATTGGGACAACCCATATCTACTACTTCGACCCGAAATTTGAGGGAGCAGCTGAGCCATATGAGCAGTCCGCCTGAAGGTCTCCCGGAGGTCGCCTTGCATGCTGGGACCCAATATCTTTTAAACCCAATTCTATATTTGGGCTCCAATGCCCATGTTTCTTGAAAATTGCATATTTTATGTTCATCTATAAATTTGCCCCATTCAGGGATACCCATTTTATTCTCCAGCCCTGCAATGTTCCAACTAAGAACTGTGTCTAACACATCTGTTCTACCTTGGGGAGTTTTAGCCGGAAACTGCCCTCTAGCAAATGGACTGCCATGAGGAGACTTAGTACCCCTTTCAGTCGTAGTTAGACTAGTCTTGGTTAGATATTCCAGTGCTTTATCACCCAATGGATTACTCGCCACATTTAGATCGAGGCCCGACATGGTCGATTCAAGTACCCGGGCAGATGGGATAGACCCACAATTGTTGGGACCTATTGATTCCGGGCTGGGTTGCTCTCATGAGCCTCGCCCTCCTTGCTAGCTCCCCAAATAATGATCTCCCTACTCTGACCACAAAGGAAAGGAGGCAAGCTATTTTCCATCCTACAAAATTCTGTCTGGGCAGGTGGAAGGATTAGTGCAGGGCCTCTGATGTCTACAATAAGAGTCTGATCTGCCTCAGGACTGCCTATTCCTATTCCTTGAGTTCCAATAGTTCTAGATACAAGATAATTCTTGTCCAAATATCTAGTTCCTTGAAGCTTAGGTGGGCCATACACTGGACTAATTTTAGTCAATCAACTTCGGAAAGAGAAGGTGAAAGGGAGCTACATCCTACCTGGGGGGCAGGCTGCATCTGAGAACTAATAGAGCCTCCAGGTGGCATTGGCGCCCCCTTAATAGCTGATGTAACTGGGTGAGGGTAGAAAGCTTGGAGTCTACACAAAGATACTTCTCCCCCTAGAGGATTAGATTTACACACATTTGAAGAGAGCTGCTGGACAAGGGCGGGTGAATCAAAATTGATAACAATACAATCACCCGTACCAGGGTTCTTAAGTGGACCCACCCAACCCACCCTCCTCACCATTAATATTGAGGGTACCATACAAAATGCAAATCTGGCGTTAATATGTAACCAATGTATGACCTTGTTTTTCAGTCCTATAAATGATTCGGGGGTATTGATTTTAAGTTTAGGAACACTCGTAATAACAAGAACGTATGGGCAGGATTCCGGCGGTAGATGTAAAGTTCTCAGTTCCTCCATCCATATTCACCAGATCTGTTGGTAGGTAATTCTGATCAGGAATAGCTTTGTAGGATTTCGTTCTCATATCATTGGAAGAAACAGCTCCTCCATTACCCCTCAAAAAGGGGGTGGCTGCCTTAGAACACTTGTCCATTGAAGCAGTAGCCAGCCTGCCAGTAAAAACCTTCTCTGGTTGATACCGAGGATCAGGGCAATTCATTGAAGGCCTGTGGTCCATACCCAATGGTAAGTGGAGGCTACTGGCACTGTTACCCGGTAAGCTCAGAGGGAGAATTTGGCAGGGAGGCTGCAGGTCCACTAAGGGGGGAGTAACCATCTGCTGGGACTTGATAAGGCCTCGCAGTTTCTCCTCAATGGCTTGTAGGCGAGTTACTATAGGGTGTAGCCTCTCAGAAAACTCTTCTTTGATGTGTTCTATTATATAATCAATTGCTGAACGATCGTCAATACATGCTTGATCCTTATTCCAAGTTGGTGCGCCATGATTGGTGGAGCTCAAAATACGGGCCCGTTTATTCCTTAAATTTACCTCACCTCGTTTTCTTTTACCTTTTGTATTGTGCTCTGGATTGGGTATGGACCTGCCTAAGATCGGCTGTGTCAATTCTGGTAGCTGGATGGCATTATCCTGGATCTCCACAATAGGCTCCTGGGTAGTTGAAGGTGAAATAGCCGGAGCGGACTGTAAATCGTGTGAGTGAAGGGGTTGTGTTGGAATGGGCGGTGGGGATAAGGATAGGCGATTAGCTGCCATCAGTGGGGGGGCAGTTAGACGGCGCTCAACCATTTCAATTTCCTTTTCTAATGCTCCAACCGCTTTTTGGAGAAATCCGTCTAAGGTCTTATTGTTACCGGCCTTTTCCAAGGGTGCCCCCCCCTTCCATCTGCCCATCTTGTCTCTTAGGTTTTCCTTTAACCAGCAGATGTGTTTTAGGCTCCTTAATCAGCCTTTTACTATAGGCACTTGCCTCTTCTGTCCCCACCCTATTTCCACCCCACTGGGGCCTTGCTGGGAAGACTAAACGGCCGAAAAAATGCAGCTCACCTGTAGCAGTTTGTTGTCCTCAGATCTGTGGTGGGTTCAGCCACTGGTTGCCAACCCCAATGGCAAGAAGAAAATAGTATGGCCCAGCCCCAGCCTCCTCCGGTCGCTGACGGGCGCAGGACGGGCTTAAAAGTTTTTAAAGGGGCCCTTTGTCCCGCCCCTGCTGCTCCGTCCTCCAAGCGCGTCCCGCGAGCAAAGCGGGCGCGCAAAAGTTTTTAAAGGGGCCTTTGTCCCGCCCCTGCTGCCCCGTCCTCCAAGCGCGTCCCGCTGTTTGCATTAATTTTCTGACTCTTACCTGTTTTGGGTTTGTGTACATATAACTTGTGTATATTACTTACCTTCTTACTGAGGGTACTCACTGAGATACTTGTGGCATATTGTCATAAAAATAAAGTACCTTTATTTTTAGTAACTCTGTGTATTGTGTTTTCTTATGATATTGTGCATGTGATATAAGTGGTATAGTAGGAGCTTTGCATGTCTCCTAGTTCAGCTTAAGCTGCTTTGCCATATCTACCTTCTATCAGTCTAAGCTGCTAGAAACACCTCTATTCTACTAATAAGGGATAACTGGACTTGGCACAGAGTGTAAGTACCTTGGGTACCCACTGCAAGCCAGGCCAGCCTCCTACACCTTCACACCTATTTCCAAAGGGAGAGGGTGTGACACCCTCTCTCAGAGGAAATCCTTTGTTCTGCCTTCCTGGGACTAGGCTGCCCAGGCCCCAGGGGGGCAGGAAACCTGTCTGAGGGGTTGGCAGCAGCAGCTGCAGTAGAGACCCCGGAAAGGCAGTTTGGCAGTAACCGGGTTCTGTGATAGAGACCATTGTGACGCTACATATAGGTAGTGACCTATATGTAGTGCATGCGTGTAATGGTGTCCCCGCACTCACAACGTCCGGGGAATTTGCCCTGAACAATGTGGGGGGTCCTTTGCTAGTGCCAGGGTGCCCACACACTAAGTAACTTGGCACCTAACCTTCACCAAGTGAGGGTTAGACATATAGGTGACTTATAAGTTACTTATGTGCAGTGAAAAATGGCTGTGAAATAACGTGGACGTTATTACACTCAGGCTGCAGTGGCAGTCATGTGTAAGAAT
This sequence comes from Pleurodeles waltl, assembly GCF_031143425.1. Classification (NCBI taxonomy): domain Eukaryota; kingdom Metazoa; phylum Chordata; class Amphibia; order Caudata; family Salamandridae; genus Pleurodeles; species Pleurodeles waltl. The sequence continues at coordinate 1,841,056,404 of NC_090444.1, read as the reverse complement.
TGTCTGAGCTCCCTATGGGTGGCAAAAGAAATGCTGCAGCCCATAGGGATCTCCTGGAACCCCAATACCCTGGGTACCTAGGTACCATATACAAGGGAATTATAAGGGTGTTCCAGTGTGCCAATGAGAATTGGTAAAATTAGTCACTAGCCTGCAGTGACAATTTTAAAAAGCAGAGAGAGCATAAACACAGAGGTTTTGGTTAGCAGAGCCTCAATGATACAGTTAGGCACCACACAGGGAACACATACATTATGAGCACTGGGGTCCTGCCTAGCAGGATCCCAGTGACACCTAGGCAAAAACAAACATACATACAGTGAAAATGGGGGTAACATGCCAGCCAAGATGGTACTTTCCTACACAACCCCCCCCAAACGAAGGACAATAAGGCTAACCTTGCCCAGATGAGTCTTCATTGTCTAAGTGGAAATATTTGGAGAGTCCATCAGCATTGGAGTGGGTACTCCCAGGTCTAGGTTCCACTGTTTAGTCCATTCCCTGTAGGGATATGGACCACCTCTTCAATTTAGGGTTTTCACCTTTCATTTGTTTTAGCCAAAGTAGAGATTTGTGGTCTGTCTGAACAATAAAGTGAGTACCAAACAGGTATGGTCTCAACTTTTTCAGTGCCCAGACCGCAGCAAAGACCTCCCTCTCTATAGCAGACCAACGCTTTTCTCTAGGTGTAAGGAAATGGCTCCCTGTTGCAGTTACCCCTCACTTTTTGCTTGATACTGATGCTGACTTGACTGAGAAGTGTGCTGGGATCCTGCTAGCCAGGCCCCAGCACCAGTGTTCTTTCACCTAAAATGTACCATTGTTTCCACAATTGGCATACCCCTGGCACACAGATAAGTCCCTTGTAAAAGGTACTAGTGGTACCAAGGGCCCTGTGACCAGGGAAGGTCCCGAAGGGCTGCAGCATATGTTGTGCCACCCTAAGGGACCCCTCACCTAACACATGCCCACTGCCCTTGCAGATTGTATGTGTTGGTGGGGTGAAAAAGGCAAAGTCGACATGGCATCCCCCTCAGGATGCCATGCACACAAAATACTGTCTGTGGCATAGGTAAGTCACCCCTCTAGCAGGCCTTACAGCCCTAAGGCAGGGTGCACTATACCACAGGTGAGGGCATAGCTGCATGAGCAATATGCCCCTACAGTGTCTAAGTCTATTCTTAGATATTGTAAGTACAGTTGTGACCATATTAAGTATATGGTCTGGGAGTTTGTCAAAAACGAACTCCACAGCTCCTTAATGGCTACACTGAATACTGGGAATTTTGGTATAAACTTATCAGAATAATAAACCCACAATGATTCCAGTGTTGGATTTATTAAAAAATGCACACAGAGGGCATCTTAGAGATGCCCCCTGTATTTTACCCAATTGTTCAGTGCAGGACTGGCTGGTCTGTGCCAGCCTGTTACTGAGAGACAAGTTTCTGACCCCATGTGGTGAGGGCCTTTGTGCTCTCTGAGGACAGAAACAAAAGCCTGCTCTGGGTGGAGGTGCTTCACACCTCCCCCTGCAGGAACTGTAACACCTAGCAGTGAGCCTCAAAGGCTCAGGCTTCGTGTTACAATGCCCCAGGGCACTCCAGCTAGTGGAGATGCCCGCCCCCTGGACACAGCCCCCACTTTTGGCGGCAAGTCCAGGGGAGATAGTGAGAAAAACAAGGAGGAGTCACCCACCAGTCAGGACAGCCCCTAAGGTGTCCTGAGCTGAGGTGACACCTGCCTTTAGAAATCCTCCATCTTGGTTTTGGAGGATTCCCCAATAGTATTAGGGATGTGCCCCCCTCCCCACAGGGAGGAGGCACAAAGAGGGTGTAGCCACCCTCAGGGCTAGTAGCCATTGGCTACTAACCCCCTAGACCTAAGCACACCCCTAAATTGAGTATTTAGGGGCCCCCAGAACCGAGGAAGATAGATTCCTGCAACCTGAAGACAAAGAAGGACTGCTGACCTGAAAGCCCTGCAGAGAAGACGGAGACACCAACTGCTTTGGCCCCAGCCCTACCGGCCTGTCTGCCCACTTCAAGAAAAACTGCAACAGCAACGAGTCCCCCAGGATCCAGCGACCTCTGAAGCCTCAGAGGCTACCCTGCATCTAAAAGGACCAAGAACTCCAGAGGACAGCGGCCCTGTTCCAAAGAGACTGCATCTTTGCAACAAAGAAGCAACTTTTAAAGACCACACGTTTTCTGCCGGAAGCGTGAGACTTTCCACTCTGCACCCGACGCCCCCGGCTCGACCTGCGGAGAACCAACACTACAGGGAGGACTCCCCGGGGACTGCGACCCTGTGAGTAGCCAGAGTTGACCCCCTCAGCCCCCCCTGCGACGCCTGCAGAGGGAATCCCGAGGCTCCCCCTGACCGCGACTGCCTGCTTCAAAGAATCCGACGCCTGGTAAAGACACTGCACCGCAGCCCCCAGGACCTGAAGGATCCGGCCTCCAGTGCAGAAGCGACCCCCAGGTGGCCCTCTCCCTTGCCCAGGTGGTGGCTACCCCGAGAAGCCCCCCCCTTGCCTGCCTGCATCGCTGAAGAGACCCCTGGGTCTCCCATTGAAACCTATTGCGAACCCGATGCCTGTTTGCACACTGCACCCGGCCGCCCCGTGCCGCTGAGGGTGTACTTTCTGTGCTGACTTGTCCCCCCCCCCCCCCCAGTGCCCTACAAAACCCCCCTGGTCTGACTTCCAAAGTCGCGGGTACTTACCTGCTGGCAGACTGGAACCAGGGCACCCCCTTCTCCATTGAAGTCTATGCGTTTTGGGCAACACTTGACCTCTGCACCTGACCGGCCCTGAGCTGCTGGTGTGGTAACTTTGGGGTTGCCCTGAACCCCCAACGGTGGGCTACTTTGAACCCAACTTTGAACCTGTAGGTGTTTTACTTACCTGCAAAAACCAACCAAAACTTAGCTCCCCCAGGAACTGTTGAAAATTGCAGTGTCTAGTTTTAAAATAGCTTATTGCCATTTTTGCTAAAATTGTACATGATATTGTGTTGAATCACCTTTCATTTGAAGTATTACTTGTAAATCTTGAACCTGTGGTTCTTAAAATAAACTAAGAAAATATATTTTTCTATATAAAAACCTATTGGCCTGGAATTGTCTTTGAGTGTGTGTTCCTCATTTATTGCCTGTATGTGTACAACAAATGCTTAACACTACCCTCTGATAAGCCTACTGCTCGACCACACTACCACAAAATAGAGCATTAGAATGATCTCTTTTTGACACTATCTTACCTCTAAGGGGAACCCTTGGACTCTGTGCATGATATTTCTTACTTTGAAATAGTACATACAGAGCCAACTTCCTACATTGGTGGATCAGCGTTGGGGTGCAAGACTTTGCAGTTGCTGGACTACTCAGCCAATACCTGATCACACGACTAAATTCCAAAAATTGTCATTAGAAACTGATTTTTGAAATTTGAGCTATTTTTCTAAATTTTTAAAACTCCTGCTAGGGCCTTGTGTTAGTCCCTGTTAGCATTTCTTTTATAGTTTAAAAGTTTTATAAAAGTTTGAATTAAGTTCTAGAGATAGTTTTAGATTCTTAAAAAGTATTCTAACTTTTAGAAACAAAATGTCTACTACAGAAGAGATTGTGATGGAACTCAACCTCACCCCTTACCTGCATCTTAGGATGTCAGAGTTAAGGTCTCTCTGTAAAATCAAAAAGATAAAGACTGGTTCAAACCCTACCAAAGTACAGCTCCAGGAGCTCTTGGCAGAGTTTGCTAAAAACAACCCCTCTGATGATGCCCTCACAGAGGGGGACACTAGTGAGTTGGAGGAACTCCCACCTCCAGTCCTAGATAGGGAGACCAGGGTTTCTCCAACCCTGACTCCAAATGTGATAGTCAGAGATGCTGCTTCTCCCACAGGAGAGTCCAGCAACTCTGGAAGCATTGAGGACAGCCTCAATGAAGATGACCTCCTGCTAGCCAGGTTGGCCAAAAGATTGGCTTTGGAGAAGCAGCTCCTAGCCATAGAAAGGGAAAGAAAAGAGATAGGTTTAGCTCCCATCAATGGTGGCAGCAACATAAATAGGGTCAGAGAGAATACCGACATCCTAAAAATCCCCAAAGGGATTGTAACAAAATATGAAGATGGTGATGATATCACCAAGTGGTTCACAGCTTTCGAGAGGGCTTGTGCAACCAGAAAAGTAAACAGATCTCACTGGGGAGCTCTCCTTTGGGAAATGTTCACCGGAAAGTCTAGGGATAGACTCCTCACACTCTCTGGTAAAGATGTAAAATCTCGTGACCCCATGAAGGCTACCCTGATTGAGGGCTTTGGATTCTCCACTGAGGAGTACAGGATTAGGTTCAGGGGGGCTCAAAAATCTTTGAGCCAGACCTGGGTTGATTTTGTAGACTACTCAGTGAAAACACTGGATGGTTGGGTAACTGGAAATGAAGTGCATGACTATGTTGGGCTTTATAATTTGTTTATGAAAGAACACATTTTAAGTAACTGCTTCAATGAAAAGTTGCATCGGTATCTGGTAGACCTAGGTCCGATTTCTCCCCAAGAGTTGGGAAAGAAGGCAGACCACTGGGTCAAGACTAGGGTAACCAAAACTTCCACTAGGGGTGACCAAAAGAAAGGGGTTACAAAGCCTCCCCAGGAGAAAGTGGGTGACACTAGAAATAAAAAAAGAGTCCTCTGTAGGCCCCCAAAAACCAGACCAGGTGGGTGGGCCCCAAGACACAACCCAAAACAAAGGTGGGTACCAGGGTAAGAACTGGGATGCCACTAAGGCATGGTGCCAAAACTGTAGACAGACAGGACCCCACACCAAGGACACTTCTTGTCCCAAAAACAAACACCCTAGCAAAATCCCAGGGGTGACCAGTGTAGCCACTGGGGATGACTCCTCAGATGAGGAGGTCTTCATAGCTTTCAACTGGAAAAAGGGCCCAACAGGTGAGTTGGAAATTCCAGAGGGAAGTAGACACTTCCACCACCTACTGGTGAATGGAATCCCAGCCACTGCCCTGAGAGACACTTGTGCCAGTCACACTATTGTGCATGACAGGCTGGTGTTCTCAAACCAGTACATCCCAGGTGAGACGACTGCCAGAGTAAGAGTTAGCCCGACAGGGTCACTGATAAGCCTGTGGCTTTTGTGCCCATAGAAGTGGGTGGGACTTTTAGCTGGAGAAGGGTGGTAGTCAGTACAGACCTCCCCCTTGTGAGAAAGTAGCCTCTTTCTAGCCTTGTTACCCCCACTTTTGGCCTGTTTGTGAGTGTATGTCAGGGTGTTTTCACTGTCTCACTGGGATCCTGCTAGCCAGGGCCCAGTGCTCATAGTGAAAACCCTAGGTTTTCAGTATGTTTGTTATGTGTCACTGGGACCCTGCTAGTCAGGACCCCAGTGCTCATAAGGTTGTGGCCTATATGTATGTGTTCCCTGTGTGGTGCCTAACTGTCTCACTGAGGCTCTGCTAACCAGAACCTCAGTGGTTATGCTCTCTCATTTCTTTCAAATTGTCACTAACAGGCTAGTGACCAATTTTACTAATTTGCAACTTATAATTCCCTAGTATATGGTACTGAGGTACCCAGGGTATTGGGGTTCCAGGAGATCCCTATGGGCTGCAGCATTTCTTTTGCCACCCATAGGGAGCTCTGACAATTCTTACACAGGCCTGCCACTGCAGCCTGAGTGAAATAACGTCCACGTTATTTTACAGCCATTTTACACTGCACTTAGGTAACTTATAAGTCACCTATATGTCTAACCTTTACCTGGTAAAGGTTAGGTGCAAAGTTACTTAGTGTGAGGGCACCCTGGCACTAGCCAAGGTGCCCCCACATTGTTCAGGGCCAATTCCCCGGACTTTGTGAGTGCGGGGACACCATTACACGCGTGCACTACATATAGGTCACTACCTATATGTAGCTTCACAATGGAAACTCCGAATATGGCCATGTAACATGTCTATGATCATGGAATTGCCCCCTCTATGCCATCCTGGCATAGTTGGCACAATCCCATGATCCCAGTGGTCTGTAGCACAGACCCTGGTACTGCCAAACTGCCTTTCCTGGGGTTTCACTGCAGCTGCTGCTGCTGCCAACCCCTCAGACAGGTTTCTGCCCCCCTGGGGTCAAGCCAGGCTTGTCCCAGGATGGCAGAACAAAGGACTTCCTCTGAGAGAGGGTGTTACACCCTCTCCCTTTGGAAAATGGTGTGAAGGCAGGGGAGGAGTAGCCTCCCCCAGCCTCTGGAAATGCTTTCATGGGCACATTTGGTGCCCATTTCTGCATAAGCCAGTCTACACCGGTTCAGGGACCCCTTAGCCCTGCTCTGGCGCGAAACTGGACAAAGGAAAGGGGAGTGACCACTCCCCTGACCTGCACCTCCCCTGGGAGGTGTCCAGAGCTCCTCCAGTGTGCTCCAGACCTCTGCCATCTTGGGAACAGAGGTGCTGCTGGCACACTGGACTGCTCTGAGTGGCCAGTGCCACCAGGTGACGTCAGAGACTCCTTCTGATAGGCTCCTAGGTGTTAGTAGCCTATCCTCTCTCCTAGGTAGCCAAACCCTCTTTTCTGGCTATTTAGGGTCTCTGTCTCTGGGGAAACTTTAGATAACGAATGCAAGAGCTCATCCGAGTTCCTCTGCATCTCTCTCTTCACCTTCTGCCAAGGAATCGACTGCTGACCGCGCTGGAAGCCTGCAAACCTGCAACATAGTAGCAAAGACGACTACTGCAACTCTGTAACGCTGATCCTGCCGCCTTCTCGACTGTTTTCCTACTTGTGCATGCTGTGGGGGTAGTCTGCCTCCTCTCTTCACCAGAAGCTCCGAAGAAATCTCCTGTGGGTCGACGGAATCTTCCCCCTGCAACCGCAGGCACCAAAAAGCTGCATTACCGGTCCCTTGGGTCTCCTCTCAGCACGACGAGCGAGGTCCCTCGAATCCAGCGACTCTGTCCAAGTGACCCCCACAGTCCAGTGACTCTTCAGTCCAAGTTTGGTGGAGGTAAGTCCTTGCCTCACCTCGCTGGGCTGCATTGCTGGGAACTGCGACTTTTGCAGCTACTCCGGCCCCTGTACACTTCCGGCGGAAATCCTTTGTGCACAGCCAAGCCTGGGTCCACGGCACTCTAACCTGCATTGCACGACTTTCTAAGTTGGTCTCCGGCGACGTGGGACTCCTTTGTGCGACTTCGGGTGAGCACTGTTTCACGCATTCTTGTAGTGCCTGTTTCTGGCACTTCTCCGGGTGCTACCTGCTGCTAAGAGGGCTCCTTGTCTTGCTCGACGTCCCCTCTACCTCCTGGTCCAATTTGCGACCTCCTGGTCCCTCCTGGGCCGCAGCAGCGTCCAAAAACGCCAACCGCACGATTTGAAACTAGCAAGGCTTGTTGGCGTTCTTTTGGCGGGAAAACACTTCTGCACGACTCTCCACGGCGAGTGGGATCCGTCCACCAAAGGGGAAGTCTCTAGCCCTTTTCGTTCCTGCAGAAACCGCAGCTTCTTCTGTCCAGTAGAAGCTTCTTTGCACCCGCAGCTGGCATTTCCTGGGCATATGCCCATCTCCGACTTGCTTGTGACTTTTGGACTTGGTCCCCTTGTTCCACAGGTACCCTAGATTGGAAATCCACAGTTGTTGCATTGTTGGTTTGTGTCTTTCCTGCATTATTCCTCTAACACGATTTCTTTGTCCTTAGGGGAACTTTAGTGCACTTTGCACTCATTTTTCAGGGTCTTGGGGAGGGTTATTTTTCTAACTCTCACTATTTTCTAATAGTCCCAGCGACCCTCTACAAGGTCACATAGGTTTGGGGTCCATTCGTGGTTCGCATTCCACTTTTGGAGTATATGGTTTGTGTTGCCCCTATCCCTATGTTTCCCCATTGCATCCTATTGTAACTATACATTGTTTGCACTGTTTTCTAAGACTATACTGCATATTTTTGCTATTGTGTATATATATCTTGTGTATATTTCCTATCCTCTCACTGAGGGTACACTCTAAGATACTTTGGCATATTGTCATAAAAATAAAGTACCTTTATTTTTAGTATAACTGTGTATTGTGTTTTCTTATGATATTGTGCATATGACACTAATTGGTACTGTAGTAGCTTCACCCGTCTCCTAGTTCAGCCTAAGCTGCTCTGCTAAGCTACCATTATCTATCAGCCTAAGCTGCTAGACACCCTATACACTAATAAGGGATAACTGGGCCTGGTGCAAGGTGCAAGTACCCCTTGGTACTCACTACAAGCCAGTCCAGCCTCCTACACCCCTTGATTGTCTCCTTGGAAATGGCTACCCAGAGGTTAGTCAGAGCCCAAGAGAGGAACTGGTCCAGTGCCAGCCCTCTCCCAAGGATCCTGGAGGTGCTACCCCTGCAGTAACTGCAAGTAGGCCCCAGAAGAAAAAGAAAAGAAAACAGTGTAGGAAAGGTGGACAACCTTTAGCCATGGTTCCAGCAAGCCAAGGAGATTCTGCTCCAGTAGGGGAGAACTCCAAAGGTGGCACTGGTAAAGTCCAACCTGACCCACAAGAAGTCCTGGCTAGTCAGGCAACTGTTAAACCTGAGAGGGTGGCTCCTCAGTTAATAGAAGAAAGAGTGGAAGAAGGGTGTTTACTACAAGATGTAGTAACCCCCCCACTCTTCCACAGCACACAGGCACCCTGAACCCAAAGAAGCCTGTAACTTAGCTCCTTCCCTTGTAGGTGAAGAGCTAAAGGTGTAGTTCTGGGCACTGACAGCTGTCAGTGGCCTCTGCTGGGTGTTAGCCTTTATGGCTGCACTATCCTTGGCATAGTGGTCTGACCCCATGCCAAATAGCAGGTTAGGCCCCCTGACCCTGTTGGTCATGGTGGGGTTACTCCAGCTCTGGGTAACCTCTTTGGGTAAGCTAGGGGTGACCCTGGCTAAGATAAGGTTAGCAGAGGTGGATACCTCTAACCCCAAAATAGAGAGAATGGGTAAAGACATTAAAAGCACAGACAAGAGGCAATTCAGACTAGGTCCTATCACTGTGGAAGTGGGTCAGTTCCCCATAGGGAATGACCTGAAGAGGAGGATGTAAGGCAGAGTAGGCCCTGCAACAAACCAGGCTATTTCCTCTACTCTTCCTCGCCTGACAGACTAGGAAGACTCTCCCAGCTTTGGCTGAGTCTCCTGGCCTGTGGGCTGGGGGGGGGGGGGGGGGGGGGGGGGCTTGTGTAAGGAAATGGCTCCCTGTTGCAGTTACCCCCACTTTTTGCTTGATACTGATGCTGACTTGACTGAGAAGTGTGCTGGGACCCTGCTAACCAGGCCCGAGCACCAATGTTCTTTCACCTAAAATGTACCATTGTTTCCACAACCGGCACACCTCTGGCACACAGATAAGTCCCTTGTAAAAGGTACCAGTGGTACCATGGGCCCTGTGATCAGGGAAGGTCCCTAAGGGCTGCAGCATATGTTGTGCCACCCTACGGGACCACTCCCTTGCACATGCACACACATGCACACTGCCCTTGCAGATTGTGTGTGTTGGTGGGGAGAAAAAGGCAAAGTCGACATGGCATCCCCCTCAGGATGCCATGCAAACAAAATACTGCCTGTGGCATAGGTAAGTAACCCCTCTAGCAGGCCTTACAGCCCTAGGGCAGGGTGCACTATACCACAGGTGAGGGCATAGCTGCATGAGCAATATGCCCCTACAGTGTCTAAGTCTATTCTTAGACATTGTAAGTACAGTTGTGGCAATATTAAGTATATGGTCTAGGAGTTTGTCAAAAACGAACTCCACAGCTCCATAATGGCTACACTGAATACTGGGAAGTTTGGTATCAAACTTCTCAGAATAATAAACCCACACTGATTCCAGTGTTGGATTTATTAAACAATGCACATTTTACCCAATTGTTCAGCGCAGGACTGACTGGTCTGTGCCAGCCTGCTGCTGAGGGACGAGTTTCTGACCCCATGTGGTGAGAGTGTTTGTGCTCTCTGAGGACAGAAACAAAAGCCTGCTGTGGGTGGAGGTGCTTCACACCCCCCCCCTGCAGGAACTGTAACACCTAGCAGTGAGCCCGTTGCTTGTCCCCTTAATATGGGTAAGTACAAGCAACTACCTCTAATCAACGGTGTTGAGGTTGAGGCCTACAGGGACACAGGATCCAGTGTAACTATGGTTATAGAGAAACTGGTCCACCCTGATCAACACCTACTTGGTCAGCAGCACCAGGTGACTGATGCTCACAATAACATACTTAGCCACCCTATGGCTGTTGTGAATCTCAACTGGGGGGGGGGGTACTGGTCCAAAGAAAGTTGTGGTAGCCACTGAATTACCTGTAGATTGCTTACTAGGCAATGATTTGGAGACATCAGCTTGGGCTGAAGTGGTGTTGGAGGCTCATGCAGCAATGCTGGGCATTCCTGGGCATATTTTTGCTTTGACAAGGGCTCAGGCCAAAAAGCAAAAAAGACAGGGAAACTTGGATCCTGGAGCAATTGACCAAGTGCTCCCAAAAGCCAGGGGTAGGAAGGGTAAATCCTTGCCCACTATCCCTCCCTCACCAGAAGATTCCCCTTTTGAGGAAGAGGAATCCTCTTCCTGTGCAGAACCTACACCAGATGAGCTGGCAGCAGACACTGCTGAGCTTTTGGGTGCAGGGGGGCCTGCTAGGGAAGAGCTGAGTGTGGCACAGCAGACCTGGCCCACACTAGAGGGTTTGAGACAGCAAGCTGTCAAACACCAGAATGGGGATGTCAGTGATAGCCATAAGGTGTATTGGGAAGACAACCTCCTGTATACTGAGTCAAGGGACCCTAAACCTGGAGCTGCCAGGAGATTGGTCATCCCTTTGCAATACATAGAGTTTCTTCTTACCTTGGCACATGACATTCCCTTGGCTGGGCATTTGGGCCAAAGTAAAACTTGGGACAGGCTTGTTCCCCTGTTTCACTGGCCCTATATGTCAGAGGACACCAAAGAGTTTTGTCGCTCCTGTGTGACCTGCCAAGCCAGTGGCATGAATGGTGGCACTCCAAAGGCCCCCTTAATTCCACTTCCTGTGGTTGGGATGCCCCTTGAAAGGGTAGGGGTTGACATAGTTGGCCCCCTTGACCCTCCAACAGCTTCAGGCAATAGGTTTATCCTTGTGGGAGTGGACCTGCCACTAGGTACCCTGAAGCCATGCCCTTAAGAACCACTACAGCTCCTGCAGTGGCAAAGGCCCTCCTGGGAATCTTTTCCAGAGTGGGCTTCCCTAAGGAAGTGGTGTCAGACAGAGGTAGTAACTTCATGTCTGCACACCTCAAAGCAATGTGTAAGGAGGTAGGTGTAACATACAAGTTTACTACTCCTTATCATCCACAAACAAATGGTCTGGTTGAGAGGTTTACCTCTCAAAGGTATGATAATGGGACTCCCTGAAAAACTCTGATTGATATGGGGTGTCCTGTTACCTTGCCTCCTTTTTGCTTACAGGGAGGTACCCCAAAAAGGAGTGGGCTTCAGCCCCTTTGAACTCCTCTTTGGGCACCCTATGAGCAGTCCCCTTGCACTTGTTAAGGAGGCTGAGGAACAACCTTTAAAAGCTCCTAAACAGGACATTGTGGACTATGTACTTGGTCTAAGATCAGGAATGGCTGAGTACATGAAAAAGGCCAGTAAAAACCTTCAGGCCAGCCAGGAGCTGCAAAAGCAATGGCATGACCAGAAGGCTGTCCTGACCCAGTACCACCCAGGACAGAAGGTGTGGGTATTGGTTGCTGTGGCCCCAAGAGCACTCCAGGACAAATGGAGTGGACCCCATCTAATTGTAGAGAAAAAGGGTGAGGTTACCTACTTGGTAGACCTAGGCACTGCCAGGAGTCCCCTTAGGGTGCTCCATGTCAACCGTCTACAAACCTACTATGACAGGGCTGATCTCACCCTGCTCATGGCAACTGATGAGGGACAGGAAGAAGAAAGTGACCCTCTCCCTGATCTCTTCTCCACCACTGAAGATGATGGCTTAGTGGAGGGAGTAGTACTTGTAGATTGTCTTACTGCTGAGCAGAAAGATAACTGTGTAAATCTTTTAAGTCCGTTTTCTGAACTCTTCTCACTGATACCAGGTACCACTACTTGGTGGGAGCATAGAATCAATACTGGAGACACTTTACCTGTCAAAAGTAAGATTTATAGGCAGCCTGGCCATGTCAGGGACTGCATTAAACAAGAAGTTCAGAAAATGTTGGACTTAGGAGTGATTGAGCCTTCAGAGAGCCCATGGGCTAGCCCAGTGGTGCTGGTTCCAAAACCTCACTGTAAAGATGGAAAAAGAGAGGTGAGGTTTTGTGTTGACTATAGAGGGCTCAACTAAGTAACCAGGGCAGATGAGCTGATAGATATACTGGCTTCTACCAAGTATCTAAGCACTTTTGATTTAACTGCAGGGTATTGGCAGATTAAGTTATCAGAAGATGGAAAACCTAAAACTGCATTCTCAACCATTGGAGGGCACTGTCAATTCACTGTAATGCCCTTTGGTCTGAAGAATGCACCTGCCACTTTTCAAAGGTTGGTGAACACGGTCCTGCAAGGATTGGGTGCTTTCAGTGCAGCATATCTGAATGATATGGCTGTCTTTAGCTCCACCTGGGATGATCACCTGGTCCACCTGTGGAAAGTTTTGGAGGCCCTGTAAAAGGCAGGCCTCACTATCAAGGCTTCAAAGTGCCATATAGGGCAGGGGAAAGGGGTTTATCTGGGCCACCTGGTAGGTGGGGAACAGATTGCACCACTGCAAGGGAAGATCCAGACCATTATGGAATGGGCTCCCCCTACAACTGAAACCCAATTGAGAGCCTTTTTAGACCTCAGAGGGTACTATAGGAGGTTTATTAAGAATTATGGCTCCATTGCAGCTCCTCTTAATGACCTCACTAGTAAAAAGATGCCTAAAAAAGTATTATGGACAGCCAGCAGTCAAAAAGCTTTTGATGAGCTCAAACAGGCCACGTGCTCTGCACCTGTCCTAAAAAGCCTTTTCTACTCCAAAAAGTTCATAGTCCAGACTGATGCTTCTGAATTGGGGGTTGGGGCAGTGCTATCATAGCTTAATACTGAGGGCCTGGATGAACCTGTTGCTTTTATCAGCAGGAGGTTGACCCCTAGTGTAGGAAGTTGGCTCTGTATGTACTATTTGAAAGTAAGAAATAGCATGTACAGTGTCCAAGGGTTCCCCTTAGAGGTAAGATAGTGGCAAAAAGAGATAATTCCATTGCTCTATTTTGTGGTAGTGTGGTCGACCAGTAGGCTTATCAGAGGGTAGTGTTAAGCATTTGTTGTACACGCACAGGCAATAAATGAGAACACACACTCAAAGACAATTCCAGGCCAATAGGTTTTTATATAGAAAAATATATTTTCTTAGTTTATTTTAAGAACCACAGGTTCAAGATTTACAAGTAATACTTCAAATGAAAGGTATTTCACTCAGGTATCATAGGAACTTTGATTCAACACAATATCATGTACAGTTTTAGCAAAACACGTACAAAGTCAATGCCACCGTCAGAGACTAAAACAGTCTCTGTGGTCTCCCTAACAAGACCAACCCAACTACACTGCCAATAGTGAACCCAGCTACACCCTTGATTGGCTATTTGTAGTAGATTTCCCACCACCATTGCTATTACTAGGGGCACTAGAGTTTGCAGTTGGGGTTGTGGTGGTGGGAGGTTTGGTGTTTTTCTTTGGACAACTGGCATCACTCGCCCAGTGGCCTTTTACTTTACATAAATAACACCAAGGCTCTTTTTGATTATGAGAAGAGGATTTGGACCCACCCCCACCAGAGGATTTTTGTGGGCCTGATGAAGACTCAAAATGTTTCTTATCTTTGTCCCCACCCTTGTCAGAAGTCTTACCATCCTTCTTTTTGCCATCCTTGTCACCCCCTGTATGAACCTTTCTGTTCAGTCTTGTTCTGACCCATTTGTCTGCCGTCTTTCCCAATTCTTGGGGAGAGGTCAGATCTGAGTCTACCAAGTACTGGTGCAACAAATCAGACACACAATTGTTCAAAATATGCTCTCTCAGGATTAGATTATACAGGCTTTCATAGTCAGTCACCTTACTGCCATGTAACCAACCCTCCAAGGCCTTCACTGAACAGTCCACAAAGTTTGTCCAGTATTGAGAAGACTCTTTTCTGGTGTCTCTGAACTTAATCCTGTATTGTTCAGTGGTTAAGCCAAATCCATCCAAGAGTGCATCCTTCAAAACTTTGTAGTTATGAGCATCAGTTTCTCTGCAGTAAGTAGCCTATCCCTACCCTTACCAGTGAAAGACAGCCACAAGATAGCAGCCCACTGCCTTTGAGGGACAAACTGTACCATACAGGCCCTCTCAAGTGCAGCAAACCACTTGTTAATGTCATCCCCCTCCTTGTAAGGGGGGACTATCTTATGCAGGTTTCTGGAATCTTGCTCTCTGACAGGATTGCTATCAAAAACACTGCTGCTGCCACCATGGGGAACTAACCCCAACCTCTGCCTTTCCCTTTCCACATCCAGAGATTCCCTGTCTAAGGTCAGCTGCTGCTGTTTAAGCTTAAGCCTGGCCTCTTCCAACCTCAGCTTTCTGAGTTCCCTTTCCATTAAGTTATCCTCAGGGTGGGAGGCTTAGGTATTGTGAGACACAGAAGAAATGTGGGAATTGGCAGAGTTGGACCTGTCCCTAACTGGCTGGACCCTAGTAACCTGGCTTTTAGGAGTGAAAGGTGCCCTACTAGTTTGTGATCCCCTCCCACTACCAGTGTCACTAGGTGGCCTGTTAGCTGCAGGTCCTTGGAAGAACCCTCCCCAGCATCCTCAGGGGACTCCTCTGAGTCTGGCTGGGTACCCCTCCTCTTCTACCTCCTGATCCTGGGATGGGACAGACTGGTTCTGGTCACTTTCTAGGAGAAGGCTAAGGAGCAGATCTTTTGTAGGATTCTTATCAATTGCTAAACCTCTTTCTATGCAGAGACCCCCTCAAACCTTTAAAGTTTAGATTCCCATATGTTGCCTGGACAATTGTGGGAGTAAGTTCTATTGCAGACATGATAGAAAAGGTTTAGGACAGAGAGAGAAAAAACGTTTTTAGAACTTTTGAAAGAACAGAGAAAAAATTATTCAAACTTTTTCAAAATTTTAAAAGTTTTCAGAAACTTTTCAGAAACTTTTCTGAAAGTTTTAGAGAAGGAAAGTTAAACTGTTTAGGTTACTGTGTATATTCTGAAGTATTTGGTATATTTTTTTCTTATGAAAAGCACCAATGACAAAGTGGTAAAGCAGTTACAGGTACTTATCCCACCGCTGCACCACAAATGTAGAAGGCTGGCCTGGCTTATAGTGGGTACTTAGTGGTACTTACACCTTGTGCCAGCTCCAGTTATCCCTTATTAGTAGATTAGTAGTGTTCTAGCAGCTTAGGCCGATAGAGGTAGCTATAGCAGAGCAGTTTAGGCTGAACTAGGAGACATGCAAAGCTCCTACTGTACCACTTATATCATCTAGCACTATATCATAAGAAACGCAATACTCAGAGTTACTAAAACTAAAGGTACTTTATTTTAGTGACAATGGGGGTTATTCTAACTTTGGAGGAGGTGTTAATCCGTCCCAAAAGTGACGGAAAAGTGACGGATTTACCACCAGCCGTATTACGAGTCCATTATATCCTATGGAACTCGTAATACGGCTGGTGGTATATCCGTCACTTTACCGTCACTTTTGGGACGGATTAACACTCCTCCAAAGTTAGAATAACCCCCAATATGCCAAAAGTATCTCAGAGGATATACTCCCTTAGGAGGTAAGTAAAATACACAACATATACACACAAACCAAAATCAGGTAAGTAAACAGTTAGAAAAGTAATGCAAACACTGTAGAATACAATAGGATGCAATAGGCCTAGGGCCAACAAAAACCATATACTCCAAAAGTGGAATGCGAACCACGAATGGACCTCAGACCTAGTGTAGCGTGTACAGGGTCGCTGGGAGTGTAAGAAAACACTAAAGGTGTCCATGATACCCCCTCAGACCCTGAAAAGTAGGAGTAAAGTTACCCTACTACCCCAGAAAGACAGTAAAGTCAAGATAGGGGATTCTGCAAAGACAACAACTGACTGCAAAGCACTGAAGACGGATTCCTGGACCTGAGGACCTGCAAAGGAAGGGGACCAAGTCCAAGAGTCACACAAGTGTCCGGGGGGGGGGGGGCAGGAGCCCACTAAACCCCGGATGAAGGTGCAAAAGGGCTGCCTTCGGGTGGAAGAAGCCAAAGATTCTGCAACAACGGAAGGTGCCAGGAACTTCTCCTTTGGTCAGAAGATGTTGCACGGCATGCTGGAGGATGCAGAGTTGTTACCACGCAGAAAGACCACAACAAGCCTTGCTAGCTGCAAGAGTCGCAGTAGAGGATTTTGGGTGCTGCCAGGGCCCAGGAAGGACCAGGGGGTCGCCCCTTGGAGGAGGAGACAAAGGGGGCACTCAGCAACACAGATAGCCCACGCAGAAGCAGGCAGCACCCGCAGAATCACCTGAACAGGCGTTCAGAAGATCTGAGCACAGCGGTCATCTTAGCACAACAAAAGAGGGTCCCACGAAGTCGGAGTCCAACTCAGCGAGTTGAGCAATGCAAGAAGGAGTGCTGGGGACCTGGGCTTTGTTGTGCACGAAGAAAGTCTTTCAGAAGTGCACAGAAGCCCGAGCAGCTGCAGTTCACGCAGTACACAGGATTACTGTCTGGTGTGGGGAGGCAAACTTGGACAGAAGGGCTACTGGACTGTCGGGGACACTTAGATCCAGCTCCTGTGTTCCAGGGACCACGCTTGTCAGGATGAGAGGGGACCCAGAGGACCGGTGATGCAGAAGTTTGGTGCCTGCGTTAGCAGGGGGAAGATTCCGTCGACCCACGGGAGATTTCTTCTTGGCTTCCAGTACATGGTGAAGAGAGACAGCCTTCAGAGCATGCACCACCCGGAAACAGTCGAGAAAGCCAGCATGATGAGGCACTACAATGTTGCTGGTAGTCTTCGTGCTACTTTGTTGCAGTTTTGCAAGCGTCCTAGAGCAGTCAGCGGTCGATCCTTGGCTGAAGTCGAAGAGGGAAGTGCAGTGGAACTCCGATGAGCTCTTGCATTCGTTATCTGACGAGAAACCCACAGAAGAGACCCTAAATAGCCCTCAGAGGAGGATTGACGACAGAGAGAGGCTAGCATCTATCAGGAGGAGTCTCTGACGTCACCTGCTAGCACTGGCCACTCAGAGGTCTCCATTGTGCCCTCACACCTCTGCATTCAAGATGGCAGAGGTCTGGGACACACTTGAGTAGCTCTGGGCACCTCCCCTTGGAAGGTGCTGGTCAGGGGAGTGGTCACTCCCCTTTCCTTTGTCCAGTTTCGCACCAGAGCAGGGCTGGGGGGATCCCTGAACCGGTGTAGACTGGCTTCAAAGCATTTCCAGAGGCCAGGAGAGGCTACTCCTCTCAGGCCCTTCACACCTATTTCCAAAGGGAGAGGGTGTAACACCCTCTCTCAGAGGAAATCCTTAGTTCTGCCTTCCTGGGACTGGGCTGCCCAGGCCCCAGGGGGGGGCAGAAACCTGTCTGAGGGTTGGCAGCAGCGGTAGCTGCAGAGAAAACCCCAGTGAGCTAGTTTGGCAGTACCCAGGCTCTATGCTGGAGCCCGGGGATGCATGGAATTGTCCCCCCAATACCATTCTGGTATTGGGGTGACAATTCCTTGAGCCTAGGCATGTTACATGGCCATGTTCGGAGTTACCATTCTGATGCTACATATAGGTGTTGACCTATATGTAGTTCACATGTGTAATGGTTTCCCCGCACTCACAAAGTCAGGGGAATTTGCCCTGAACAATGTGGGGGTACCTTGGCTAGTGCCAGGGTGCCCTCACACTTAGTAACTTTGCACCCAACCTTCACTAAGTGAGGGTTAGACATATAGGTGACTTATAAGTTACTTAAGTGCAGTGCAAAATGGCTGCGAAATAACGTGGACATTATTTCACTCAGGCTGCAGTGGCAGTCCTGTGTAAGAATTGTCTGAGCTCCCTATGGGTGGCAAAAGAAATGCTGCAGCCCATAGGGATCTCCTGGAACCCCAATACCCTGGGTACCTAGGTACCATATACAAGGGAATTATAAGGGTGTTCCAGTGTGCCAATAAGAATTGCTAAAATTAGTCACTAGCCTGCAATGACAATTTTAAAAGCAGAGAGAGCAGAAACTGTGAGGTTCTGGTTAGCAAAGCCTCAGTGATACAGTTAGGCACCACACAGGGAACACATACAGGGCACACTTTATGAGCACTGGGGTCCTGGCTAGCAGGATCCCAGTGACACAGGCAAAAACAAACATACATCCAGTAAAAATGGGGGTAACATGCCAGGTAAGATGGTACTTTCCTACAGGCGGTCATCTCAACACTACAAAAGAGGGTCCCATGAAGCCGGTGTTCAACTCAGCGAGTTGCACAATGCAAGAAGGAGTGCTGGGGATGTGGGCTAGGCTGTGCACGAAGGATTCCTTGCAAAAGTGCACAGAAGCCCTAGCAGCTGCAGTTCACGCAGTACACAGGATTACTGTCTGGAGAGGGGAGGCAAGGACTTACCTCCTCCAAATTTGGACATTTGGACCACTGGACAGTCTGGGTCACTTTGGTCCACCACCTGTGTTCCAGGGCCCACGTTCGTCAGGATGAGAGGGGTCGCAGAGTACTGGTGATGTTGAAGTTTGGTGCCTGCTGAAGCAGGGGGAAGATTCCATGACCCATGGGAGATTTATTCTTGGCTTCCAGTGCAGGGTGAAGGCAGACAGTCCTCAGAGCATGCACCACCAGGAAACAGTCGAGAAAGCCGTAAGGATTAGGAACTAAAATGTCACTGGTAGTCTTCTTGCTACTTTGTTGCAGTTTTGCAGGCGTCCTGGAGCAGACAGCGGCCAATCCTTGGCAGAAGTCAAAGAGGGAGATGGAGAGGAACTCTGGTGAATTCTTACAAGTCGTTATTTGAGGAAAAGCCCACAAGAGAGACCCTAAATAGCCCTCAGAGGAGGATTAGCCACCTAGTCAAGTAAGCACCTATCAGGAGGTCTCTGATGTCACCTGCTGGCACTGGTCACTCAGAGGCCTCCACTGAGCCCTCACACCTCTGGATTCAAGATAGCAGAGATCTGGGACAGTCTGGAGGAGCTCTGGGCACCACCCCTGGGGTGGGGATGGACAAGGGAGTGGTCACTCCCCTTTCCTTTGTCCAGTTTCGTGCCAGAGCAGGGGCTGGGGGTTCCCTGAACCAGTGTAGACTGTTTTTTTTGTAGTTTGGACTCTTGCTCTGGGCAAGACTGCTGGTTAAAGGATGACAGTATTTTTGCTTGTAGGCGACTACACCTTTCCTACAACAAGTCACAACTGTTGTCCCAACCTTACCGGCTCACTAGCAGCACCACACCAGAAACACAATAGTAAAAGGTGATTTGTGGTAGCCTTTACGCATGTACTCGAGAATAAGACATCTCAGGGAGTGTCCTGATTTAATGGAGATTACCCCTTTCTCACAGACATATCATGTCTCATACAAACACAGGCAATGACAAAGATGCAGTAAAGTTTCAATAGGTTTTATTTAACATAACTGCAATTTGCGATAAGTTGCATGGGCTGCAATGATTAGGATGATGAATAATGCAAGAAACAGAATTGTGAAGACAAGAGACATTTTTACAAAGATCCCCACCATCTTGCAATGCATAGAAAAGACATATGAGATGTACTATGCCCTAATACCCTAATGTGAAATGCCTAACCTCCTACCTAGAGGAGAGCTGGGTTTGTTAAACCTAATCTGCCAATGCCATGTCCATGAGAGGAGCCCACAACCTTCGTTACCTTGGAATGAGGTCTCTATCTCAGACTCCGCAGGGACACGAAGACTGGGTCAGCGTCAAGACGACGTGCAGCATCGATATCAGCGAAGGTAACGATGCCCTCGGGTCGGAATCCCTCTGATTCTCTGTCTAAAGTGCGATATAGTTATACAGATCTACAAGGACCTCTGACGTAGGTGTGTTCCCAAACAATAGATAACAGACATGCTTGGGACGGCAATTAATATAAACAATCCCTCGAAAGGATAGAGAGGGAAAATCCCTAAGTGTGAACACCTACTGTTTGTTTGTCTTTGTTGCTTGATCTTGACGCCTTAGCGCGGTGACATTGATAATGTAACGCATAACAAGTGGCCTAACTATAAACAAGGCAGCCATCTTAGAAGAATTAAATAATTAAATGGGCTAAGATAGAGCAAGCTAAGTGGGTTTAAAGTCACTAGGTGACGGGGGCACGAGTCTGCAAGCCAGAGGTTCAGCTAACTCCTGTTATCCCATTAAAATGAACTAGGATTCACTACACCCTCCCCATTGCTGTAACAGGTATGACGAAGGTACAGGAACCCAAATGCTAAAATTGCTCTGAACTAAAAGCTAAAAGCATAAAAAAACAAGCTAAAAAATCTTTAAAATGTGATAAAAAGATATTAAGAACAAATCTGCTAAAACACATACAGAGATGTTAATGTCAACCATGAAAAAGCACAGCGTGCCACAGCAAGTTAATTTAAATGCATAATTTTGAATCTGGAATTGTAGGAGGCTGGACTGGCTTGTAGTGAGTACCAAGGGGTACTTACACCTTGCACCAGGCCCAGTTATCCCTTATTAGTGTATAGGGTGTCTAGCAGCACAGGCTGATAGATAATGGTAGCTTAGCAGAGCAGCTTAGGCTGAACTAGGAGACGAGTGAAGCTCCTACAGTACCACTAGTGTCACTTGCACAATATCATAAGAAAACACAATACACAGTTATACTAAAAATAAAGGTACTTTATTTTTATGACAATATGCCAAAGTATCTTAGAGTGTACCCTCAGTATGAGGATAGCAAATATACACAAGATATATGTACACAATACCAAAAATATGCAGTATAGTCTTAGAAAACAGTGCAAACAACGTATAGTTACAATAGGATGCAATGGGAACACATAGGGATAGGGGCAACACAAACCATATACTCCAAAAGTGGAATGCGAACCACGAATGGACCCCAAACCTATGTGACCTTGTAGAGGGTCGCTGGGACTATTAGAAAATAGTAAGGGTTAAAAAAATAGCCCACCCCAAGACCCTGAAAAGTGAGTGCAAAGTGCACTAAAGTTCCCCCAAGGACAAAGAAGTCGTGATAGGGGAATTCTGCAGGAAAGACACAAACCAGCAATGCAACAATGATGGATTTCCAGTCGCGGGTACCTGTGGAACTAGGGGACCAAGTCCAAAAGTCACAAGCAAGTCGGAGATGGGCAGATGCCCAGGAAATGCCAGCTGTGGGTGCAAAGAAGCTGCTACTGGACAGTAGAAGCTTAGGTTTCTGCAGTAACGACAAAGGCTAAAGACTTCCCCTTTGGGGGACGGATTCCTCACGCCGTGGAGAGTCGTGCAGAAGTGTTTTCCCGCCGAAAGACCGCCAACAAGCCTTGATAGCTGCAAATCGTGCGGTTAGTGTTTTTGGATACTGCTGTGGCCCTGGAGGGACCAGGATGTCGCCAATTGCGTCAGGGGACAGAGGGGACGTCGAGCAAGACAAGGAGCCCTCTCAGCAGCAGGCAGCACCTGGAGAAGTGCCAGAAACAGGCACTACGAGGATGCGTGAAACGGTGCTCACCCGAAGTTGCACAAAGGAGTCCCACGTCGCCGGAGACCAACTTAGAAAGTCGTGCAATGCAGGTTAGAGTGCCGTGGACCTAGGCTTGGCTGTGCACAAAGGATTTCCGCCGGAAGTGCACAGAGGCCGGAGTAGCTGCAAAAGTCACGGTTCCCAGCAATGCAGTCTGGCGTGGGGAGGCAAGGACTTACCTCCACCAAACTTGGACTGAAGAGTCACTGGACTGTGGGAGTCACTTGGACACAGTTGCTGGATTCAAGGGACCTCGCTCGTCGTGCTGAGAGGAGACCCAAGGGACCGGTGATGCAGTTCTTTGGTGCCTGCGGTTGCAGGGGGAAGATTCCGTCGACCCACTGGAGATTTCTTCGGAGCTTCTAGTGCAGAGAGGAGGCAGACTACCCCCACAGCATGCACCACCAGGAAAACAGTCGAGAAGGCGGCAGGATCAGCGTTACAGAGTTGCAGTAGTCGTCTTAGCTATTTTGTTGCAGTTTTGCAGGCTTCCAGCGCGGTCAGCAGTCGATTCCTTGGCAGAAGGTGAAGAGAGAGATGCAGAGGAACTCTGATGAGCTCATGCATTCGTTATCTAAGGAAATCCCCAAAGCAGAGACCCTAAATAGCCAGAAAAGAGGGTTTGGCTACTTAGGAGAGAGGATAGGCTAGCAACACCTGAAGGAGCCTATCAGAAGGAGTCTCTGACGTCACCTGGTGGCACTGGCCACTCAGAGCAGTCCAGTGTGTCAGCAGCACCTCTGTTTCCAAGATGGCAGAGGTCTGGAGCACACTGGAGGAGCTCTGGACACCTCCCAGGGGAGGTGCAGGTCAGGGGAGTGGTCACTCCCCTTTCCTTTGTCCAGTTTCACGCCAGAGCAGGGCTAAGGGGTCCCTGAACCGGTGTAGACTGGCTTATGCAGAAATGGGCACCATCTGTGCCCATGAAAGCATTTCCAGAGGCTGGGGGAGGCTACTCATCCCCTGCCTTCACACCATTTTCCAAAGGGAGAGGGTGTAACACCCTCTCTCAGAGGAAGTCCTTTGTTCTGCCATCCTGGTACAAGCCTGGCTTGACCCCAGGAGGGCAGAAACCTGTCTGAGGGGTTGGCAGCAGCAGCAGCTGCAGTGAAACCCCAGGAAAGGCAGTTTGGCAGTACCAGGGTCTGTGCTACAGACCACTGGGATCATGGGATTGTGCCAACTATGCCAGGATGGCATAGAGGGGGCAATTCCATGATCATAGACATGTTACATGGCCATATTCGGAGTTACCATTGTGAAGCTACATATAGGTAGTGACCTATATGTAGTGCACACGTGTAATGGTGTCCCCGCACTCACAAAGTCTGGGGAATTTGCCCTGAACAATGTGGGGGCACCTTGGCTAGTGCCAGGGTGCCCTCACACTAAGTAACTTTGCACCTAACCTTTACCAGGTAAAGGTTAGACATATAGGTGACTTATAAGTTACTTAAGTGCAGTGTAAAATGGCTGTGAAATAACGTGGACGTCGTTATTTCACTCAGGCTGCAGTGGCAGGCCTGTGTAAGAATTGTCAGAGCTCCCTATGGGTGGCAAAAGAAATGCTGCAGCCCATAGGGATCTCCTGGAACCCCAATACCCTGGGTACCTCGGTACCATATACTAGGGAATTATAAGGGTGTTCCAGTAAGCCAATGTAAATTGGTAAAATTGGTCACTAGCCTGTTAGTGACAATTTGAAAGAAATGAGAGAGCATAACCACTGAGGTTCTGGATAGCAGAGCCTCAGTGAGACAGTTAGTCACTACACAGGTAACACATTCAGGCACACTTATGAGCACTGGGGCCCTGGCTGGCAGGGTCCCAGTGACACATACAACTAAAACAACATATATACAGTGAAAAATGGGTGTAACATGCCAGGCAAGATGGTACTTTCCTACAGGTATGGCAAGCAAATTCATCAAATTATTTGCTGCACGCATGATCTTGAAGAGTGTCATCGAAGTCATCAACCAAGGACCTAAAAAATGAGTCAACATCATCTGATGTCAAATCGAGTGCTGGACGGACAAACGGATCAACAGAGCAGTAGTGAGCAGTATTTCCTGGTGTATCGTTATCCGTTGCAGTGTCCTCATCCACGGTAGATCTCAAAACGGAAGGCTCCTAGGTGGCCTCGCGGAGCAACCTCAGTCTCAAGGGGCATGACCGTGTATGAACCCTCATTGGGGACATCAGCAGTTCGTGGTCCACAGGAGATGTCGGTGAAACAGCAAGACAGACCATTGGCAGATGTTCAAAGAGGCACTATATGCAGCGGAAGACTGGTTGTACGCACCTGAGAAGGGGCCGAAATGACAATGACCAGTCATGCTCCAGTTCCACCAGCAAGGGTGCACCGAAGATCCGAACCATGCGCTCACGGCACAGTGGAGTTGGCGGGAGTGGCTCCATTGCTCTGCGTTGCTGGAAAGAAACAACCACTGCCAATCTGAAGAAATAGCAGTAGTAGTCCGCCAATCAAAGCCAAAATAATTGGAAAGCCACCAAACACACTTGAAAAGAGCGAATGGATGGCTGACGTGATGACTCCGAAGACAGTCTGGAAGATGGACACGAAACCAGACCTGACAGCCTTAAAGAAATGAACAATCCCAGTGTTGCTTGAAGCATTGAATATTCTGGATACTAGTTCTCCAAAGTGCTTGGGGAAGTTGTTATTTAATAGGGATTGTATCTCGGCTGATGATCTCGCAATCTGGAGAGCATACGTATCTTTTGCGGATGTCAAGGCGACCTGTTTTTGAAACAATAGCGCCTATAGCCTGCTCAGGTTGTCATAGTTCACATTAATAGTATCTATGTGGGGCCACATGTCAGATACTTTTATCTCTCGTGTGGGGGGAAACAAAACATGTCCACAACACGTAACGACCTTCGAGACCGAGATTGCGTAGGCATTTCCTGGTCGCATGCCGCAACAGCTTTGATCGTTCAGTACCACATAACTTCCATTGGAAAGTACATGAAATACCAGGCGAATCAAAGGGACGAGAGTACCCCTCAGCAAACAGGCCAAATTCGCGAACCCCGCATTGCAAACACCGTGAAGAGACACCTGCTTGCATATCATGGAATGATAAACAGCAGCCTCACATTCGCTTCCGCTAAGAAAGACCTCTGTTTCGCCGTTCAGACATTTATAGTCAAAGGGCAACTCCCACTATTCCTTAATATAGATATCTCCTAGTTGCTCGTACCTTCCTACTGCAAGATGTTTCAGGCAGCTCGAGAAACTAAAGGTCAAAATCTGTAAATTAATTATGTCATGTAAGAGCCAGATAGTTGAAGGACTCTCTGCTACCGTGAAGGGCAACTTATCTAACTTTTCAATGCGAAGCATGGTGAAACTAGCCTCCTTTTTAGCCATTGTCTGTTGTTCCCTGGAAAAATTAAAAGCAGTGAAGAATTCACTGCCATTAATATACTTCCATGGAATGCAGCCATTTTTCAGTGTCTGTAAAGTCCAACTCAGCTGCATGATGGAACGTAGCTGTGTTTGCCCGTGATATAACCGGGACAAGTCTATCTGAGTGATATCAATAGCAGACAACACTATATTTGACAGTGAATAAATCCTGTTGGACAGTGTATTCATGCTGTTGTCGACAACAGCTAATGCCTTTTCTAAATTTTCTTTATCAAATTGCCTTAAACGCACAGCAGCCTCAATCTGGGAAAGTTTCCAAATTTCATGTACATTGCATATAAAAACCTTTCTGAGCGCTGTTTCCTAGGACACAGCAGAAAATCCCGCAAGTCTACATCTTCAGAAAGAGTATTCAGGTGTTTCTTTACCACGGCTAACGTGTTGGTCTGTACCCATTGCTGGCACAGCTTACCCACACTGTATGTCGTAACTATACCTGTATGTTGACCCGATATAAAGCGAGGGTCTGGCCTGTTAATTGAAAAAAACCCTAAAGAGTTTAAAAAACGAGCTCTACACTCATCAGTGTCAGTGGGCAATATTAACCACCCGCAGGGACTGGAAAGTGAAGAATTGTAGGTACCAGCCTTGACCATTGCATCTAGCTTGTCCTCGGTGATATTAAGGAAGTATTGGCAATCTTTAAACTTTGCCGGAGTGGAGATACTGGGCGTGTTCAAGTCTTTAATTTTTGACAACCCCAGAATAAATCAGTTTTGTATCAGTTAGCAAAATTTTCCTAATTTGTGCCGGAGGTATTTTAAACTAATGCAACTCTGCTTTTCTTGTGTCATGCCCATAAAAGTATGTAAATTTATCACTATAGTACTTTGGGCTCCCCCTCGGTGGTGTAGAACTGTGTTCCCACTGTGTGTAGTTTAATACTGGCCTGTATCTAGTGGCACGGTGTAGGTAGTGCTGTCCCCAATTGTTATAGCAGAACATTTCCCCATAATTCATTGTATATTCATATACATCATCACTTTCAAAAGCGGAATAGTCCTTCATTTCAGTTAGCATGGAATCAACTGTTTGGACAACATCAGGTGTAATTACATCAGTCATTGAAATTTTAAACACGTATGGTATTTGAATAATTTCAGTAGGCCCGTAAATATCGAATGGAACTTTGTCCCACACAATCCCATCAGAAATCGGTATTGCTGTAACATTTACAGGGGACAAGTCTCTTCGGACCTTATGTGAAGAATAATATGGAGTTAAAACTTCATCAACAGGCTCCACAGAGGAGCGATCAGGAATATAGTGACCATTTATAAGCAAAAAGAAAACAGTCACAAAACCAATCCATAAAAATAATGCAAAAAATGTCAAACAGAACCATAAGTGGATACATGGGTATTTCAAATAGTTCTTTTTAAGCCACTGATACAGCTGACTTCTTTTTGAAACATTGTCAATCATAGTAGTGGATGAATCTGAAGAAAAATCATCAATGTCAATGAAATAGCTAGAGGCAGTCTCTGCAAACACGGAAGCCGGTGCACCATCTGTATTTTGGTCCACTTCGCCTGGGGGCTCTTGGTAGACAGTATCGTTAGTCTGTGATGTGTTTGTGTAAAAAAACAGCTAGATCTTGAACCAGGGTGGTCACTGAAGTAGTGACAGGAACTAGCAAGAGTTCATTTTCCGCCCTCCCCATGGTCAAGGAGGTGTCCGGAACAGCATTTGACATTGTTGCATAGTCTGTAGTAGTGATGTTCATCCTGCTATGTAGATGTATGTCCTGTTGGGTAGTGAGAGGGGCTCGGGAACCACCCAAGGGACCTCTTGTTCTACTGTGAAGGATCGGCCACATGGTGTAGTTTGATGTCATCAATGGACATGAATCTGTTTGTTTTAGAACCAGACAGTAGTGGTAAGATGACAGTCCTGGTGCCTTGAATTCCCAAGACCGGTAAAGGTGCTGTGTATGATGGACCGAACTCCTTCTTCACTGCGATCTTCTCACAAACCAGATCCCCAACTTTAGGAATCCAGCCAGTCGAAGTTTTTGCTAAATCCCTTATTCCTAAGGTGGCAGCACTTACAGATGATTTAGTATCACGAAATTGCTGAAGCTCCTGTAAAACAGTGAGACGTTCTTTATGTCAAATGGTGTTTCTGCTGCCACCATACCAGGGGCATTAAGATCTGGGACATACATAGGTATCCCAAAGAGAACCTTATATGGGGTGCCCCCAAGGACCGTCTTGGCAGATTATTCAGTGCTCTCTGGACCCCATATAGGTGATGTAACCAACTGCGGCCTAAACCTAATACTTGAGTTGTTAAGGACTGCTTTAGATCACGATTCCGCCTCTCCACGACCGAATTTCCCTCTGGATGGTATGGTGAGGAGTAATGGAGTTCAACACCCATCATCCCCATGGTGTCCCTGAATGCCTTAGAGGAAAATGCAGGGCCCTGGTCCGAATGGAATGCTGCAACCGCATATGTACAGATAAAGATCAGCAAATCTTTTATAACAGTCCGGGCGTCAGTCGACCGCTGTAGCCATACCCACAGGATTCTAGAACAAGAATCTACAGCGACTAAAATGTATTTGTATGCACCATCAGGCTGTAAGGGACCACAATGGTCTAGGTACACACACTGTAGTGGCCTATTGGACACTAAGAGGGATGTCTGCAGTGGGTGTTTGATATTAGAGCCCTTGATCTGCTGGCAAATGTCACAGCAAAGGACATACAGCTTTGTTCGTCTGCATAGACCAGGCCACCAGAAGCGTTTCTGTAGGAGTGTTATCGTGGCCGATATACCAGCATGTGCAGAAGCGACACCCTCATGTGCTGCTTTAATTAGATCTAATCTCTGGTCTTCATTGGGGATCAGTCGATCTTCAACCACAGGAATTGTTGTGTAGGCAACATTCTGAGCACTGATATCGTAAGTATAGTTTGTATAGTATCCTTTCGGAAGGGGTTTGCCTGCAGCCAAAGCTTTAACGGCAGTCAATATTTCATTTTCCAATCTCGTCTGAGAACGAGTCACTGCAGCCACTGAAGACGTAGCTACTGCTGCTTTGGCCGCTTCATCAGCCAATGTATTACCGGTAACGTGTACTCCTACACGTTGGTGTCCCAATGTATGGACTACATGGACACACGGCAGCTTATCCTTAAGATCAGCCACCCTCCCCCACAGTATTTTGTGTTTAATGGTGTTTCCTTTAGAATCTCTAAACCCGTTCAGTTTCCAATGATTGAGATAGTCATTGTATGACTGGACGCAGTAATAAGAGTCACAGACTATTAAAGTCTGGCATCCTGTCTCAGTATGTTCGAGCGCTAGAATAAGAGCTTTAAGCTCAGCCAACTGGGCTGTGCAGTCCCCTACGGTCTGCGTGTAGGTATTGTGTGGGTGGGAGACTCCATCTTCCATCACTCTGCTCACGGCTGCGCAAGCTGCGGAGTATTGATGTTTAGTATCTACAGCCGGTTGTGCTGAACCGTCAGTGTATAGGACAGTATGGTATCTGTCTAGTGGCAAGATATTTAGAGGAGCGAGGTACTCTTGTTCGTACTCGAGAAACTCGTCTGAAGTTTTGCATCAAAAATGTAATCGACATCAGTGGCGGTCAAAGACGTTACCCATTGAATCTAACGTGGATGTAATGCTTTAGCGTTAGGAATGCTTGCTTTGTTGACAGCCTCTAAGGCCGGCACCGGGGAGACAACAATAATACGTTTCCTCTGGGCAAGTGGCCTCTCTTTTATGACGGCCAACTGAACTGCCGTCAGAATCTTTTCTGTAGGTGCAAAACGCTGTTCTGCGTTGGAGTATAAATGTGATTTATATGCTATAGGTACTGTGTCATCCTCATTGAAGGTGACATAAGTAAATACAATGGCACCAGCAATTATTCTGATGACAAAATTTATTTTAATGTCACGTGTGTGCAAGTGTTTAGCTTCTGGCATGACCTGTTGCATTTCCCTATGCATGGTTGTTCAGTTGTCCAGTGTCTGCTAGAAAAATTGGGCTGAACTAAGTCATAAAGAGGCTTGATACGTTGTGCATAATCTGGAATGTGTGTCCTGCCAAAATTAAAGAAACCTAGTAATGACTGTAATTTCTTAAGTGTGTTAGGAGGGTGCAGTTGAGCACATTTTTCTAGAAAGTGTGGGGCCAGGCTCTTTCCCTCATTTGATAACTCATATCCCAGGAATAATACACTGAGAAAGGCTATTTTGCTTTTCTTAAAATTGAATTTGTAACCGAGGTCTGCAAATCCCAAAATGATCCGATCGAACCTTGTAAGATAAATGTCAAGGACGTCGTCTGTGAGATATATGTCATCCACGTAGGATAATGCCTCGGAATCAATATCATGTAATATTGATGTTACACAGGCTGAAAATAGCCCCGGGCTATTTTTATAGCCTTGAGGTAAACAACCAAAGCGTTTCTGGGAGCCAAATGAGAATGCACAACGGTCCCGAATTTCATGTGCCAAATTCTGGCAGAAGAATCCATTAGAAATGTCTAATGTTGTTTTATATTTTTTAGGGACGATATTGTTTATTAGTGCTGTGCTGTGTGAATTGTGTATACCATATGTGCGTGTATGACTATTTAAGTGTCTATAATCAATGACTATTCTATATGAATGGTCCGGCTTTGCAACGGGGAATAACGGATTATTCATTGCAGATGTACAGGGCTCAATCACTCCCTGGTACTCAAGTCGGTTGAGGATCTCTCTCACCGGAGCTTTTGCTTCATGTTTAACAGGATATTGTGGCTGCGGTTGTTGTGTAGACCTAACGGGAATAACATGACAAGGAGCCTCCTTGTCCCAACCTACATGATTGCGGTATAACGCAGGTGCCTACGCTAAAGCCCATTCAGAAGCATAGGCTTATTTGTCTGCTTCCGGAACAAGATTGGAGAAAGAAGGCAAAATGACATCTCACCATGTGGGAGCTTGCGGACGTGTTCAGGTGGCCAGTCTCTTTCGGCCAATAGGATATCACTAGTAAGTTCATCCCACGCGCATTGCTGGTGCCGGGGGCGGAGCCATCTGTAACAGGGCAGGAGCCCTTTAAAACCTCGTCGCGCTCCCGCCGTTGCGGGACGCGCATTGCTGGTGCCGGGGGCGGAGCCATCTGTAACAGGGCAGGAGCCCTTTAAAACTTCGTCGCGCTCCTGCCGTCGTGGGACGCGCACTGCTGGTGCCGGGGGCGGAGCCATCTGTAACAGGGCAGGAGCCCTTTAAAACCTTGTCGCGCTCCCGCTGTCACGGGCCCGTCCTTCGCCCGTCAGCGCCTGGAAGAGGCTGGTTTGGCCCATACCCCTTAATCTCTCGGTTCTTGTGCTGCGCCGACCTGTGGTGCTGAGTAAGTTTTCTTCTTTTTTCTTTTCCCCACTCTTTATTCAGCATGGGAAAGCGCAAGGTCCGTTCTAGTCCTGACCTGGCTATAGCCAAATCCAAAAGCTCTAAATCCAATAGAGCAACGCAATTCCACTCCAATTGCGTTTCTAGAGAAATTGATAACTTAATTGAGGAAGTGGAATCCATCCTCAAGGAAAAAGAGGGCAATGCCTGTAAGAAACTGAAATCAGGATCTTTACTTCCATTTTTAATGACTAGCTCCACTAAACCTACTGACATTCAGCCTCAGAAAACTTTAGCCCAGGTTGCTGTCCCTCCCAGCGCGACTGGTCTGGCTAATTCCTCGCTTTCGCCTGGCACTAGCTATAATTTGGACGCAATCCGTTCTGTTTCCATTGTCAATGGGATTCCATGTACAAATCGGTTTTCTGTCTTGGACCAACCAGAATTAGCAAGTGCCATACAGCCTTCGCTCCCTGTGCCTGTGCCTTTTAAACCCATTTTTGATCCTCCTAGTGATGATGTCTTAGCTCTGGTATCTAGTCTAAAGCCTGAAGTCGGGGAATTGAAGAGTCTTTTATTTGAGGTCTTTAAATTACTCAAAAAACCGGACCTAACTCCTCAACTTATCCCGAACTCAGCCACTGCACAAGCTTCTCGGCTACTGGTTCCTGTTGTTCTGCCAGTAGATTGCCCACTGCCACAGGAAACGGTCAAGGGTTCTAGTTATAGTCATCATCATGGAAATCACTCGACTTCTGCTCAAACGAATTCGCCACTCTTTCCTCTTAATCCGGGCCAACCTGTGGCCCATTCTACTCCTGTCCCCAACCGAAATTGCATCGACATGTGTAACGTCCCTCGACTTCCATCTCATACGAGGGAAGACACTTCCTCTCTTATTAACAAGGTGTCGTATTGGATTCGCCACACTAGGGGTTGCGGCTCTATCATCCATGCGGATATTGCCTTTGCTTCTCGTGTGTGAGGCCCTGGTGGGCGGGACACTATTAAACTTCATCTTGTCAGCCCCGCTTTAGTTAAAGGGATCTTGCAGATGGAAGCTCGTCATTTATCAAGATCTGACTCTGACATTTTTTTTAGAGAAAGTTTGCCTGCTGTGGGTCACAAGACCACGTCCTGCGTCCACCCGGAGCCAATCCAATTCCTCAAAATGTCTCTGTTTTAACTGTCTCCCCTGGCTTGTTGCCTTTTCCTGGCGACGGGGCTGCTTTGGTTTGCAACAATAAAGGTACCTTCATACAAGACCCCGTCACCTCAGGGGATACATCTGATGTGGATTGACTATGTCATTCTAATTCTTGCAAACATAATGTTCCACATGTCTGGGCAACGACACTTACAAGATCTTCATTCGGTTTGGGTGACAATACTACAAGGGCTTTACGCTGCACCACTAATGGGACTTCCAATTCTGCTCCCGATGCCGACTCTTGCATGTCAGCATGTAGCATTACAAAAAGGAAAATATTGTCTTGGTATGTGGCTGGCATCAAGAGCATCTGTGCTCCGGACTGGGGGGCTTATGTTGAATCTTTTTCCATATGTATGTTTCAGGAAACTTGGGCTATGGATTGTGCGTATAGGCAAGGCTATTGTTGTTTCACTAAAAAGGCGACTCCGTCCACTAGGGGAAGGGCGATTGGGGGTCTATGCACTTGGGTCAAGTTGACTGAAGTGGGCAGGGTAAAGTAAATCACTGTTGACTCTTGTGATATCCTTGCAATAGCAATATGGCCTATCACAGGCACTCCGGTGTTATGTATTAATATTTATAACAGGCCAGGTCCATCTAACTGCCAGTCTGGTACTATTCATCTGTTGCACAAATTTTTATCAGATCTTTATTCTAAATATTGTGTTATTATTGCAGGTGACCTCAATGCCCAAATTGAATTCGATTCAGCTTTTGTCGAGTCTATCCAGGCCGAAGATGAAGTATGGAATCTTCCCCCGCTTTCAATCCAACCACTGCCATGTACTCCTCCCCTTAGGGTCATGCAGATAATAGACCTTGTAGTAACTTATGGCCTGCGTTTTGGAAATGGCTGTTTTTTAAATGACAACTCCAGACCCACCTTCTACAGAGGCCACTATAGCAGCACTCTGGATTACGTTATTTTTGATCTGTGAGTCTAGCATTTTATAATCAATGTTGAGGTTGGTTCTCGGTACACTAGCGACCATGCCCCCTTACAAACTGAATACAATGCAACTCTTTTTTCAGGGCTCACTCCACCTCATGTTCTGGATGCTCCCAATGATTGGCTGGAATTATCCAGCAATAGGCGTGTGGTGAGATGGTCTTCGTTTTTTAAAATCTAATCTGCTCAATGATAAGCATCATGACCTAGTCTCTTGCCACCAGCTTTTTGATGACTTTATTGTCTTATCTCCCTCAGAAGTTATGTCCTCTCATGCGACTCTTTTTATGGATCTCAAGGAGCTTTTTACTAAACCCCCCTCAACCCAAAACAATTCCTCCTTGCCCAGTTGTAAGTGGTTTGACAAGGAGTGTCGGGAGGCTAAGAGCCTTTTGTCCAAAGCTCTAAAGCTAAAGAGCCGGGATGCTATCATACGTGCAAGAAGGAACTATGCTTCTACTTGTAAGTCATCTAAACTTAAATACGAAGAAAAATTGTGGGAGCATCTGCTGGAGGCAGCTAGTGCCTGTGACCTTAAACTTTTTTGGACCCTGGTCTCACGCAGAGACCCTGCCCTTTCATCTACTCCTGAATGTCACATTGATGCAGAATCCGGGCTCTCCCGTTTTCGGGAACTTTATGGGTCTTGCCCCAATCCGAACAACTCTCCTATTGATTCTTCACTGTGCTTTTCCCCTGTGTCACCGTTTACCCTAAAAGAAACTGAGCTGGCAATCCGTGCTCAAAGAACAGGGAAGGCTCCTGGCTTAGACAGTGTCCCATCGGACCTGTATAAATCAGATTTATCTGTTTGGACCCGGTACATTAATAGGCTATTGAATATTGTTCTGATAACTCGTTCTTACCCAGATACGTGGAAGGTGGATATTATCGTCCCCATACATAGAAAAGGAGATAAGAGCTCCCCTGGGAACTACAGACCGATTAGTCTTTTAGATAACCTGCAAAAAATATTCTCTTTCCAGTTGTTATCCAGACTGAAACACTGGATAACAGAAAATCAGGTTTTAGGCCATCTCCAGGCTGGATTCCGCGACAAGGTCAGTACCATCGATCAGGTCTTCCAATTTACTACCATCAAGTGGAAGACCGTAGATGCAGACAAAGGCCATTTATTTGTGGCCTTTGTCTATTAGAAATCTGCGTTTGACCTTGTTCCACGTGCTAAGCTCTGGGAGGTCTTGAGCAATATTGGAGTTCCGGGTTCTTTGATTAATGTTATCCAAGATCTTTACTCTGACAATTACGCCAGAGTGCGCTGGGGTTCGGCTGGTGACTTGACCCCAGCTTTTTCTACAACGCGAGGTGTGAGGCAGGGGTGCGTCCTTGCGCCCAACCTATTTCTATAGTTTATTAACGCTTGCATCCCATACCTCTTAGATTGTTATGGTGATGCCCCGAATTTGGGTGGCCAGAAGTTCCCCTGTCTACTGTTCGCAGACGACACCCTGTTACTCTCGCGAACTGCCATGGGCCTTTCCAGATTGCTATCACGATTTTTGGAGTTTTGCAAAGACCATGGGTTGGAAATCAACTCAGCAAAAACAAAGTATATGGTCTTTGGGGACAGTAGGTGTAAAACGAAGAGACCAATATACCTAGATGCTGCTCCCTTGGAAAGAGTGGGCACTTTTGACTACTTAGGTATCAAACTGGAAGACTCACACCTTTGGCATGCACACCGCCAGAAATCCTTATTGTGCCTGAAGCAAAGGGCAGGTGGCATTGTAAGATTTGCTTCTAGATCTCCCAAGTTTGCAATGTCTCCCGCCCTTGAAATATATAAATTCCAAGCCCGGGGGGCGGGGGCCTTATATGGTGCTGAACTTTGGGGCCATTGTAACCTGGTGGATTTGGAAAGGGCGGAAAATCAAATTTTGAAATCATTGTTAAAAGTTCCTTCTAGCACTCCATCTCTGCCCATCCATATGGATTTAAATCTTTTTTCTATTTCGCAGATTGCTGCTTTAAGGCCCTTGCTATATTGGATCTGGCTCTGGATAACAGATGCCCTTTCTCCATTCCGTTGTGGGCTTCTCAAATGGGTGGGCAGTAACACTATCAGTAAAACGAAATGGTGTACCTATGTTAAAGAATCCTTATTCCATCTAGGTTTTGGGTCCTATTGGTTGGACCCTTCTTCCATTCCTAAAAATGCTGTGCAGCTACTGAAGGATGCCTTTTGGCACAACGCTCAGATTGTGCAATTTACTAAGATTGTTCCGCTATCAATGTCTGATAACTATTTATTACTGAAATGCCACTATGAATTTGAGCCTTATATGGATATAGCATTATCTCCATTTGCGCAAGCTCTTTTTGTTAGATTCAGAATAGGGTCCCTCCCTCTGTGTTCCCTAACGTACAATTGGCATTGTTCCACTAATAGTTTCAAGCTCTGCCCGATGGGCTGCCAACGTGAAGAGTCTATATCACATGTTCTCTTTTATTGTCATGCATATCACAAACAAAGAGTTTGTTGGATTATCCCGCTCTGCAAATCTATAGGCGCCAGGTCTCATATGTATGCTGAGAGAATTTTTAAATCTGATCCATCTGCCGAGGTAGTTTTACCAGTGGCAAAATTCCTTGAATCAATCTGGCGCCTTAGACTAGCAATTTTAAAGAATAAGACTGGGTAGCTAATTTTTAGATCTATGTATGCACTTTGACTTTTTGATGTCTGATTTTAGTATTTAACTTTTAATATTAAGACACTGTTTTATTCCATTATTGAACACCTATGGGCATAGGGAATAGGATCCTTGTTGTGTGGTACACTCTAAATTTAGGAGATATATATTGTGATCATTCTGTTCGAATTTTAACTCTTTATTATCTCTTTTATATTTTTACTGTGCTTATATTTTTTAGTGTTCTACCAATTTCAAAAGTTAACAATTTATGATGCTTGTATTGTACTTTTATCGTATGTTTTTACTTACCGAAATAAAGCTAAATGATGATGAAGTTCATCCCAAAATATCACACTAATACTGTGTTCCACGTCTCCCTCTATCTGAATCTTTAAATCATAAACCCTTTTGGGGGGGAGAACGCAGCCATCTCCTGTGTCAACCGCACTGTAATCGCTGGTTGCTGTTGAATCCAGATGATCTTTCAGACTCTGGCAACATTTGGTGACCTCTGCTGCACTGTCTAACAGAGTCACTGCCCACGTCTTTGTCCTCAACAGTGTTCTCAAGTATATTGCCATTTTTAGCTGTCAGTGCTGCCACCTTCTTCTTTTTAAACTGTGGCTTTTGCTGAGGAGTCATTTCTTCTTTTTTAATGGTAGACTGTGGTGAGTCTTTCTTTTCTTTCACGTATTCAGGACGTCGATCTTGACGGCCCTCTCTCTCGCTACGTCTATCCGGTGCATCCTGAAAGGAACGAGAAGGACGTGAATCAGTATTTCTGTCTGGAGTTTTAATGTTCTCCCTATTTCTGAGATTATATCTCCTTTCGGAGTTCTCCGGGTGTGGAGAATTAGCTCTCTTATTTGTTCTTTCTTTGAAATCTTTTTGTTTGTCCCAGCGCTTCTTAGAGCCCTCTTTTGCCTGCTTTGTACCCTCCTTATGGGCGGTACCTTGTAACTCCAATTTCTTTGGTTTGGCTCCCAAACTATCTCGTCCTATACCAGTATAGGTGTCGGAAATTATTTTGGGTAGCTGTCTCTCTTGTTCCAAGTGTGGAGTTTCCCGGAGACCCTGGCAAATTGCCAGTGCTACCGCTTCCCCTTTAATGTTACTGAGTATTATTGAGGAAATCGCGTCAAAGTTACGCATTAATTTCATCCCCAAATCCAGGGCTGGTGCAGCCCCATGCTCATTTTGTATTTGTTTTAACACTTCCGGTAGATTGGCAAGTGTCGGGGTACCATGTGTGGTAGTATATATGGCAGCGAAGACTGTACCCCATGTGGCACAGTCATCCACGGAGGGAACCATCCCAAAGGGCAAGCACATAGTGAGCAGTCTATGTTTTTCCTGTGGTCCTGTATGGGGAAACACAGCTTCCAGCTGATTCGTTTTATGGGCAATGCAGAACGGTATTTTTTCCCGTTCTGCGGGCACTTTACCCATAATAGTATGCACTGTTTGTGGATTAATCCCAGTAGCCAATTGATAACCACCAGGTGCTGGCGGTGCTGGCGGTGCTGGACGCGCTGGCGTTGTGTTCAATTTTCGCATTACGAACTGAACTAATTGTCTATATAATGTAATTAATTCATTATATAAATCTTGCAGATCTGCTATTTGCATATCTTGTATGCCTGGGTGAGGTGTGTAGGTGGCAAACATAGGCCATGTTGGTCCGTCATTACTTAATGGACCTAGCCCCACTCTTTGTAGTACATGTGGTAGGGCGCCTTCGTACCAGTTCTGATGATCTTGGTATGTGAGCGATATTTCATGATACTGTGCAGGTACGTTTGCAATTTCATATGTGTGGAACGTATGTGTTCTCTAGTCCACCTCAGGAAAGGTGACCCAACAGTAAAATGTTTCTGTTTGGTATGATTCATTAGCTTCTATTATAAGAGTAACATCCCCGCCCTCATCTGTAAGGCCATGCATTAATAAATGTTGTGTTAATGCTTGTCTAGCATTTTCAGGAATGTAAATGGCGTTAGCCATGTTTGCTTAGAAAAAAGGAACACCAAAATGGGGAGTAAAGTCCTTTTATGAGTTCGAGCTCAAACAACATACAGCTTAATCAGGTGTTACCTTTTCAGCTGAGGTGGATTTTCCCAAAGACCACGGACGTCTCCTTATAATGGTACTTAAGGTACCTGTTGTCTGTGAGACAGTGATAGTCCGGGGATCCATAAATTAGTGCCTAAACACCATTGTTGGTGGCGCCATGTCGTAGTTTGGACTCTTGCTATGGGCAAGTGTAGGAAAGTACCATCTTGCCTGGCATGTTACCCCCATTTTCACTGTATGTATGTTTGTTTTTGCCCATGTGTCACTGGGATCCTGCTAGGCAGGACCCAAGTGCTCATAATGTATGCCCTGTATGTGTTCCCTGTGTGGTGCCTAACTGTATCACTGAGGCTCTGCTAACCAGAACCTCAGTGTTTATGCTCTCTATGCTTTCTAAAATTGTCACTGCAGGCTAGTGACTAATTTTACCAATTGTCTTTGGCACACTGGAACACCCTTATAATTCCCTTGTATATGGTACCTAGGTACCCAGGGTATTGAGTTCCAGAAGATCCCTATGGGCTGCAGCATTTATTTTGCCACCCATAGGGAGCTCATACAATTCTTACACGGGGCTGCCACTGCAGCCTGAGTGAAATAACGTCCACGTTATTTTACAGCCATTTTCACTGCACATAAGTAACTTATAAGTCCCCTATATGTCTAACCCTCACTTGGTGAAGGTTAGGTGGCAAGTTACTTAGTGTGTGGGCACCCTGGCACTAGCTAAGGAGCCCCCACAATCTTCAGGGCAAATTCCCCGGACTTTGTGAGTACGGGGACACCATTACACGTGTGCACTACATATAGGTCACTACCTATTTGTAGCATCACAATGGTAACTCCGAACATAGCTATGTAACACGTCTAGGATCATGGAATTGTATTGGGGGACAATTCCATGCATCCCCGGGTCTCTAGCACAGAACCCGGGTACTGCCAAACTGCCTTTCCGGGGTTTCCACTGCAGCAGCTGCTGCTGCCAACCCCTCAGACAGGTTTCTGCCCCCCCTGGGGCCTGGGCAGCCCAGTCCCAGGAAGGCAGAACAAAGGATTTCCTCTGAGAGGAAATAGGTGTGAAGGGCTGGGGAGGGTCCCTCCCCTCTGGAAATGCTTTGATGGGCACAGATGGTGCCCATCTCTGCATAAACCAGTCTACACCGGTTCAGTGATCCCCCAGCCCTGCTCCGGCGTGAAACAGGACAAAGGAAAGGGGAGTGACCACTCCCCTGAACTGTACATCCCATGGGAGGTGCCCAGAGCTCCTCCAGTGTGTCCCAGACCTCTGCCATCCTGGATTCAGAGGTGTTGGGGCACAATGGACAGCTCTGAGTGGCCAGTGCCAGCAGGTGATGTCAGAGACTCCTCCTGATAGGTGCTTACCTCTTTCGGTAGCCAAGCCTCCTTTCTCAGTAGCCAATCCTCCTTTTTTGGCTATTTAGGGTCTCTCCTCTTGGCTATTCCTCAGATAATGAATGCAAGAGCTCACCAGAGTTCCTCTGCACTTCCCTCTTCGACTTCTGCCAAGGATCGACCGCTGACTGCGCCAGGATACCTGCAAAACCGAAACAAACTAGCAAGACGACTACCAGCGACATTGTAGCGCCTCATCCTCCCAGCTTTCTCGACTGTTTCCTGGTGGTGCATGCTCTGAGGGCTGCCTACCTTCACCCTGCACTGGAAGCCAAGAAGAAATCTCCTGTGGGTCGACGGAATCTTCCACCTGCCAATGAAGGCACCAAACGTCTGCATCACTGGTCCGCTGGTTCCCCTCTCATCCTGACAAGTGTGGTGCCTGGAACACAGGAGCTGGGTCCAAGTGTATCCCACAATCCAGTGGCCCTTCTGTCCAAATTTGGTGAAGGTAAGTCCTTGCCTCCCCATGCCAGACAGTAATCCTGTGTACTGTGTGATCTGCAGCTGCTCCGGCTTCTGTGCACTTTTCCAAGGATTCCTTTGTGCCCAGCCTAGCCTGTGTCCCCAGCACTCCGTCCTGCATTGCCCAACTCGCTGAGTTGGACTCCGACATCGTGGGACCCTCCTTTGTGACTCTGAATTGACCGCTGTCCTTAGATATTCTAAGTGCCTGTTCCGGTACTTCGGCAGGTGCTCCCTGTTTCTGCGGGGTCTCTCTGAGTTGTTGAGCACCCCTTCTGTCTCCTCCTCCAAGGGGCGACATCCTGGTCCTTCCTGGTCCCCAGCAGCACCCAAAATCCTCAACTGCGACTCTTGCAGCTAGCAAGGCTTGTTGGCGGTATTTCTGCGTGGAAACAGCACGCCATGGCACATCTTTTGACCAAAGGAGAAGTTCCTGGCACGTTCCGTTGTTGCCCAATCTTTGGCTTCTTCCACCCGGAGGTAGCCCTTTT
Source organism: Pleurodeles waltl (assembly GCF_031143425.1). Classification (NCBI taxonomy): domain Eukaryota; kingdom Metazoa; phylum Chordata; class Amphibia; order Caudata; family Salamandridae; genus Pleurodeles; species Pleurodeles waltl. The sequence continues at coordinate 1,841,016,552 of NC_090444.1, read as the reverse complement.
GCACATTCATCCGGGGTTTAGTGGGCTCCTGCCCCCCCTGGACACTTGCGTGACTCTTGGACTTGCTCCCCTTTGTTTGCAGGTCCTCAGTTCCAGGAATCCATCTTCAGTGCTTTGCAGTCAGTTGTTGTCTTTGCAGAATGCCCTAGCTCGACTTTACTGTCTTTCTGGGGTAGTAGGGTAACTTTACTCCTACTTTTCAGGGTCTTGGGGTGAGGTATTTTGGACACCCTTACTGTTTTCTTACAGTCCCAGCGACCCTCTACAACCTACCAGAGGCCTGGGGTCCATTTGTGATTCGCATTCCACTTTTGGAGTATATCGTTTGTGTTGCCCCTAGGCCTATGTCTACCTATTGCATCCTATTGTGATTCTACATTGTTTGCACTACTTTTCTACCTGTTTCTTACCTGTTTTGGGTTTGTGTACATATAATTTTTGTATATTTCTTACCTCCTAAGTGAGGGTATCCTCTGCGATACTTTTGGTATATTGTCACTAAAATAAAGTACCTTTATTTTGAGTAACTCTGAGTATTGTGTTTTCTTGTGAAATTGTGCTACATGATATAAGTGGTACAGTAGGAGCTTTGCATGTCTCCTAGTTCAGCCTAAGCTGCTTTGCCATAGCTACCTCTCTCAGCCTAAGCTGCTAGAAACACCTCTATTTTACTAATAAGGGATAACTGGAACCAGCTCCTGTGTTCCAGGCACCACACTCGTGAACATGAGAGGGGACCTAGAGGACTGGTGATGCAGAAGTTTGGTGCCTGCATTGGCAGGGGGAAGATTCCGTCGACCCAAGGGAGATTTCTTCTTGGCTTCCAGTGCAGGGTGAAGGCAGACAGCCCTCAGAGCATGCACCACCAGGAAACAGTGGAGAAAGCCAGCAGGGTTAGGAGCTACAATGTAGCTGGTAGTCTTCTTGCTACTTTGGTGCAGTTTTGCAGGCATCCTGGAGCAGTCAGTGGTCGATCCTTCCCAGAAGTCAAAGAGAGAGGTGCAGAGGAACTCTGGTGAATTCTTGCAAGTCATTATCTGAGGAAAATCCCACTGGAGAGACCCTAAATAGCCCTCAGAGGGGGATTGGCCACCAAGTCAGGTAAGCACCTATCAGAAGCGGTCCCTGACGTCACCTGCTGGCACTGGCCACTCAGAGGCCTCCAGTGTGCCCTCACACCTCTGCATTCAAGATGGCAGAGGTCTGAGACACACTGGAGGAGCCCTGGGCACCACCCCTGGGGTGGTGATGGACAGGGGAGTGGTCACTCCCCTTTCCTTTTTCCAGTTTAGCGCCAGAGCAGGGACTGGGGGTTCCCTGAACCCGTGTAGACTGGCTTATGCAAGGAGGGCATCATCTTTGCCCTTAAAAGCATTTCCAGAGGCTGGGGGAGGCTACTCCTCCCCAGCCCTTAACACCTATTTCCAAAGGGAGAGGGTGTAACACCCTCTTTCAGAGGAAATTCTTTGTTCTGCCTTCCTGGGACAGGGCTGCCCAGACCCCAGGAGGGCAGAAACCTGTCTGAGGGTTGGCAGCAGGGGTAGCTGCAGAGAAAACCCCAGAGTGCTAGTTTGCCAGTACCCGGGGTACATAGTGGAGCCCCGGGGATGACTGGGTTTGGCACCCCAAAACCAGATTTGGCATGGTGGGATAAATTCCATGATCTTAGACATGTTACATGGCCATATTCAGAGCTACCATTGTGAAGCTACATATAGTTATTGACCTATATGTAGTGCATGCGTGTAATGGGCTCCCCACACTCACAAAGTCCGAAGAAATTGCCCTGAACTATGTGTGGGCACCTTTGCTAGTGCATGGGTGCCCTCACACTTAGTAACTTTGCACCTAACCTTCATTAAGTGAGGGTTAGACATATAGGTGACCTATAAGTTACTTAAGTGCAGTGAAAAATGGCTGTGAAATAATGTGTGCGTTATTTCACTCAGGCTGCAGTGGCAGTCATGTGTAAGATTTGTCTGAGCTCCATATGGGTTGCAAAAGAAATGCTGCAGCCCATAGGATAGGGATCTCCTGGAACCCCAATACCCTGGGTACCTAGGTACCATATATTAGGGAATTATAAGGATGTTCCAGGTGCCAATTAGAATTGGTAAAAATGGTCACTAGCCTATAGTGACAATTTTAACGGCATAGAGAGCATAAGCATTGAGGTTCTGATTAGCAGAGCCTCAGTGACACAGTTAGGGCCAGATGTAGCAAACTTTTGCGAGTCGCAAATGGCCCGAATCGCTATTTGCGACTCCGCAAAATCGGAAATGGGATGTAAAAATCCCATTTCCGACTCGCAAAAAGCGATGCGAGCCGTTACCGACTCGCAAAATTTGCGACCCCATTTTTCGACCCGCAAATAGGAAGTCGCAATTTGCGAGTCACAAACCATATGCAATAGCAACTCGCAAATTGCGACTAGTCGCAAAAAGCCCAGTTTGCATGTCCAATTTACCACTAACTCAGAGCAGGTGGTAACCATCACCAAAGTATAAAAGGAGACCCAGAAGGCATCTGGGTTACTCAAGATGCCGGAGATATACCTGATAGGAGTGAGGAGGAGAGCCCACGCAGCCCAGCAGAGGAGGAGGAGGAGCCAGAGACAGGAAAAGATTTATAGAACAAGGCAGACACTCTTCCAGCAAACTGAGGAGGAAATCTATGATAAATACAGACTTAGCAGCGCAGCTATACTAGATTTAATAGATTTACTCAAACCACAGCTAGAACGCCAGACTCTGCGCGGCTGCGCCATCCCTACGCATGTGCAAGTGCTATGCTCACTGCACCTCTTGGCCTCGGGGAGCTATCAGGGGGTCATTGCTGTGGCAGGTGGGGTATCCCAAAGTGCACTACCAAGGTTCCTCAGGGCATTCCTAGATGCCTTACTCACACACATATCCCAATACATATACCTACCCAGGAATGGGGCAGAAATCAACAGCACAAAGTTGGACTTTTACCGGATTGCCAACTTTCCCCATGTCATAGGGTGTGTAGATGGGACACATATTCAAATATGCCCCCTTTCAAACCTGGAATATCTGTTCCGCAATAGAAAGTGTACCCACTCACTCAATATTCAGGTTGTTTGTGACGCCCATTATGTCATCACTGACATTGTAGCTAAATTTCCAGGCAGTACTCATGACTCCTACATTTTTAGGCACAGTGGGATACACCAACGCCTGGAACGTGGGGAGTTTGGAGACAGATACCTCCTAGGTAGAGCTGCATACACCTTGTAGACATGCACACAGATCAATGTGCACACCAACCAGGACTTTCTAACAGTGTACTTTTTGTGCCCAACAGGTGACAGTGCATATGCACTACGGCCATGGATACTGACTCCGTACTTAACACCCAGCAATGAATGTGAGAGGCGATACAACAGTGCACATAAGAGGACCAGGAACCTAATTGAAAGAACCTTTGGATTGCTGACAGCACGGTTCAGATGCCTTCACCGAAGTGGAGGTGCCCTCCAGTATACCCCCATAACGGCATTCAAAATAGTTGTTGCATGTGCTATCCTGCACAACATTGCCACCCGACGTGGACTACCTCTCACCCCTGCAGACCCAGATTCTGAGAATGAAGAGCAAGAGCAACCACATCGCCATCATGGGGATAGGAGCATCGCAAATCAAGGCAGACTGAGACGGGAACACATTGCAACCCAATACTTTGGAAGGTACGTGCCAACTTCTACCATACTCACCAATTGAACAAATACTCCATTTGTTAAGTGGAACAAAAAAATTATTTAATATGTGCAAAAACCAAACTATATACAATGAAAAACTGTTCAGGGACTTCAAAAAGTCCACCTGGCATGGGACACATTGCCATCATGTGCCCCAACATCAGGGACAGTGGTTAGGTCACAGCCTACGGCGGCCTCTGCCATCCTGGCTCGTACCAGGTTACTCAGCAGTGCTCTGCCTCGTACTCCCACTCCGTAGCACCCTGCTGTCACCAGCAGAGACACTGTTGACAGTGGAGCCCTCCTCACTGTCTTGTGGGGTGTCCCCTGTACCCCTGGACACCTGCCGTGCCTCCATGAGGTCTATCGCATGGGTGATCCGGCCCAGGCCCCTTGCCACATCCCCCGCAAAGTGGCCCATTTCAACCTGGAGGCCGACTGTTCTCCTTGACAGCCCAGTTGTGTTCACTGCCAGTCTGCAAATAGAGGAGGCCATCCTGTCCAGCCTTTGGAGCAGCTGGTGGTCCCTGCGCCGCGCACCCTCACTCTGCGTAAGCAGTCCAGCCACCAGTTCACGCATTGACAGGGCTAGGTCACCAGTGTTGTTGCCAATTACCTCCAGTTGTGCATGAACCTGTTGCATGCTGTTTGCATGGTTCCTTTTGAAGCGCTGCAGAACCCCACTAATCCGCCCTAACTGTTGATTCTGCAGACGCTGACCCCGTAGCAGTTGTGCCTCCGTCGGTGTGGTGTATGGAAGCCCTGACTCTGCTTGCAGCCCTGCTCTCCTCATCCTGCGTCGCCTGCGCAGCGGTGGAGGCCCTGTGATGTGTGATGTGGCACTCCTGGTTGTTGCTGGTGCAGGCTCCGAGACCACTGTTGCAGCGGGTGTCGCCATAGAGGGGATGGTGTTGGTGGTGCAGGTGGGAGTGGTGGCTGCTCCTGTTGTCTCCTCATGGGGCTGGCTGACCATTGGCACCTGGCTGCTGTGGCTGGTGGTGGTGTCTTGTGGGAGACCTGTGGGACATGGGGAAAACACTGTCAGTGTCTACTATCTGTTGCACACTTCCTAATAAACATTTGCCTACTTGACTACATTGCCCATAATGCATCATGCTGGTATATGCTACTCTGAAATGGAGCTATCTTGGTTGTGCATGCCCCTGTGTACATGGTGGGTGGGGGTATGGCATTGATGGGGGTACAGGCATATCACATGGCACTCAGCGGTTGATGTTCTGGGCTCAGAGGTGTCCAGTTCTCCAAATCCAGTTACTGACTCCGGCTCCAGGGTCTCCTCCACCCTTTCCTCCAGGGGTGTGGGTGGTGGTATGGAAGATGGTCCCCCTCCTGTGCCCCTCATCTCCTGGAGCCTTTCTGCCACCCTCTCCTTGGTCCGGGAGCAGAGGTCGTACCACCTCTTCTTTAGTTCATCCACACTCCTGTGGCTGACCCCCAGGGAGTTTACCTTCTCCTGAATTTCCTGCCAAATTCGTTTTTTGGCAGAGTCTGGCACATTAAGGGCTGCCTTCCCAAACAGCTCATCATGGTGCTGACAGCACTCCTCTGTGAGAACCTCCAGCTCCTTCTCTGCAAACTTCAGCTTTCTCTTCCTGGGAGTGTCAGCCATGGTTGCTGTTGCTCTGTTAGCTGTGCTGCAGTTAAAAAGGGTGTGGTCCTCCCTCCTCCCAGGTGTATTTGTAAACTTCCTGGCTGTGATGTCATCATCATGTGCCGGGAAGTGTTTTCCAGAGTGTTCTGGAGTGGTTTCTGGAGTGTTCTGCAGCACCTGCATTCAATTTTCAGCACAGTCGCAATTTGCGACACCCACTTGCAAATTGCGAGTTCGTTTTTTGCACGGTCGCAAAAAAGTGACCTCGCAAACAGCGGCCTCGCTATCTGCGGTGCGACTCCGGGTGCGAGTCGCAATTTGTCCCCACAAATTATACCTGCATTCCAGTTAGCGACACGCAAATTGCGAGTCGCGCATGCTCGCAAATTGCAAGACGCTAATTTTTTTGTACCTACATCTGGCCCTAAGCCACTACACGGGTACACACATTCAGGCCACAAACTATGACCACTGGGGTCCTGGCTAGCAGGATCCCAGTGAGACAGGCAAAAACAAACTTACATAAAGGAAAAAATTGGGGTAACATGCCAGGCAAGATGGTACTTTCCTACAGACAATACTTTCAATGACACACAGGTAGGACAGTGTTACTTCACATTTCATTGTCATTATTTAGATTATCTTTGGCACTGGCATGCAGTTATTTCCCACTTCTATGCCCACTCACTGTACCCTTTGGTAACTCATTTTGCATATGTTGGTGCCCCACTATCGCTCCTGGTGTGATCACTGAAGCCAACTACAGGTCTTTCCAAAGTGAACATTACTGTATATTTGAAATGCAATGTTTGAATCTGGTTAAACGAATACAAACTGAAATCATTTGACATACTTCATACTTTTATTTTTTATTTAAGTGCTAAGGAGTAGAGGGCGAAGTGCATTGGGCTAGGGTGATGATGAAGGAAAGTCCAGGGTACAATTTCATTCTATTTGTAGCACAGGTGCATTGTCCAAGGGGACATAGGAAGGTGAGCAATGACAGTTCAAGGTGGACAGGGTGACAGAGTGGGACACAAGGGAGACAGGAGAGTCTTATTTTCTGGCGCGGTCTTGGCAATAGTCTCTGGTGTATGCCTGGATCGCAGGGATCTTTTGGGGGTGGTTCTCCTTCTGCAGGGGGAGAGGTGCTGGTAGCCTGTTGGTCCTGTGGTGGGCCTCCTGTCAATTAGCGGCAGCAGAGGTGGAGGGCAGTTCAGTAGTCTGGCTAGTGGCAGGGTGTAGGAAGCTGGCCTGGCTTGTAGTGGGTACCAAGGGGTACTTACACTCTGTGCCAGGTCCAGTTATCCCTTATTAGAGTAGAAGAGGTGTTTCTAGCAGCTTAGGCTGATAGAAGGTAGCTATAGCAGAGCAGCTTAGGCTGAACTAGGAGACATGCAAAGCTCCTACTATACCACTGGTGTCATATGAACTATACCATAAGAAAACACAATACACAGATATACTATAAATAAAGGTACTTTATTTTTATGACAATATGCCAAAAGTATCTCAGTGAGTACCCTCAGTATGAGGATCCCAAATATACACAAGATATATGTACACAATACCAAAAATATGCAGTAATAGCAAAAGGAAGTAATGCAAGCAATGTAAAGTTACAGTAGATTGCAATAGGAGCACATAGGTATAGGGGCAACACAAACCATATACTCCAAAAGTGGAATGCGAACCACGAATGGACCCCAAACCTATGTGAGCTTGTAGAGGGTTGCTGGGGCTGTAAGAAAACAGTGAGGGTTATAAAAATAGCCCACACCAAGACCCTAAAAAGTAGGTGTAAAGTGCACCTCTATTCCCCAGAGAACACAGAAGTTGTAATAGGGGAATTCTGCAAGAAAGACCAACACCAGCAATGCAACCAAAGTGGATTTCCAGACGAGAGTACCTGTGGAACAAGGGGACCAACTCCAAGAGTCGCGACAAAGTCGAGATTGGGCAGATGCCCAGGATATGCCAGCTGAGGGTGCAAAGAAGCTGCCAACGGATGGTAGAAGCTGTGGATTCTGCAAGAACGAAGAGGGCTAGAAACTTCCCCTTTGGAGGATGGATGTCCCACGTCGTGTAGAAGCTTGCAGATGTGTTCCCATGCAGAAAGACCGCAAACAAGCCTTGCTAGCTGCCAGGCTCGCGGTTAGGGTTTTTGGATGCTGCTGTGGCCCAGGAGGGACCAGGATGTTTCCACTTGGATGAGGAGACAGAGGGGGAGCCCAGCAAGTAAGGGAGCCCTCACAGAAGCAGGCAGCACCCACAGAAGTACTAGAACAGGCACTTGGAAGAGGAGTGAACTGGAGCTCATCCGAAGACACAAAAGGGAGTCCCACGACGCCGGAGGACAACTCAGAAGGTTGTGCAAAGCAGGTTAGAGTGTCGGGGACCCAGGCTTGGCTGTGCACGAAGGAAATCCTGGAAGAGTGCACAGGAGCCAGAGCAGCTGCAAATCACGCGGTACCCAGCAATGCAGTCTAGCGTGGGGAGGCAAGGACTTACCTCCACCAAATTTGGACTGTAGAGTCACTGGACTGTGGGAGTCACTTGGACAGAGTTGCTGAGTTCCAGGGACCACGCTTGTCGTGCTGAGTGGGGATGCAGAGGACCGGTGATGCAGTCTTTTGTTGCCTGCGGTTGCAGGGGGAAGATTCCGTCGTCCCACTGGAGATTTCTTCAGAGCCCCTGGTGCAAGAAGGAGGCAGGCTACCCCCAGAGCATGCACCACCAGGAAACAGTCGAGAAGGCAGCCAGATCAGCGATACAAGGTTGCAGTAGTCGTCTTTGCTACTTTGTTGCGGTTTTGCAGGCGTCCTGAGCAGTCAGCGGTCGATCCTTTGGCAGAAGGTGAAGAGAGAGATGCAGAGGAACTCTGGTGAGCTCTTGCATTCGTTATCTAAAGAACTCCCCAAAGCAGAGACCCTAAATAGCCAGAAAAGGAGGTTTGGCTACCTAGGAAGGAGGATAGGCTAGCAACACAGGTAAGAGCCTATCAGAAGGAGTCTCTGACGTCACCTGCTGGCACTGGTCACTCAGAGCAGTCCAGTGTACCAGCAGCACCTCTGTTTTCAAGATGGCAGAGGTCTGGAGCACACTGGAGGAGCTCTGGGCACCTACCCTGGGAGGTGCAGGTCAGGGGAGTGGTCACTCCCCTTTCCTTTGTCCAGTTTCGTGCCAGAGCAGGGCTGGGGGATCCCTGAACCGGTGTAGACTGGCTTATGCAGAGATGGGCACCATCTGTGCCCATCAAAGCATTTCCAGAGGCTGGGGGAGGCTACTCCTCCCCAGACCTGACACCTTTTTCCAAAGGGAGAGGGTGTAACACCCTCTCCCTGAGGAAGTCCTTTGTTCTGCCTTCCTGGACCAGGCCTGGCTGGACCCCAGGAGGGCAGAAACCTGTCTGAGGGGTTGGCAGCAGCAGCAGCTGCAGTGAAACCCCGGGAAAGGTAGTTTGGCAGTACCAGGGTCTGTGCTAGAGACTCAGGGGATAATGGAATTGTCTCCCCAATGCCAGAATGGCATTTGGGTGACAATTCCATGATCTTAGACATGTTACATGGCCATGTTCGGAGTTACCATTGTGGCGCTATACATAGGTAGTGACCTATGTATAGTGCACGCGTGAAATGGCGTCCCCTCACTCACAAAGTCCGGGGAATTTGCCCTGAACGATGTGGGGGCACCTTGGCTAGTGCCAGGGTGCCCACATACTAAGTGACTTAGCACCCAACCTTTACCAGGTAAAGGTTAGACATATAGGTGACTTATAAGTTACTTAAGTGCAGTGTAAAATGGCTGTGAAATAACGTGGACGTTATTTCACTCAGGCTGCAGTGGCAGTCCTGTGTAAGAATTGTCAGAGCTCCCTATGGGTGGCAAAAGAAATGCTGCAGCCCATAGGGATCTCCTGGAACCCCAATACCCTGGGTACCTCAGTACCATATACTAGAGAATTATAAGGGTGTTCCAGTATGCCAATGTGAATTGGTGAAATTGGTCACTAGCCTGTTAGTGACAATTTAGAAAGCAGAGAGAGCATAACCACTGAGGTTCTGGTTAGCAGAGCCTCAGTGAGACAGTTAGTCATCACACAGGGAACACATACAGGGCACACTTATGAGCACTGGGGCCCTGGCTGGCAGGGTCCCAGTCACAAATACACCAAAACAACATATATACAGTGAAATATGGGGGTACCATGCCAAGCAAGATGGTACTTTCCTACACAACCCTCCTCCCCCATGAAGGACAATAAGACTAGCCATGACCTGATGAGTCTTCATTGTCTAAGTGGAAATGTCTGGATAGTCCATCTGCATTGGAGTGGGTACTCCCAGGTCTATGTTCCACTGTATAGTCCATTCCCTGTAGAGATATGGACCACCTCAACAATTTAGGGTTTTCACCTTTCATTTGTTTTAGGCAAAGTAGAGGTTTGTGGTATGTCTGAACAATGAAGTGAGTGCCAAACAGGTATGGCCTCAACTTCTTCAGTGCCCAGACCACAGCAAAGGCCTCCCTCTCTATGGCAGACCAACGCTTTTCTCCAGGGGTCAACCTCCTGCTAATAAAAGCAACAGGTTGATCCTGGCCCTCAGAATTGAGTTGTGATAAGACTGCCCCTACCCCTAATTCAGATGCATTAGTTTGAACAATGAATTTCTTGGAGTAACATGGGCTTTTTAGGACAGGTGCAGTGCACATGGCCTGTTTCAGCTCCTCAAAAGCTTTCTGACAGCTAGCTGTCCATAATACCTTTTTAGGCACTTTCTTGGAGGAGAGGTCATTAAGTGGGGCTGCAATGGAGCCATAGTTCTTAATGAACCTCCTGTAATACCCAGTGAGGCCTAAGAAGGCTCTCATCTGGGTCTGAGTTGTAGGGGGAACCCAATCTATGATAGTTTGATTTTTCCCCTGAAGTGGGGCAATCTGTTCTCCACCTACCAGGTGTCCCAAATAAACCACTTTACCCTGCCCTATCTGGCACTTTGAAGCCTTGATAGTGAGGCCTGCCTTTTGCAGGGCCTCCAAAACTTTCCACAGGTGGACCAGGTGATCATCCCAGGTGGAGCTAAAGACAGCTATATCATCTAGATAAGCTGCACTAAAAGCCTCCAGCCCTTGCAGGACTGTGTTCACCAACCTTTGAAAAGTGGCAGGTGCATTTTTCAAACCAAAGGGCATTACTGTGAATTGGTAGTGCCCTTCAATAGTCAAAAATGCAGTTTTTGCTTTAGCATCCTCTGATAACTTGATCTGCCAACACCCTCCAGTCAAATCAAAGGTGCTTAGATACTTGGCAGATGCCAGTGTATCTATGAGCTCATCTGCCCTGGGTATAGGGTGAGCATCAGTTTTAGTTACCTGGTTGAGACCTCTATAATCTACACAAAACCTCATTTCTCTTTTTCCATCTTTGGAATGAGGCTTTGGTACAAGTACCACAGGAGAGGCCCATGGGCTTTCAGAATGTTCAACCACTCCCAGTTCAAGCATTTTCTGAACCTCTTGTTTTATGCAGTCCCTGACATGGTCAGGCTGCCTATAGATCTTACTTTTGACAGGCATGCTGTCTCCAGTATCTATAGTGTGCTCACACCAAGAAGTGGTGCCTGGCACAGTAGAAAAGAGTTCAGAAAACTGACCCAGGAGATTTATGCAGTGGTCTTTCTGCTCAGCAATAAGACTGTCTGCCAAAACTACACCTTCCACTAGAGCATCTTGTTCTGTGGAAGAGAAGAGATCAGGGAGAGGGTCACTCTCTTCTTCCTGTCCTTCATCTGTTGCCATGAGCAGGGTGAGATCAGCCCTGTCATAGTAGGGTTTTAGGCGATTGACATGGAGTACCCTAAGGGGACTCCTTGCAGTGCCCAAGTCAACCAAGTAGGTGACTTCTCCCTTCTTTTCAACAATGATGTGGGGTCCACTCCATTTGTCTTGGAGTGCTCTTGGGGCCACAGGCTCCAAGAGCCACACCTTCTGTCCTGGTTGGTACTGAATCAGAACAGCCTTCTGGTCATGCCATTGCTTTTGGAGCTCTTGGCTAGCCTGAAGGTTTTTACTGGCCTGTTTCATGTACTCAGCCATTCTGGATCTTAGGCCGAGTACATAGTCCACTATGTCTTGCTTAGGAGCGTTTAAAGGTTGTTCCCAACCCTCCTTCACAAGTGTTAGGGGACCTCTTACAAGGTGTCCAAATAGGAGTTCAAAGGGGCTGAAGCCCACTCCTTTCTGGGGTACCTCCCTGTAAGCAAAAAGGAGGCAAGGTAACAGGACATCCCATCTCCTCCTGAGTTTTTCTGGGAGTCCCATTATCATTCCTTTGAGAGTTTTATTAAACCTCTCTACCAGTCCATTTGTTTGTGGATGATAAGGTGTGGTGAATGTGTATGTTACACCACATTCCTTCCACATGGCCTTCAAGTATGCAGACATAAAGTTCCTACCCCTGTCTGATACCACCTCTTTTGGGAAACCCACCCTGGAAAAGATTCCCAGGAGGGCCTTTGCCACTGCAGCAGCTGTAGTGGTCCTTAGAGGAATTGCTTCAGGATATCTTGTGGCATGGTCCACTACCACCAAGATAAACCTTTTGCCTGAAGCAGTAGGAGGGTCAAGGGGGCCAACTATGTCAACCCCTACCCTTTCAAAGGGAACCCCAACCACAGGCAGTGGAATAAGGGGAGCCTTTGGTGTGCCACCAGTCTTGCCACTGGCTTGGCAGGTCACACATGACTTACAAAAGTATTTTGTGTCCTCTGACATCCTAGGCCAATGAAACAGGGGGACAAGACTTTCCCATGTTTTAATTTGACCCAAATGTCCAGCCAAGGGAATGTCATGTGCCAGAGTTAGGAGGTACTCTCTGTATTGCAGGGGAATTACCAATCTCCTGGCTGCTCCAGGTTTTGGATCCCTTGCCTCTGTATACAAGAGGTTGCCCTCCCAGTAAACTCTATGTGAGTCACTGACATCCCCATTTTGCTGTTTGACAGCTTGCTGTCTTAGACCCTCTAATGTGGGACAGGTTTGCTGTGCCACACTCAGATCCTCCCTGGCAGGCCCCCCTCCACCCAAAAGCTCAGCAGTATCTGCTTCCAGCTCCTCTGGTGAAGGGTCTGCACAGGGTGGAAATTCTTCTTCCTCAGAAGTAGAATCATCTGTAGAGGGAGGGATAGTGGGTAGGGATTTACCCTTACTAATCCTAGCTTTAGGGAGCACTTGGTCCATTGTTCCAGGATCCAAGTCACCCTGTCCTTTTTGCTTTTTGGCCTGAGCCCTGGTTAAAGCAAAAATATGCCCAGGAATGCCCAGCATTGCTGCATGAGCCTCCAACTCCACTTCTGCCCAAGCTGATGTCTCTAAATCGTTCCCTAGTAGACAGTCTACAGGTAAATCTGAGGCAACCACAACTTTCTTTGGACTAGTAACTCCCCCCCCCCAGTTGAGATTCACAACAGCCAAGGGGTGGCTAAGAGTATTGTTATGAGCGTCTGTCACTTGGTGCTGGTGACCAAGTAGGTGTTGTTCAGGGTGTACCAGTTTCTCTATTACCGTGGTAACACTGGCACCTGTGTCTTTGTAGGCCTGACCCTCAACACCATTTATTAGGGGAAGTTGCTTGTACTTATCCATATTAAGGGGACAAGCAACCAAGGTTGGCCAAATCAATGGCACCTTCAGAGACTAGCACAGCTTCTGTGGTCTCCCTAACAAGACCAACTCCAACTAAATTACCAAAAGTGAGCCCAGCTACTCCCTTGGATTGGCTATTAGTAGGCTCCCACCACCACTGCTATTACTAGGGGCACTAGGGGTAGCAGCAGGGGTTGTAGTGGTAGGAGGCTTGGTGCTTTTCTTTGGACAACTGGGATATGTTGTCCAATGGCCTTTTATTTTACATAAATAGCACCATGGTTTCTTTTCTTTCTTTTGATTTGAAGAGGATTTGGGCCCACCACCCCCACCAGAGTGTTTTTGTGGGCCTGATGAAGACTCATTTTTAGATTTGTCCCCACCCTTGACAGAAGACTTACCATCCTTCTTCTTGCCATCCTTGTCACCCCCTGTATGAACTTTTCTGTTCACCCATGTTCCGACCCATTTGTCTGCCTTCTTTCCCAATTCTTGGGGAGAGGTCAGATCAGAGTCTACCAGGTACTGGTGTATCAAATCAGACACACAGTTATTCAGAATATGGTCTCTTAGGATTAGATTATACAGCCTTTCATAGTCAGAAACTTTACTGCCATGTAACCACCCCTCCAAGGCCTTCACTGAATAGTCAACAAAGTCTACCCAGTCTTGTGAGGACTCTTTTCTGGTTTCTCTGAACTTAATCCTGTATTGTTCAGTGGTTAAACCAAATCCATCCAAGAGTGAATTCTTCAAAACTGTAAAATTATTGCCATCACTTTCCTTAACAGTAAGGAGCCTATCCCTACCCTTTCCACTGAAAGATAGCCATAGGATAGCAGCTCACTGCCTTTGAGGGACCCCCTGTACAACACAGGCCTTCTCAGGTGCAGCAAACCACTTGTTAATGTCATCCCCCTCCTTGTAAGGGGGAACTATTTTATGCAGATTCCTAGAATCATGCTCTTTCACAGGATTACTATCTGGAATACTGCTGCTGCCACCATGGGGTCCTAACTCCAACCTCTGTCTCTCTTTTTCTAAGTCTAAAGATTCCCTGTCTAGAGCCAGCTGTTGCTGTTTAAGATTCAGCCTGGACTCTTCCACTCTCAATCTATTGAGCTCCCTTTCTAACAGTCTGTCATCAGGGTGGGTGGGTTGGGCATGCTTTGACACAGAAGAATGATGTGAATGAACAGAGGGAGACCTGTCCCTAACAGTTGGCACCCTAACAACCTGGCCTGCAGGAACAACATTCCTACTGTGATGGGAGCTTCCATTACTACCAGCTATGCTAGGTGGTCTGCTAAGGGGCAGATTGGGAAGGTCACCTTCTAACACTCTTACTGGGGGCTCCCCTGAGTCAGAGTGTGAACTATCTCCTAACTTCTCAATGGAAGTGCCTGCTAAGGCCTAATTATTCTCAATAAGCATGTTAGATAACAATTCTCCAGAGGGATTCTTTCCCACTCCTAAACCTCTATCAATGCAGAGATTCCTTAAACCCTTCCAGTTAAGGTGGTCATAAGCTGAGCTGACCAAGTTAGTTGAAGTTTCTACATCAGACATGATAGAAAAGGTTAAGGGACAGATAAAAGAGAGAAAAAGTTTCAGGACTTTTTAAGGAAACAGAAAAAAACATTTTCAACTTTTTATAAACTTTTAGAAAGTTTAGAGGTACTTTTCAGCACTTAGCAGATAGTGTAAGAGAAGAAAAGCAAAACTTTTTGGTTAGGTGTACATACACTGAACTTGTTTTGTCTATTATTCTCTTATGAAAAGTACACAATGACAAAGTGGTAAGTAGTTCCAAGTATGTATCCCACCGCTGCACAACCAATGTAGAGGCTGGCCTGGCTTGTAGTGGGTATCAAGGAGTAATTACACTCTGTGCCAAGTCGAGTTATCCCTTATTAGTGTAGAAGAGGTGTTTCTAGCAGCTTAGGCTGATAGAAGGTAGCTATAGCAGAGCAGCTTAGGCTGAACTAGGAGACATGCAAAGCTCCTACTATACCACTGGTGTCATATGCACAATACCATAAGAAAACACAATACACAGCTATACTAAAAATAAAGGTACTTTATCTTTATGACAATATGCCAAAAGTATCTCAGTGAGTACCCTCAGTATGAGGATAGCAAATATACACAAGATATATGTACACAATACCAAAAATATGCAGTAATAGCAAAAGGAAGTAATATAAGCAATGTAAAGTTACAGAAGATTGCAATAGGAGCACATAGGTATAAGGGCAACACAAACCATATACTCCAAAAGTGGAATGCGAACCATGAAAGGACCCCAAACCTATGTGAACTTGTAGAGGGTTGCTGGGCCTGTAAGAAAACAGTGAGGGTTAGAAAAATAGCCCACCCCAAGACCCTGAAAAGTAGGTGTAAAGTGCAACTATGTGGTTCTAAAAATTCTGGACCCATGTAATTTACTTTGCCACAGCAGTACGATTTTAGTATCAAAAGACCGATAATGACTAGTACACTAAGCATGAGCATTTTCGCTCAATTCCAGCAGCGTTTTCACCTCGAAATCGCCATTTTCGTCCTGCACTCGTGGCTCCCATTTTATACACGGCAGCCATTTTTAAAAGTTGCCCTCACATAGGCTTATAATACAGTCAGATTTGATTCCAAGGACACGTACACCTTGATTGACTTTTCTCTGACCTGGGCAAGCTGGAACCATTGCCTCAGGCCAAACCTGTTTGGTCAGTCCCTCTCCCAGTGGCCGAATCAGATAGCATCAAGGCACACCATGCCATAAAACCCTTATTATCGCTCACACACCCTGCCTAATCTTGCTCACACCTGCACCTGCTCTTTTCTTCTTCTTACTTTACGAGGGGGAGGTGCCCGGTTTTATTGGGGGTCCACACTTATCTGATGTAAAATACTAGGCCTTGCCGGGTAATTTATTATGGGTTGGATGACATGAAATATGAGGTTTCATCATGACACTGATTTTTCCTTTGTAGTGAAAACATGTGAATGACCAACCAAAATGTCAAGAATGTTTCCCTGAAGCTTAAAAAACTGTATATAAGGAAACCTGACTTTGCATTGAAACACAGTCTCCTGAGAACATACAAACCGTGCTGTTGTACTTCTAGGACGCTTGTTACTTGGTTGCAGCCAATAAATTCGATCTTTGACTTCACCTAGAAGACTCTGAGTTTCTGTGGTCTGAATCAGGAAAGTACCCGAGGTCTTTGGGTGTACCCTGGCACCGCTGGGTTACCGGATCAGTACCGGTTCTGAAAAACCCAGTACCTCACCTATATTCCCCAGAGAGCACAGAAGTCGTGATAGGGGAATTCTGCAAGAAAGACCAACACCAGCAATCCAACCAAAGTGGATTTCCGGACGAGAGTACCTGTGGAACAAGGGGACCAAGTCCAAGAGTTGCGACAAAGTTGAGATTGGGCAGATGCTTGGATGCTGCTGTGGCCCAGGAGGGACCAGGATGTCGCCACTTGGATGAGGAGAGAGAGGGGACGGCAGGAAGTCAGGGAGCCCTCACAGAAGCAGACAGCACCCGCAGAAGTACTGGAACAGGCACTTGGAAGAGGAGTGAACCGGAGCTCACCTGAAGACACAAAAGGGAGTCCCACGACGCCGGAGGACAACTCAGAAGGTTGTGCACTGCAGGTTAGAGTGTCGGGGACCCATGCTTGGCTGTGCACGAAGGAAATCCTGGAAGAGTGCACAGGAGCTGGAGCAGCTGCAAATCACGCGGTATCCAGCAATGCAGTCTAGCGTGGGGAGGCAAGGACTTACCTCCACCAAACTTGGACTGAAGAGTCACTGGACTGTGGGAGTCACTTGGACAGAGTTGCTGAGTTCCAGGGACCACCCTCGTCGGGCTGAGAGGGGACCCAGAGGACCGGTGATGCAGTCTTTTGTTGCCTGCGGTTGCAGGGGGAAGATTCCGTCGACCCACGGGAGATTTCTTCATAGCTCCTGGTGCAGAGAGGAGGCATGCTACCCCCAGAGCATGTACCACCTGGAAAAAGTCGAGAAAGCCGGCAGGATTAAGCGATACAAGGTTGCTAGTAGTCGTCTTGCTACTTTGTTGCGGTTGAGCGCAGTTCTTGGGCTGCGCACACCAGGAATCCTCCTCCCACAGCCCTCACATGGGTGCACATCCAGGCGCACCCATGATCACATGTAACCTGCCGGAGGCCTCCAGCCCTTGCTGCGCCACAGCACCCTTTCCTTAGCACTGCGGCACTGGCGGTAAACACATGCAGTCCATTTTACCATGTGTTTACTGTGAGTGAGTCACCTCATAGGAGGCTTCCTCACAGTAAACAGTCAAAAACGAGGTGGTCAAAAATCTAAAAATCAGGGCAGACCTGATGGTCAGAACCGTCCTCTAACAACCATCCTCCTGCAGAAATGGCACCTGTTGTTGCAAAGCCAAGTTGTGCAGCATACAGCAGGCCACGATGATCTGGCACACCTTCTTTGGTGAGTAGTAGAGGGAACCACCTGTCAGATGGAGGCACCGGAACCTGGCCTTCAGGAGGCCGAAGGTCCTCTCTATAACCCTCCTAGTTCGCCCATGTGCCTCATTGTAGCGTTCCTCTGCCCTTGTAATGGGATTGCTCACTGGGGTCAGTAGCTATGACAGGTTGGGGTACCCAGAGCCACCTGCAAATGGCAAGGGACAACTGTTAGACACACACTAACCCTTAGGGACAACCCCAGACCCAGACAACTATTCACACTGTATAGGGTCCATGTCCTCACCTAATAGCCACACACGGTGCCTCTGGAGTTGCCCCATCACATGAGGGATGCTGCTATTCCTTAGAATGTAAGCGTCATGCACTGAGCCAGGAAACTTGGCGCTCACATGGGAGATGTACTGGTCTGCCAAATACACCATCTGCATATTCATTGAATGGTAACTCTTCCGGTTTCTGTACACATGTTCACTCCTGCGGGGGGTACCAAGGCCAAATGTGTCCCATCAGTGGCACCTATGATGTTGGGGATATGTCCCAGAGCATAGAAGTCACCTTTCACTGTAGGCAAATCCTCCACCTGAGGGAACATGATGTAGCTGCGCATGTGTTTCAGCAGGGCAGACAACACTCTGGACAACACGCTTGAGAATATAGGCTGGGATATCCCTGATGCTATGGCCACTATAGTTTGAAAAGACCCACTTGCCAGGAAATGGCATACTGACAGCACCTGCACTAGAGGGGGGATTCCTGTGGGATGGCGGATCGCTGACATCAGGTCTGGCTCCAACTGGGCACACAGTTCATGGATTGTGGCATGATCAAGTCTGTAGGTCACAATGACATGTCGCTCTTCCATTGTCGACAGGTCCACCAGTGGTCTGTACACCGGAGGGTGCCGCCATCTCCTTACCTGCCCCAGCGGACGTGCTCTATGGATGAGAACAGCGATCAGAGGGTCAGCCAACACTGAGGTACAAAAAAAACCTACTTTCTTGCACACATTTGTCAATCCGCTATGTGCCTTTCTAGTGTGTATGAAAGGCCTAGATATGTGTGCTGCATTTAAAATTAATGCCATGTGGCCGCCTGAAATGGCGGCTGCCTGACCTGTAAGGTGGGACAATGGGATATGAGGTAACTGCGCTGGCGTTGTACACCGTCGCGGTAGGCTGTCGAAGACCGCAGCGCAATCCTGCATTGGTTAACATTGGACCCTATGGGTCCCAGGAGCCAATGACGATGTACGCCGGCGGTGACGGTACGCACCGCAGCGGACATGACTGCCATTTTCTGTCTGTTCAATCACTTGATACCTGATCTTCAACAAGATAGGACCTACACTGCAAGTGCTGCTGTGACCTCATTCTGGAAGCGACAATGGCTCAAGTGTCTGGGGAAAGGGCCTCTGCCTTCACATCGGAGGAGTTGGAGAAACTTGTGGATGGGGTCCTCCCCCAGTACACGCTACTCTACGGTCCTCCAGACAAACAGGTGAGTACACTGTGAGCATGTTGTATGGGCAATGCCTGTTTGGAGTGGTGTGGATGGAAGATGGGGGGGGAATGAGGTGTGCATGAAACGACGATGAGTGCATGTGCGTCAGGGCAAAGGTGGGAACGTGGTCCAATGACTGTGACGATCTGGATGGTTATAGTTTTTCCTTTTCCCCTGTACTATTCCTGTAGGTCACGCCCATCAGAAGAAGGATATTTGGCGTGCCATCGCCAAGGAAGTCCGGACCCTGGGGGTCCACGCCAGACGGACGTCACTGCCGCGGACCTCACTGCCATTTTCTAGCTGTTCAATCACTAGATACCTGATCTTCGACAGGAGAGGACCTACACTGCAAGTGCTGCTGTGACCTAGGTCTGGAAGCGACGATGGCTGCTGCGTCTGCGGAAAGGGCCCCTGCCTTCACTGCTCAGGAGTTGGAGAAACTGGTAGACGGGGTACTCCCCCAGTACACTCTACTCTACGGTCCTCCAGACCAACAGGTTATTACACAGGTAGCACGTTGTATGGGCTAGGCCTGGGTGGAGAGGGCTGGTTGGAAGAGGGAAGGGGGCAGAGTTCAGGGAACATTAATGCATGTGAATGAATGTGCCACATGGCTAGGGTAGGGAGGGGGGCCACGCACATCTACGGTGCGGTTGTTAATGACTTCTCTTCTTCCCTTGTGCATGTCATGTAGGTCAGCGCCCACCAGACGAAGGACATTTGGCGTGCCATCGCCAAGGACGTCCGGACCCTGGGGGTCCACCAGAGACGGGGCACCCACTGCCGGAAAAGATGGGAGGACATTCCCCGCTGGAGCAAGAAGATGGCGGAGGCTCAGCTGGGGATGGCCTCCCAACGTGGGAGGGGTGCCTGTTGCCCCATGACCCCCCTGATGTTCAGGATCCTGGCGGTGGCCTACCCTGAGTTGGATGGGCGCTTGAGGGCATCACAGCAGACACAAGGGGGTGAGTACAACATCATTCTGTGGACTTTGCTCGCAGTGCAGGGGTCTGGGGGGGGGAGGAGGCCTGTGGGTGTACCTAGGCCAGGCAGAAATAGGTAGACTAGGCCCCTCCGTAATGCAGGCCATGTGGCACCCTACCCCACCGCATTAGAGTGCCAAGTACAGGTATAGATGCCCCTGTGGCATCCATGTGTGCAGATGTCCACCATAGCCATGTAGACCAGATCCCAGGAATTGCATCTGTAGAGGCCAGGAGCACGGCGTAGTGCAGGGGGTTGCTATGTCTGTAGTGTCCGCCAACGGTCGCAGTATGCTATGCACTCAACCTGTCTTTCTTCTGTCTCCTCCCCCCTTTTTGTGGTCTCCCTGTTCTTTTGTGCATCAGCATCATCAGGCGGAGGTACAGTGGCACCGGAGCACGAGGGAGCTGCATCCGACATGGCCATGGAGGGCCACACCACGGACTCAGAATGCACCAGTGGGACGGAGGGTGAGGGGAGCTTCACGTCGGACACCAGATCACCAACCAGCGACACGGACTCGTCCGCCGATGGGAGCTCCCTTTTGGTGGAGGCACCATCTGTGCGCCCCACTTCTACAGGTACAGCCGCCACCTCCCCTACCAGCACCGCCCTCCCAGCAGCCCCTCAGAGTTCGCCACGTGCCCACTCACCCAGGAGGGTGGGTATCACCTTCGCCCCAGGCACCTCAGGCCCTGCCCCAGTCACCCCTGCTGCCCTCAGTGAGGAGGCCATTGACCTCCTCAGGTCACTCACTGTTGGGCAGTCTACCATTGTGAATGCCATCCAGGGTGTAGAAAGGGAGTTGCAACACGGTAATGCATTCCTGGAGGGCATTCATTCTGGTCAGGCTGTCCTTCAGCGAACTCTGCAATCTCTGGCCTCAGCACTGATGGCAGCCATTGTCCCTGTGTCTAGCCTCCCCCTCCAACCTCCTCCACCCAGACCCAATCCCCTGTACCCCAGCCCATCCCAAGCACACCTACAGACCAGTCTGCACACACGTCAACACACAAGGGAAGCTCAGGCAAACATAGGCACCACATAACCCACAGGCACACACACAAGCATCACCCACGTGCAGACACAGCAACATCCACTTCCTCCACTGTGTCCCTCTTCTCGTCCTCTCCCTCCTCCCTCCCAGTGTCGTCTACACTCTCACCTGCATGCACTGCATCTACAGGCACTAGGACTCGCACCAGAACACCCAGCACCACACTCCGCTCACCTGCACTCACCACCTCCACTCCCATTTACACGTCCCCTGTGTACTCTCCCAGTTTGTCTGTGACGCCCCCTCCCAAAGTACACAAACACGGGCACCCACACACCCAACATCCATCCACCTCACGACAGCCTCCAGTACCTGCACCTGCACCCAAAACACCTAAAGTGACACCTCCTACAACCACCTCCTCTTCCTCCACTCCCAGACCCCCTCCAACTACCCGTCCCAGTGTTCGTCAGAAACTGTCCCTGTGTAAAGTTGACCTTTTTGCCCCCCCCTCCAATTCATCAGTCCCGTCGTAGCGCCTCAACCAAAAAGCCTCCAATACCAGTGGTGCCTGTTCAAGGTGTGTGGAGTGCACCGGCCAATAGGGCAGGCAGTGTGACCCGGAGCCAAGGCACTGGCAGCCCACCCCCTGTAAAGGCTCTGAAAAAGTGGCCGACGGGACCCTGTGAAGACTCCTGGAGGCAAAACAACTCACAGGGGTTCCAGGGGGATTGCAGAGTCAGCTGTGACTCCTCCAAAGGTGGGGAAGGGCCAGAGGAAGTCTGCACAGCCTAGTGTGAGCAGCACGGCGGAGAAGGGCGGCATCCTTCCTGGCGGTCGGAACGCCACCGCCAGCACTGTCGTCACTGGTCAGGAGACTACCACCGGAGTCAGTGCCCAGGAGGGCCCAAGTATCGTCACTGGTCAGGAGACCACTGCCGGAGTCAGTGCCCAGGAGGGCCCAAGTATCGTCAATGGTCAGGAGACCACCGGCGGAGTCACCGCCCAGGAGGGCCCCGGCTGCCACAGCCCCGCTGGGCAATGAGGGAACGTCATGCCACACACCAATGCCCAGTCCAGAGAACGTCATGCCACACACCAATTCCCAGTCCAGAACCGGCATGGCAAAGCACCGCTGAACAGTCCAGAACCGACATGGCAAAGCACCGCTGAACAGTCCAGAACCGCCATGGCAAAGCACCGCTGAACAGTCCAGAACCGCCATGGCAAAGCACTGCTGAACAGTCCAGACACCGCCCATGGCAAAGCACCGCTGAACAGTCCAGAACCGCCATGGCAGAGCACCGCTGAACAGTCCAGACACTGCCGTGGCAAAGCACCGCTGAACAGTCCAGAACCGCCATGGCAAAGCACCGCTGAACAGTCCAGACACCGCCATGGCAAAGCACCGCTGAACAGTCCAGAACTGCCATGGCAAAGCACCACTGAACAGTCCAGAACCGCCAAGGCAAAGCACCGTTGAACAGGGCATGCACCGGGGAAGAATGAAAAGGCCGCCACATCAAGCATCGTTATCCCATGTGCAGGTGGGACAGTGACGGGACAGGAACTTCCACGGGGAGACTAATCCAGTCTGGGCACCAGTCCCACTCCAGAACCAGTGGAGGCTGTTATCTACTTTGGAAACTGTGGCTTTGCACTCCCCAGGATGGAATAGTGTGCAACCCACCCACTGTAGAGACTTGAGAGACTGTGGCTTTGCACTCCCCAGGATGGTACAGTGGGCAAGCCACCCACTGTAGAGACTTGAGAGACTGTGGCTTTGCCCTCCCCAGGATGGTATAGTGGGCAACCCACCCACTGTAGAGACTTGAGAGACTGTAGCTGTGCACTCCCCAGGATGGTACAGTGGGCAACCCACCCACTGTAGAGACTTGAGAGACTGTGGCTTTGCACTCCCCAGGATGGAACAGTGGGCAAGCCACCCACTTGGGAGACTTGAGAGACTTGAGAGACTGTGGCTTTGCACTCCCCAGGATGGAACAGTGGGCAACCCACCCACTGTAGGGACTTGAGAGACTGTGGGTTTGCACTCCCCAGGATGGAACAGTGGGCAAGCCACCCACTTGGGAGACTTGAGAGACTGTGGCTTTGCACTCCCCAGGATGTAACAGTGGGCAAGCCACCCACTTGGGAAACTTGAGAGACTGTGGCTTTGCACTCCCCAGGATGGAACAGTGGGCAAGCCACCCACTGTACAGACTTGAGAGACTGTCGCTTTGCACTCCCCAGGATGGAACAAGGGGCAAGCCACCCACTGTAGAGACTTGAGAGACTGTGGCTTTGCACTCCCCAGGATACATCAATGGGCATGGAGCCTCGTCGTGGATCTGGCTTTGCACTCCTCCGGCTGAGGTGCCCACCCTTCCCTTCCCCCTGAGGTGCCTGTAGTATTTCTATCTGATGCCCCGGCAGTGTTCTCTCCGTGTGTGGACAGGTATCATTTGTGGGCCTCGCCCATGCATTTTTGGACTAGTGGTGCACGGACATTTATATGTGCATATCTGCACTACTTCTCGGAATGTATATACTTTTGTATGATTTTCTAATATATCTGTATATTTTTGAGACATGTATATTGATACATTACAATGTTTGGACTGATTTAGTTTTGTCTTTGCATTCTTCCGGGGGGGTTGTGGGTTGTTACTGTGATTTTTGTGAATGCATTGGTGTATGTGTTGTAATATGCGAGGGTGGGGTGGGGGTGGGGGTGTTGCGTGTGTCCCCCCCTAACTTTTGCCTCCCCTATGTCATAGGTGCAGTACTCACTGTTGTCGTCGCCGGCGCAGGCGTTGCTCTTCGTAGATGAGTAGGAATACAAGGGCCGGTAGGATTTGGAGTTCCGGCTCCATGGAGTCCTCTTTCCTCGTGGGATGTGTTCAGGTGAGCGTTTTCCCATTGCAGTAACTGTTTCTGCCGTGTTTTTTCATCCACGGTGAATCCACCCCAGAAATGGTGGCGGATTGGCGGGTTGTGATACTATGGGCGGTACATTGTCTTCGGCCTGTCTGTTGGTGGTGACCGCCGCGCTGCTTGCCTGTACCGCCGTGGCGGTCGGTTTGTTAAAGTGGCTGTCTTTGTTGGCGGTTTCCGCCAGGGTCATGATTCCCTTTTTTTGTCTGCCGGCCTGTTTGCTGTATTACCGCACCTTTAACACCGTCCGCCAGGGTTGTAATGACCCCCTTAATGTGAATGTTTACACGGACAGCCAGTATGCATTTGGCGTGGCACACAATTTTGGTCGCTTGTGGGCAGAACGAGGATTCCTCACCTCACATGGGACACGTATTCGACATGGGACCCTTATAACTAACTTACTTTCTGCCCTGGCATTGCCCAAAACAATGGCTATCATGAAGTGTAGTGCACACAAAAAAGTGACAGATGAAACTGGACAGGGCAACGCCCTAGCCGATCAGACAGCAAAAGATACAGCGTATGCAAAGACAGGACACATGTATGTGGTAGATAGTACAGAGAAGGTTTGTCCCCATGAAATATTTGGGAACTCGGTAGAGAGTGTCAGGAAGATACAGGATGAGGCAACTGAACAGGAGAGAAAGGAATAGGAAGAAGGGAAGGCCAAGCTAGATGAAAATATGCTGTGCTGGACAGATCTGTCACAGAGGGAAAGATGGATGTTACCCAATGCATTCGTTCTGCCAGTAGTGACTATGGCCGATGGTCCTGCACACGTTAGTGCGAAAAGCATTTGTGATTTGCTTGATCCGGTTTGGTCTAATAAAAAAATCAGAAGAGTAGCTGACCAACTGGTTCAATCCTGCATGATTTGTTTACAACATAACATAGGGAAGGGTGCCTCACTCCCCGCTGGGCATTTTTCACCACCAACGTATCCCTTTGAAGTACTACATATGGATTATATTGAGATGGAAAGGTGTAACAACTTGAAATATGTCCTAGTTGTGGTCTGTATGTTTAGTAAGTGGGTAGAAGCTTACCCTACTAAAGATAATACTGCCCTTACTACCGCAAAGGTACTTCTGAAGGAGTTCTTCCCACAGTTTGGGGTCCCAAGGTGTGTCTGGTCAGATAATGGGAGTCATTTTGTAGGGCAGGTGATGAAAAGGGTGTGTGAAGGGTTGGGCCTCCGCCAGAAGTTTCATGCAGCTAACCACCCCCAGTCAGCAGGACTAGTTGAAAAATATAATGGCACACTTAAATTGAAGATGTCAAAGATATGCGCAGAACGCGGTATACGGTGGCCGGACGCGTTGCCCCTGGCTTTAATGTCTGTCAGAATGACGCCTCACTCTAGATCAGGGTTGTCACCCCATGAGATAGTGATGGGAAGGCCAGCAAATGTCTGGGGGTCCCTCGACCTCACAAGTACTCAGAACTAGAACATCCTGTTTTGATGGACTATTTAAATGAACTCACTAATTCTTTGCGTTCTATTCACCAACAGGTGCGTGAAGCACTCTCATCTGTATCCACTGATCCAGGTCACAAGATACTACCTGGCAACTGGGTTCTCACAAAGAATTTCCAGCGGAAAAAGAGTCTCGAACCCTGATGGAAAGGTCCGCGACAAGTCCTTCTTGCTACTCGAACAGCAGTTAAAGTCAAGGGAGCTAAGAATTGGATACATGCATCCCACTGTAAGAAACTACCCCTCCTCGTACCCTCTGATGAAATAAAAAGTGGTGACCACCCGACGACTGAGGACCATTTCAGCAACACTACGCAGAGTGATAAAAAACAGAACGACAGTGTGCTGCAGGAGGTTCCCTCCGATTTAGGTCACACTGAACAATTGTTTCCTGACCATACCATACCACAGTCCACAAGATACGATTTCCGCCCATGAAAATAAGAAAATGAACAATGAACTGATTGCTTGTCCCCTGTACTAAGTCTGACGATAGCTGCAGGGCCGTGATTTTGTCCGTCGGGGCGAACCAGAGTGTGTCAGTAGGACTGCTGGTATCACCCCACAGTGAAGCAACCACCATTCACGGGCAGCACTTAGGTCTTTGTGTACATTGCCTACCTGCTTTGTGCGGTTGCTGTATGGCATCCCTTGCCCCTGGCCTGTTCGCCCTCCTCAACACACGGCTATGCTGTCCCTTGAGCAGGAGATAAAAGACCTTATGTCCATTAACATAGACACTGAATGACGTTCAAACTTGCCTCACAATGGCAAAAGGAGGGATTGAGAAAATTTACATAGAGTTAATCATACACCATAGCTGCTAGGCATCTGTTTATCTTTATTATGTTGCCATGTGCTCGACAAACCTTCTGAACTTTGATGATTGACCTTGTGTTCACAGCCTTGGGCTGCAATCTGCTTATCGCTGTAATTTACTTGTTCTAACCATAGTTATGAGAATGTTTGTGCTTAATCAGTAACTGCCAGAACAGGTTTGTACAGGTCGTTGCCACCTCCTGCCAGCTGCATCTGTACCTTCTCCCACCACACATGTATCCCTGAAATATTCTGAAGGACGCAGAGGACCTTGAATATCCCAAGGGGTGGAGTTGTCCTCTGACTAAGCAGTTTTGTGTGTATATAAGGTCGGCTGCCCCAGAGTGAAGGGGCAGCCTCCGTAGGATAGTCACTTGACTGTCCTGGCACTCTGTATTAGCTCGAGCTATAATCCATGTAATAAACTTCTCTTTATTCCTCCAGTTGGTGACTCCGCTTGATTTGTGTACTCTCTGCTAAACGGACCCTGAGGACTAGGGTGTCCCTCCACCGCTGGGAAGGAGACCCCGGGTGGGGATTCTATCTTTCCTGGTTCCTCAGTGGGCAGTGGGTTCCCCTAGGCCAGGGTGAGTTTTGCAGGCAAGGTCCCTTTGTGAGGCAGGATATGTGGCACCCCACCCCACCAGTGTTAAGAGCCATCTACCCCTAGTCAGGCTCCTGTGACTTCCATGTGTGCAGCAATCGGGCATATGCCTTGTACCCCATGGGCATGTGATTCATTAGGGAACTCTAAGTGCATGGCCTAGTGCAGAGGGCTGCTGTGTCTGTAGTGTCCGCCAACGGTAGCGGTATTGCATGCACTGAACATGTCTTTCTACTTTCTTTCCCCCCTTTTGTGGTCTCTGTTCTTGTGTGCATTAGCATCATCACGCGGAGGAGCAGTGCCACCTGAGCAGGAGGGAGCTGCATCCCACATGGCCCTGGAGGGCGAGACTCCGGACTCCAAATTCAGCAGTGGGACGGAGAGCGAGGGGAGCTCCACGGCAGGGACAGGAGCTGAGACCAGTGACACGGACTCCTCCTCTGATGGGAGCTCCTTTGCGGTGGCGGGCCCCTCTGTGCCCACTGCATCTACAGGTACAGCCTCCACCACCCCTACTAGCACCGCCCTCCCAGCAGCCTCTCAGCGTATGTCCCGTGGCCTCTCACCCAGGAGGGTGGGCATCTCCTTCGCCCCAGGCACCTCAGCCCCTGCCCCTGTCAGCCCTGCTGCCCTCGGTGAGGAGGCCATTGACCTCCTCAGGTCCCTCACTGTTGGGCAGTCTACCATTCTGAATGCCATCCAGGGTGTAGAGAGGCAGTTGCAACAGACAAATGTATACTGTAGGAAAGTACCATCTTGCCTGGCATGTTACCCCCATTTTTCACTGTATATATGTTGTTTTAGTTGTATGTGTCACTGGGACCCTGGTAACCCAGGGCCCCAGTGCTCATAAGTGTGCCTGTATGTGTTACCTGTGTAGTGACTAACTGTCTCACTGAGGCTCTGCTAATCAGAACCTCAGTGGTTATGCTCTCTCATTTCTTTCCAAATTGTCACTGACAGGCTAGTGACCATTTTTACCAATTTACATTGGCTTACTGGAACACCCTTATAATCCCCTAGTATATGGTACTGAGGTACCCAGGGTATTGGGGTTCCAGGAGATCCCTATGGGCTGCAGCATTTCTTTTGCCACCCATAGGGAGCTCTGACAATTCTTACACAGGCCTGCCACTGCAGCCTGAGTGAAATAACGTCCACGTTATTTCACAGCCATTTTACACTGCACTTAAGTAACTTATAAGTCACCTATATGTCTAACCTTTACCTGGTAAAGGTTAGGTGCAAAGTTACTTAGTGTGAGGGCACCCTGGCACTAGCCAAGGTGCCCCCACATTGTTCAGAGCCAATTCACTGAACTTTGTGAGTGCGGGGACACCATTACACGCGTGCACTACATATAGGTCACTACCTATATGTAGCTTCACCATGGTAACTCCGAATATGGCCATGTAACATGTCTATGATCATGGAATTGCCCCCTCTATGCCATCCTGGCATTGTTGGTACAATTCCATAATCCCAGTGGTCTGTAGCACAGACCCTGGTACTGCCACACTGCCCTTCCTGGGGTTTCTCTGCAGCTGCTGCTGCTGCCAACCCCTCAGACAGGCATCTGCCCTCCTGGGGTCCAGCCAGGCCTGGCCCAGGATGGCAGAACAAAGAACTTCCTCTGAGAGAGGGTGTGACACCCTCTCCCTTTGGAAAATGGTGTGAAGGCAGGGGAGGAGTAGCCTCCCCCAGCCTCTGGAAATGCTTTGTTGGGCACAGAGGTGCCCAATTCTGCATAAGCCAGTCTACACCGGTTCAGGGACCCCTTAGCCCCTGCTCTGGCGCGAAACTGGACAAAGGAAAGGGGAGTGACCACTCCCCTGACCTGCACCTCCCCTGGGAGGTGTCCAGAGCTCCTCCAGTGTGCTCCAGACCTCTGCCATCTTGGAAACAGAGGTGCTGCTGGCACACTGGACTGCTCTGAGTGGCCAGTGCCACCAGGTGACGTCAGAGACTCCTTGTGATAGGCTCCTTCAGGTGTTAGTAGCCTTTCCTCTCTCCTAGGTAGCCAAACCCTCTTTTCTGGCTATTTAGGGTCTCTGTCTCTGGGGAAACTTCAGATAACGAATGCATGAGCTCAGCCGAGTTCCTCTGCATCTCCTTCTTCATCTTCTGATAAGGAATCGACCGCTGACCGCGCTGGAAGCCTGCAAACCTGCAACATAGTAGCAAAGACGACTACTGCAACTCTGTAACGCTGATCCTGCCGCCTTCTCGACTGTTTTCCTGCTTGTGCATGCTGTGGGGGTAGTCTGCCTCCTCTCTGCACCAGAAGCTCCGAAGAAATCTCCCGTGGGTCGACGGAATCTTCCCCCTGCAACCGCAGGCACCAAAAAGCTGCATCTCCGGTCCCTTGGGTCTCCTCTCAGCACGACGAGCGAGGTCCCTCGAATCCAGCGACACCGTCCAAGTGACCCCCACAGTCCAGTGACTCTTCAGCCCAAGTTTGGTGGAGGTAAGTCCTTGCCTCACCTCGCTGGGCTGCATTGCTGGGAACCGCGACTTTGCAAGCTTCTCCGGCCCCTGTGCACTTCCGGCGGAAATCCTGTGTGCACAGCCAAGCCTGGGTCCACGGCACTCTAACCTGCATTGCACGACTTTCTAAGTTGGTCTCCGGCGACGTGGGACTCCTTTGTGCAACTTCGGCGAGCACCGTTTCACGCATCCTCGTAGTGCCTGTTTCTGGCACTTCTCCGGGTGCTACCTGCTTCAGTGAGGGCTCTTTGTCTTGCTCGACGTCCCCTCTCTCTGCAGGTCCAATTTGCGACCTTCTGGTCCCTCCTGGGCCCCAGCAGCGTCCAAAAACGCCAAACGCACGATTTGCGTGTAGCAAGGCTTGTTGGCGTCCATCCGGCGGGAAAACACTTCTGCACGACTCTCCAAGGCGTGGGGGATCCATCCTCCAAAGGGGAAGTCTCTAGCCCTTGTCGTTCCTGCAGTATTCACAGTTCTTCAGCCTAGAAAGAGCTTCTTTGCACCAACCGCTGGCATTTCTTGGGCATCTGCCCATCTCCGAGCTGCTTGTGACTTTTGGACTTGGTCCCCTTGTTCCACAGGTACCTTCAGACAGGAATCCATCGTTGTTGCATTGCTGATTTGTGTTTTCCTTGCATTCTCCCTCTAACACGACTATTTTGTCCTTAGGGGAACTTTGGTGCACTTTGCACTCACTTTTCAGGGTCTTGGGGAGGGTTATTTTTCTAACTCTCACTATTTTCTAATAGTCCCAGCGACCCTCTACAAGGTCACATAGGTTTGGGGTCCATTCGTGGTTCACATTCCACTTTTGGAGTATATGGTTTGTGTTGCCCCTATCCCTATGTTTCCCCATTGCATCCTATTGTAACTATACATTGTTTGCACTGTTTTCTAAGACTATACTGCATATTTTTGCTATTGTGTATATATATCTTGTGTATATTTCCTATCCTCTCACTGAGGGTACACTCTAAGATACTTTGGCATATTGTCATAAAAATAAAGTACCTTTATTTTTAGTATAACTGTGTATTGTGTTTTCTTATGATATTGTGCATATGACACTAAGTGGTACTGTAGTAGCTTCACACGTCTCCTAGTTCAGCCTGAGCTGCTTTGCTAAGCTACCATTATCTATCAGCCTAAGCTGCTAGACACCCTATACACTAATAAGGGATAACTGGGCCTGGTGCAAGGTGCAAGTACCCCTTGGTACTCACTACAAGCCAGTCCAGCCTCCTACATTGGTTGTGCAGTGGTGGGATAAGTGCTTTGAGACTACTTACCACTCTTGTCATTGTACTTTTCATAAGAGAAAAATATACAAAACAAGGTCAGTGTATATACACATAGCCAAAAAGTTTTGCATTTCCTCTTTTCACTCTTTTCTAAGTGCTGAAAAGTACTTCTAAACTTTCAAAAAGTTCTTAAAAGTTTAAAAAGTTTTTTTCTGTCTTTCCAAAAAGTTCTGAAAACTTTTTTCTCTTTGTCTATCACTTTAACTCTCTCTAAAAAATGTCTGGCACAGGCCAAAAAGTTGAACTGTCCAAACTTGCATATGATCACCTTAGCTGGAAAGGAGCAAGGAGTCTCTGCATAGAGAGAGGTTTGAGTGTAGGGAAGAATCCTTCCTTAGAACTGTTAATTAATATGCTTAGAGTACAGGATAAGGCCATAAGTGCCCAATCTGTAGAAAAAGTAGCTAATGGTTCTCAATCTGATCCAGGGACTCCCCCAGGAAAAGGTTCAGGAAAGAAACTTCTCAGCCTGCCCATTACTAGACAGTCTAGCATAGTTGGTACAGAGGTTGAATCACATCATACTGATGATGTGCTCTCACATTATACTGGTAGCCAAGCTGTTAGGGTGCCCTCTGTAAGGGACAGGTCTCCTTCTGTTCATTCCCATCATACCTCTGTATCTAGAAATGTCCCTCCCACCCACCCTGATGACAGATTGTTGGAAAGGGAGCTCAATAGATTGAGAGTGGAGCAAACCAGACTGAAGCTCAAGAAGCAACAGCTGGATTTGGATAGACAGTCTTTAGAAATAGAGAGGGAAAGACAGAAAATGGGTTTAGATACCCATGGTGGCAGCAGCAGTATTCCCCATAGTCATCCTGCAAAAGAGCATGATTCCAGGAATCTGCATAAGATAGTTCCCCCTTACAAGGAGGGGGATGACATTAACAAGTGGTTTGCTGCACTTGAGAGGGCCTGTGCTGTACAGGATGTCCCTCAAAGGCAGTGGGCTGCTATCCTATGGCTATCATTTACTGGAAAAGGTAGGGATAGGCTCCTTACTGTAAAAGAAAATGATGCTAACAATTTCCAAGTTCTTAAGAATGCACTCCTGGATGGTTATGGCTTAACCACTGAACAGTACAGGATCAAGTTCAGAGATACCAAAAAGGAGTCTTCACAAGACTGGGTTGATTTCATTGACCAGGCAGTGAAGGCCTTGGAGGGGTGGTTACATGGCAGTAAAGTTACTGATTATGACAGCCTGTATAACTTAATCCTGAGAGAGCATATTCTTAATAATTGTGTGTCTGATTTGTTGCACCAGTACTTGGTGGACTCTGATCTGACCTCTCCCCAAGAATTGGGAAAGAAGGCAGACAAATGGGTCAGAACAAGAGTGAACAGAAAAGTTCATACAGGGGGTGACAAAGATGGCAACAAAAAGAAGGATGGTAAGTCTTCTGACAAGGGTGGGGACAAATCTAAAAATGAGTCTTCATCAGGCCCACAAAAACACTCTGGTGGGGGTGGTGGGCCCAAACCTTCCTCTAATCAGAACAAGGAAAGGAAACCATGGTGCTATTTATGTAAGATAAAAGGCCATTGGACAACAGATCCCAGTTGTCCAAAGAAAGGCACCACAGCTCCTACCACTACAACCCCTACTGCTACACCTAGTGTCCCTACTAATAGCAGTGGTGGTGGGAGCAAACCTACTAATAGCCAATCCAAGGGAGTAGCTGGGCTCACTTTTGGTAATTTAGTTGGGGTTGGTCTGATTAGGGAGACCACAGAGGCTACTTTAGTCTCTGAAGGGGCTATTGACTTAGCCACTTTGGTTGCTTGCCCCCATAACTTGGAGAAGTACAAGCAACTAACCCTAATAAATGGTGTTGAGGTCCAGGCCTACAGGGACACAGGTGCCAGTGTCACAATGGTGATTGAGAAACTGGTGCACCCTGAACAACACATACTTGGACACCAGTACCAAGTAACCGATGCTCACAACATAACACAAAGCCACCCCATGGCTGTTGTAAATCTCAACTGGGGGGGGGTATCTGGTCCAAAGAAAGTTGTGGTAGCTTCAGATTTACCTGTAGACTGTCTATTAGGGAACGATTTGGAGACATCAGCTTGGTCAGATGTGGAGTTGGAGGCCCATGCAGCAATGCTGGGCATCCCAGGGCATATTTTTGCTATTGTGTATATATATCTTGTGTATATTTCCTATCCTCTCACTGAGGGTACACTCTAAGATACTTTGGCATATTGTCATAAAAATAAAGTACCTTTATTTTTAGTATAACTGTGTATTGTGTTTTCTTATGATATTGTGCATATGACACTAAGTGGTACTGTAGTAGCTTCACACGTCTCCTAGTTCAGCCTGAGCTGCTTTGCTAAGCTACCATTATCTATCAGCCTAAGCTGCTAGACACCCTATACACTAATAAGGGATAACTGGGCCTGGTGCAAGGTGCAAGTACCCCTTGGTACTCACTACAAGCCAGTCCAGCCTCCTACATATACCTGGAGGGCATTCATTCTGGTAAGGCAGCCCAAGAGAGAGCTTTTCAGACTCTGGCCTCAGCACTGATGGCAGCCATTGTTCATGTGTCCAGCCTCCCCCCTCCAACTTCCTCCACCCAGACCCAATCCTCAGTACCTCAGCCTATCCCAAGCACACCATCAGACCAGCATGCACACACCTCAACACACAAAGGTAGCTCTGGCAAACATAAGCACCACGCATCCCAGAAGCACTCACACAAGCATCATACCCATGCAGACACACCAACAGCCACTGCCTCCACGGTGTCCTCCTCCTCCACGTCTCCCTTCTCCCTCCCTGTCTCGTCTCCACTCACACCTACATGCACTACATACTCAGCCACTACCTCCATCACCAGCACGCCCATCACAACACACCGCTCACGTGCACTCACCACCCCCACTACCATTCACACAACCCCAGTGTCCTTTACCAGTGTGTCTGTGAGCCCACCTCCCAAACAACACAAACACAGTCACACACCCACCCAACAGCCATCCACCTCACAACAGCCTCCAGCCCATGCACCTTCATCCAAAGTCAGCAAATGTACACCTCCTACAACCACTACCTCTGCCTCCACTCCCAAACCCCCTCCATCTACCCATCCCAGTGTGCCTAAAAAACTTTTCCTGGCAAACCTTGACTTCTTCCCTACACCTCCCCCACCTCTTACGTCCCCTAGGGCCCGCCTCTCCAGGTCCCAACCCAGCACCTCAGCCACCACCTCACCAGGAACAGTGGTGCCAGCAGTCCCCGGCTTCTGGAGTGCACCAAGCAGTAAGGCAGCCAGTGTGCCAAGGAGCCAGGCCAAGGACAGTCCCCCACCTCATAAACAAAAGAAGTTGGCCACAGCCCGGAGAGAGAAGGGCAAAACACCTGCCACCAAGGGTTCTCCCATGACTACAGTTGGGAGTGGCAAAACAGCTGCACCACCATCCAAGGTGGGGAAGGGCCAGAGACAGAAAGGAAAGACGCCGCCAACCTGCACGGCGGACAAGACCGCCACTGGCACCGCCACATGTACTGCCGCCAGCA
Source organism: Pleurodeles waltl (assembly GCF_031143425.1). Lineage (NCBI taxonomy): Eukaryota > Metazoa > Chordata > Amphibia > Caudata > Salamandridae > Pleurodeles > Pleurodeles waltl. The sequence continues at coordinate 1,840,982,438 of NC_090444.1, read as the reverse complement.
GCACGCCCACTGAGCCACCCACCAGCACCGCTGCCCAGGATACCGCCACCAGCAGCATGCCCACTGAGCCACCCACCAGCACTGCTGCCCAGGACACCGCCACCAGCAGCACGCCCACTGAGCCACCCACCAGCACTGCTGCCCAATGAGCGCCGCAAGCACCGCCGCTACTGAGGCCGCCGCCAGCACCGCCAGCGGCCACGCCACATCCTGTGCCAGTGGCACCACCGCAGACATGACTGCCATCCCCAGTGGTCAGTCGTACGAGGCTGGTGGTCTGTTTCAGGGGCCTGGATAGCTTCCATGTTGGCCCACCGTTAGTGGAGTATCACACCCACTACCTCAGTCCTTGGCAGGATGAAGCACTCTGGGCACCAGTCCCCCTCCAGAACCAGTGGAGTATCACATCCACTACCTCAGTACTTGGCAGGATGAAGCACTCTGGGCAACAGTTCCCCTCCAGAACCAGTGGAGTATCACATCCACTACCTCAGTCCTTGGCAGGATGAAGCACTCTGGGCACCAGTCCCCCTCCAAAAACAGTGGAGAGATACATCCTCTACCTCGGTCCTTGGCAGGATGAAGCACTCTGGGCACCAGTCCCCCTCCAGAACCAGTGGAGACTGTTATCCACTTGTGAGACTGTGGCTTTGCACTCCCAAGATGCAGCAGTGGGCAACCCACCCACGGTAAAGACTTGAGAGACTGTGGCTTTGTACTCCCCAGGATAAAGCAGTGGGCAAACCACCCACTGGAGAGACTTGCAAGACTGTGGCTTTTCCCTCCCCAGGATAAAGCAGTGGGCAAACCACCCACTGGAGAGACTTGAGGGACTGTGGCTTTGCACTCCCCAGGATACATCAATGGGCATGAAGCCCCCTCGTGGAGCTGGCATCGTGCACTTATCCGGCTGAGGTGCCCCCCTTCCCTTCCCCCTGAGGTGCCTGTTTTATTTCGAACTGATGCCCCTGCAGTGTTCTCTCCGTTTGGATCAGGTATTAAGTGTGGGCCTTGTAGGAGGCTGGACTGGCTTGTATTGAGTACCAAGGGGTACTTACACCTTGCACCAGGCCCAGGTATCCCTTATTAGTGTAGAGGGGTGTCTAGCAGCTTAGGCTGATAGAAAATGGTAGCTTAGCAGAGCAGCTTAGGCTGAACTAGGAGACGAGTGAAGCTCCTACAGCACCACTAGTGTCACTTGCACAATATCATAAGAAAACACAATACACAGATATACTAAAAATAAAGGTACTTTATTTTTATGACAATATGCCAAAGTATCTCAGTGAGTACCCTCAGTATGAGGATAGCAAATATACACAAGATATATGTACACAATACCAAAATATGCAGTAATAGCAATAGAAAACAGTGCAAACAATGTATAGTCACAATATAATGCAATGGGGGCACATAGAGATAGGGGCAACACAAACCATATACTCTAGAAGTGGAATGCGAACCACGAATGGACCCCAAACCTATGTGACCTTGTAGAGGGTCGCTGGGACTGTAAGGAAACAGTGAGGGTTAGAAAAATAGCCCACCCCAAGACCCTGAAAAGTGGGTGCAAAGTGCACCTAAGTTCCCCAAAGAGCACAGAAGTCGTGATAGGGGATTTCTGAAGGAAAGACCAGCACCAGCAATGCAACAACGATGGATTTACAGACGAGGGTACCTGTGGAACAAGGGGACCAAGTCCAAAAGTCACGATCAAGTCGAGAGTGGGCAGATGCCCAGGAAATGCCAGCTGTGGGTGCAAAGAAGCTGCCAACGGATGGTAGAAGCTGAGGATTCTGCAAGAACGACAAGGGCTAAAAAACTTCCCCTTTGGAGGATGGATGTCCCACGTCGTGAAGAGTCGTGCAGAAGTGTTTTCCCGCAGAAAGACCGCAAAGAAGCCTTGCTAGCTGCAAAGCTCGCGGTTAGGGTTTTTGGATGCTGCTGTGGCCCAGGAGGGACCAGGATGTCACCAATTGCGTGAGGGGACAGAGGGGGCGTCCAGCAAGACAAAGAGCCCACTCAGAAGCAAGCAGCACCCGCAGAAGTGCCGGAACAGGCACTACGAAGTGGAGTGAATCGGTGCTCACCCGAAGTTGCACAAGAGAGTCACACGACGCCGGAGGACAACTGAGGAGGTTGTGCAATGCAGGTTAGAGTGCCGGGGACCCAGGCTTGGCTGTGCACGAAGGAAATCCTCGAAGAGTGCACAGGAGCCGGAGTAGCTGCAAAACACGCGGTTCCCAGCAATGCAGTCTAGCGTGGGGAGGCAAGGACTTACCTCCACCAAACTTGGACTGAAGAGTCACTGGACTGTGGGAGTCACTTGGACAGAGTTGCTGAGTTCAAGGGACCTCGCTCGTCATGCTGAGAGGAGACCCAGAGGACCGGTGAAGCAGTTCTTTGGTGCCTGCGGTTGCAGGGGGAAGATTTTGTCGACCCACGGGAGATTTCTTTAGAGCTTCTAGTGCAGAGAGGAGGCAGACTACCCCCACAGCATGCACCACCAGGAAAACAGTCGGGAAGGCGTCAGGATCAGCGTTACAAGGTTGCAGTAGTCGTCTTTGCTACTTTGTTGTAGTTTTACAGGCTTCCAGCATGGTCAGCAGTCAATTCCTTGGCAGAAGGTGAAGAGAGAGATGCAGAGGAACTCTGATGAGCTCTTGCATTCGTTATCTAAGGAATTCCCCAAAACAGAGACCCTAAATAGCCAGAAAAGAGGGTTTGGCTACTTAGGAGAGAGGATAGGCTAGCAACACCTGAAGGAGCCTATCAGAAGGAGTCTCTGACGTCACCTGCTGGCACTGGCCACTCAGAGCAGTCCAGTGTGCCAGCAGCACCTCTGTTTCCAAGATGGCAGAGGTCTGGAGCACACTGGAGGACCTCTGTGTTATGACTAACTGTCTCACTGAGGCTCTGCTATCCAGAACTTCAGTGGTTATGTTCTCTCATTCTCTTTCCAAATTGTCACTAACAGGCTAGTGACCAATTTTACCAATTTACATTGGCTTACTGGAACACCCTTATAATTCCCTAGTATATGGTACTAAGGTACCCAGGGTATTGGGGTTCCAGGAGATCCCTATGGGCTGCAGCATTTCTTGTGCCAACCATAGGGAGATCTGACAATTCTTACACAGGCCTGCCAGTGCAGCCTGAGTGAAATAACGTCCACATTATTTCACAGCCATTTACCACTGCACTTAAGTAACTTATAAGACACCTATATGTCTAACCTTTACCTGGTAAAGGTTGGGTGCTAAGTTACTTAGTGTGTGGGCACCCTGGCACTAGCCAAGGTGCTCCCACATTGTTCAGGGAAAATTCCCCGGACTTTGTGAGAGCGGGGACACCATTACACGCGTGCACTATACATATGTCACGACATATGTATAGCGTCACAATGGTAACTCCGAACATGGCCATGTAACATGTCTAGGATAATGGAATTGTCACCCCAATGCCATTCTGGCATTGGGAAGACAATTTCATGATCCCCCGAGTCTCTAGCTCAGACCCGGGTACTGGCAAACTACCTTTCCCGGGGTTTCACAGCAGCTGCTGCTGCTGCCAACCCCTCTGACAGGTTTCTGCCCTCCTGGGGTCCAGCCAGGCATGGCCCAGGAAGGCAGAACAAAGGACTTCCTCAGAGAGAGGGTCTCCCTTTGGAAAAAGGTGTCAGGGCTGGGGAGGAGTAGCCTCCCCCAGCCTCTGGAAATGCTTTGATGGGCACAGATGGTGCCCATCTCTGCATAAGCCAGTCTGCACCGGTTCAGGGATCCCTCAGCCCTGCTCTGGCACGAAACTGGACAAAGGAAAGGGGAGTGACCACTCCCCTGACCTGCACCTCCCAGGGGAGGTGCCCAGAGCTCCTCCAGTGTGTCCCAGACCTCTGCCATCTTGGAAACAGAGGTGTCTGTGGCACACTGGACTGCCCTAAGTAGCCAGTGCCAGCAGGTGATGTCAGAGGCTCCTTCTGATAGGCTCTAACCTCTCTTGGTAGCCAATCCTCCTTCCTAGGTAGCCAAACCTCCCTTTCTGGCTATTTAGGGTCTCTGCTTTGGGGATATCACCAGACAACAAATGCAAGAGCTCATCAGAGTTCCTCTGCATCTCCCTCTTCACCTTCTACCAAAGGATCGACCGCTGACTGCTCAGGACGCCTGCAGAACCGCAACAAAGTAGCAAGACGACTACTAGCAACCTTGTATCGCTTCATCCTGCCGGCTTTCTCGACTGTTTCCAGGTGGTGCATGCTCTGGGGGTAGCCTGCCTCCTTTCTGCACCAGGAGCTCTGAAGAAACCTCTCATGGGTCGACGGAATCTTCCCCCTGCACCCGCAGGCAACAAAAGACTGCATCACCGGTTCTCTGGGTCCCCTCTCAGAATGACTAACGTGGTCCCTGGAACTCAGCAACTCTGTCCAAGTGACTCCCACAGTCCAGTCTCTCTTCAGTCCAAGTTTGGTGGAGGTAAGTCCTTGCCTCCCCACGCTAGACTGCATTGCTAGGTACCGCGTGATTTTCAGCTGCCCCGGCTCATGTGCACTCTTCCAGGATTTCCTTCGTGCACAGCCAAGCCTGGGTCCCCGACACTCTAACCTGCAGTGCAAAACCTTCTGGGTTGTCCTCCAGCGTTGTGGGACTCCCTTTTGTGACTTCGGGTGGACTCCGGTTCACTTTTCTTCTAAGTGCCTGTTCAGGTACTTCTGCTGGTGTTGCCTGCTTCTGTGAGGGCTCCCTACGCTGCTGGCACCCCCTCTGTCTCCTCATCCAAGTGGCGACATCCTGGTCCCTCCTGGGTCACAGCAGCATCCAAAAACCCTAACTGCGACCCTTGCAGCTAGCAAGGCTTGTTTGCGGTCTTTCTGCGTGGGAACACCTCTGCAAGCTTTTTCACGACGTGGGACATCCATCCTCCAAAGGGGAAGTTCCTAGTCCTCTTCTTTCTTGCAGAACTCCAAGCTTCTTCCACCCGGTGGCAGCTTCCTTGCACCCTCAGCTGGCATTTCCTGTGCTCCTGCCCACTCTCGACACTGTCGCGACTATTGGGCTTGGTCCCCTTGTCTTACAGGTACTCAGGTCCGGAAATCCACTGTTGTTGCATTGCTGGTGTTTGTTCTTCCTGCAGAATCCCCCTATCACGACTTCTGTACTCTCTGGGGGTAGTAGGTGCACTTTACACCTACCTTTCAGGGCTTTGGGGTGGGCTATTTTTCTAACCCTCACTGTTTTCTTACAGTCCCAGCGACCCTCTACAAGCTCACATAGGTTTGGGGTCCACTCGTGGTTCGCATTCCACTTTTGGAGTTATGGTTTGTGTTGCCCCTGTACCTATGTGCTCCTATTGCAATCTACTGTAACTTTACATTGTTTGCATTACTTCCTTTTGCTATAATCTGCATAATTTTGGCTTGTGTACATATATCTTGTGTATATAACTTATCCTCATACTGAGGATACTCACTGAGATACTTTTGGCATATTGTCATAAAAATAAAGTACCTTTGTGCGTATGACACCAGTGGTATAGTAGGAGCTTTACATGTCTCCTAATTCAGCCTAAGCTGCTTTGCCATAGCTACCTTCTATCAGCCTAAGCTGCTAGAAACGCCTCTTCTACACTAATAAGGGATAACTGGACCTGGCACAAGGTGTAAGTACCTCTGGTACCCACTACAAGCCAGGCCAGCCTCTTACACTAACCATGCCAAAAGAGGCCTCCTCTCACATGACAGTCTTTGTAATCTGATTTTGAGAGAGCATGTTCTTAACAATTGTGTGTCTGACTTGTTGCACCAGTACTTGGTAGACTCAGATCTGACCTCTCCCCAAGAACTGAGAAAGAAGGCAGACAAATGGGTCAGAACAAAGGTGAGCAGAAAAGCTTATACAGGGGGTGACAATGACAAGAAGAAGGATGGTAAGTCACAGGACAAAGGCGGGGACAAAGATACAAAGTCAGAGTCTTCATCAGGCCACACAAAAATCCTCTGGGTGATTGCACAAATCCTCTTCCAACCAACAGAAAAAGCCTTTGTGCTACATGTGTAAGAACAAAGGTCATTGGGCAAGTGACCCCACTTGTTCCAAGAAAAACTCCAACGCTCCCACCACCACAACCCCCACTGCTTCCATTTGTACCCCTAGTAATATCAGTGGTGGTGGGAAAAACACTACAAATAACCAGTCCAGTACAAGGGTGTAGCAGGGCTCACTTTGGGAAATGTAGTGGGGGTTGGTTTAGTTAGGGAAACCACTGATGCTGTTTTAGTCTCAGATGGTGACATTGACCTTGCCACCCTTGTTGTTTGTCCCCTTAATATGGAGAAGTACAACCAAAAACCCCTGATAAATGGTGTTCAAGTTGAGGCCTACAGGGATACAGGTGCCAGTGTCACTATGGTGATGGAGAAACTGGTAGCCCCTGAGCAACACCTACTTGGTCATCAGTACCAAGTGACTGATGCCCATAATAACACTGTTAGCCACCCATTGGCTGTTGTGAATCTCAACGCGGAGGGGTTAGTGGTCCAAAGAAAGTTGTGGTATCTACTAACCTACCTGTAGAATGTCTACTGGGCAATGATTTGGAGACTTCAGCTTCGGGTGAAGTGGAATTGGAGGCTCATGCAGCAATGTTGGGCATTCCTCAGCACATCTTTGCTCTCACAAGGGCTCAGCCGAAGAAGCAAAGAGGACAGGGAAACTTGGATCCTGGATCAATGGACCAAGTGCTCCCAAAAGCTAGGGGTAGAAAAGGTCAATCATTGCTCACTATCCCTCCCTCTCCAGAAGATTCCCCTTTTGAGGAAGAGGAATCCTCTCCCTGTGCAGAACCTGTAACGGATGAGCTGGCAGCAGACACTGCTGAGATTTTGGGTTCTGGGGGCCTGCTAGCGAAGAGCTGGGTGTGGCACAGCACTTCCTGTCCCACACTAGAGACTTTAAGACAACAAGCTGTCAAACAGCACCATGGGGATGTCACTGATAGCCGTAAAGTCTATTGGGAAGATAACCTCCTCTACACTGAGTCAAGGGATCCTAAACCTGGAGCTGCCAGGAGATTGGCCATCCCTTTGCAGTATAGGGAGTTTTTTCTGACTTTGGCTCATGATATTCCTTTGGCTGGACATTTGGGCCAGAGTAAAATGTGGGACAGACTTGTTCCATTGTGTCACTGGCCTCATATGTCAGAGGACACTAAGGAGTTTTGTCGCTCCTGTGTGGCCTGCCAAGCCAGTGGCACGACTGGTGGCACACCTAAGGCCCCCTTAATTCCACTTCTTGTGGTTGGTGTGCCCTTTGAGAGTATAGGGGTTGGCATTGTTGGCCCCCTTGACCCTCCAACAGCTTCAGGCAATAGGTTTATCATTGTGGTAGTGGACAATGCCACTAGGTACCCTGAAGCTATTCCCTTAAGGACCACTACAGCTCCTGCAGTGGCAAAAGCCCTCCTGGGAATATTTTCCAGAGTGAGTTTCCCTAAGGAAGTGGTGTCAGACAGAGGTAGTAACTTCATGTCTGCATACCTCAAAGCTAAGTGGAAGGAGTGTGGTGTAACTTATAATTTCACTACTCCTTATCATCCACAGGCAAATGGTCTGGTTGAGAGGTTTAATAAAACTCTCAAACGCATGATCACGGGACTCCAGATAAAACTCAGCAGAGGATGGGGTGTCCTGTTGCCATGTCTCCATTTTGCATATAGGGATGTACCCCAAAAAAGAGTAGGCTTTAGCCCCTTTGAATTCCTTTTTAGGCACCCTGTAAGAGGTCCCCTTGCTCCTGTAAAGGAGGGTTGGGAACAACCTTTAAAAGCTCCCAAGCAAGACATTGTGGATTATGTACTTGGCCTAAGCTCTAGAATGGCTGAGTACATGAAAAAGGCCAGTAAAAACCTTCAGGCCAGCCAAGAGCTCCAAAAGTAATGGCATGACCGAAACGCTGTCCTGACTCAGTACCACCCAGGACAGAAGGTGTGGGTAGTGGAGCCTGTGGCACCAAGGGCACTCTAGGACAAATGGAGTGGACCCCATCTCATAGTGGAGAAAAAATTGGAAGTCACCTAATTGGTAGACCTGGGCACTGCCAGAAGTCCCCTTAGGGTGCTTCATGTCAACCGCCTGAAACCTTATTATGACAGGGCTGACTTAACCCTGCTCATGGCCACTGATGAGGGGCAGGAAGAAGAGAGTGACCCTCCCCCTGACCTCTTCTCCACCAGAAGTTTTGCTTGCAGATTGCCTTACTGCTGAGCAGAAGGACAGCTGCATAAATCTCCTAGATCAGTTCTCTGACCTCTTCTCACTGATCCCAGGTACAACTACCTGGTGTGAGCACATAATCGACAATGGAGACAGTTTACTTGTCAAAAGTAAGATTTATAGGCACCCTGACCATGTCAGAGACTGCATTAAACAAGAGGTACAGAAAATGTTAGATCTGGGAGTGATTGAACCTTCTGAAAGTCCCTGGGCTAGCCAAGTGGTGCTTGCCCCCAAACCTCGCAGTAAAGATGTTAAAAAGGAAATGAGGTTTTGTGTTGACTACAGAGGTCTCAATCAAGTAACCAAAACTGATGCTCACCCTATACCTAGGGCAGATGAGCTAAAAGATACACTGGCTTCTGCCACGTATCTAAGCATTTTTTACTTAACTGCAGGGTATTGGCAGATTAAGTTGTCAGAAGATGCTAAACCTAAAACTGCATTTTCAACCATTGGGGAGCACTATCAGTTCACTTTTCTGCCCTTTGGAATGAAAAATGCACCTGCCACTTTTCAGAGGTTGGTGAACACAGTCCTCCAAGGATTGGAAGCCTTTAGTGCGGCATATCTAGATGATATAGCTGTCTTTAGCTCCACCTGGGATGATCACATGGTCTACTTGGAAAGTTTTAGAGGCCCTGCAAAAGGCAGGCCTCACTATCAAGGCTTCAAATTGCCATATAGGGCAGGGGAAAGTGGTTTATATGGGCCACCTGGTAGGTGGGGAACAGATTGCACCACTGCAGGGGAAGATCCAAACCATAATGGAATTGGCTCCCCCTACACCTCAAACCCAGGTGAGAGCCTTCCTAGGCCTCACAGGGTACAATAGGAGGTTCATAAAGAATTATGGCAGTTTAGCTGCCTCTCTTAATCACCTCACATCCAAAAAGATGCCTAAAAGGTATTATGGAAAGCTAGCTGTCAAAATGTTTTTGATGAGCTCAAAGAGGCCATGTGCTCTGCACCTGTCCTAAAAAGCCCTTGTTACTCCAAGAAATTCATAGTCCAGACTGATGCTTCTGAATGGGGCCAGTTATATCACAGTTTAACACTGAGGCCAGGATGAACCTGATGCTTTTATCAGCAGGAGGTTGACCCCTAGAGAAAAGCGTTGGTCTGCCATAGAGAGGGAGGCCCTTGCTGTGGCCTGGGCACTGAAAAAGTTGAGACAATACCTGTTTTGTACTCACTTTATTGTTCAGACAGACCACAAACCTATATTATGGCTTAAACAAATGAAAGGTGAAAACCCTAAATTGATGAGGTGGTCCTTCTCCTTCCAGGGTATGGACTATACAGTGCAACATAGACCTGGGAGTAACCACTCCAATGCAGATGGACTCAACAGATATTTCCATTAAGAGAATGAAGATTCATCTGGGCAAGGTTAGCCTTATTGTCACTTGTTTGGGGGGCGGGGGGGGTTTGTAGGAAAGAACCATCTCACCTGGCATGTTACCCCCATTTTTACCTGTATGTAAGTTTGTTTTTGCCTGTCTCATTGGGATCCTGCTAGCCAGGACCCCAGTGCTGATAGTTTGTGGCCTGAATGTGTGCCTGGCTAGTGACTAACTGTGTCACTGAGACTCTGCTAACCAGAACCTCAGTGCTTATGCTCTCTCTGCCTTTAAAATTGTCACTATAGGCTAGTGACCATTTTTACCAATTCTAATTGACACACTGGAACACCCTTATAATTCCCTAGTTTATGTTACCTAGGTACCCAGGGTACTGGGGTTCCAGGAGATCCCTATGGGCTGCAGCATTTCTTTTGCTACCCATAGGGAGCTCAGACAAACCTTTACACAGGACTGCCACTGCAGCCTGAGTGAAATAACGCACACGTTATTTCACAGCCATTTTCACTGCACTTAAGTAACTTATAAGTCACCTATATGTCTAACCTTCACTTGCTGAAGGTTAGGTGCAAAGTTACTAAGTGTGAGGGCACCCTTGCACTAGCAAAGGTGCCCCCACATAGTTCAGGGTGAATTCCCCGGACTTTGTGAGTGCGGGGACACCATTACACGTGTGCACTACATATAGGTCAATACCTATATGTAGCTTCATAATGGTAACTCTGAATATGGCCATGTAGCATGTCTAAGATCATGGAATTGTCTCCCCATGCCAAATCTGGTATTGGGGTGCCAATCCCATGCATACCCGGGCCTCCACTATGGACCCCGGGTACTGCCAAATCAGCTCTCTGGGGTTTTCTCTGCAGCTACTGCTGCTGCCAACCCACAGACAGGGTTCTGCCCTCCTGGGGTCTGGCAGCCCAGTCCCAGGAAGGCAGAACAAAGAATTTCCTCTAAGAGAGAGTGTTACACCCTCTCCCTTTGGAAATAGGTGTTAAGGGCTGGGGAGGAGTAGCCTCCCCCAGCCTCTGGAAATGCTTTGAAGGGCACAGATGGTGCCCTCCTTGCATAAGCCAGTCTACACCAGTTCAGGGAACCCCCAGTCCCTGCTCTGGCACGAAACTGGACAAAGGAAAGGGGAGTGACCACTCCCCTGTCCTTCACCACCCCAGGGGTAGAGCCTAAAGCTCCTCCAGAGTGCCCCTAGGTTTTGCCATCTTGGATTCCAAGGTGGTGGGGCACTCTGGGAGCATCTGGGTGGCCAGTGCCAGTAGGTGACGTCAGAGCACTCCCCTGATAGGTGCTTACCTGTGAAGCTGACCAATCCCTCTTTTAGGGCTATGTAGAGTCTCTACTCAGGGTGTATCTTCAGATTTGGATTGCAAGACTCTAGCAGGAATCCTCTGCATCATTTACTTCATCTTCTACTGACGGAACCGCAGCTGAACCCTCCAGGAACTCTACAAACTGTAACAAAGAAGCAAAGACGACTTCTGCAACATTGTATCTTCAGCTCCTATCAGCAACTGCAACTGTTTCCAGGACATGCATCCTCCGAGGACTGCCTGTCTTCAGCATGCTCCAGAAGAACCAAAGGACTCTCTCGTGGAGTGACGGAGTCACTTCCCTGCTTTAGCAGGCACTTCTCTGCAACGATGACCGGTGGCGTGGGTCCCCTATCCAGATTCGGATTGTAAGATTGCAGCAGGAATCCTCTGCATCCTTTACTTCACTTTGCCCACTGGATACTGAGGGGGCTCCTTGCCCACTGGATACTGAGGGTAGCTCCTAGCCCACTGGTTCTGGAGGGGACCCTTGCCCACTGGATACTGATGGGGCTCCTTGCAGTAGGAGGCTGGACTGGCTTGTAGTGAGTACCAAGGGGTACTTGCACCTTGCACCAGGCCCAGTTATCCCTTATTAGTGTAGAGGGTGTCTAGCAGCTTAGGCTGATAGATAATGGTAGCTTAGCAGAGCAGCTTAGGCTGAACTAGGAGACGTGTGAAGCTACTACAGTACCACAAGTGTCACTTGCACAATATCATAAGAAAACACAATACACAGTTATACTAAAAATAAAGGTACTTTATTTTTATGACAATATGCCAAAGTATCTTAGAGTGTACCCTCAGTGAGAGGGTAGGAAATATACACAAGATATATGTACACAATACCAAAAACATGCAGGATAGTCTTAGAAAACAGTGCAACCAATGTATAGTTACAATAGGATGCAATGGGGACACATAGGGATGGGGGCAACATAAACCATATACTCCAAAAGTGGAATGCGAACCACGAATGGACCCCAAACCTATGTGACCTTGTAGAGGGTCGCTGGGACTATTAGAAAATAGTGAGAGTTAGAAAATTAGCCCTCCCCAAGACCCTGAAAAGTGAGTGCAAAGTGCACTAAAGTTCCCCAAAAGACAAAGAAGTCGTGATAGAGGAATAATGCAGGAAAGACACAAACCAACAATGCAACAACGGTGGATTTCCAATCTAGGGTACCTGTGGAACAAGGGGACCAAGTCCAAAAGTCACAAGCAAGTCGGAGATGGGCATATGCCCAGGAAATGCCAGCTGTGGGTGCAAAGGAGCTTCTACTGGACAGAAGAAGCTGAGGTTTCTGCAGGAACGAAAAGGGCTAGAGACTTCCCCTTTGGTGGACGGATCCCACTCGCCGTGGAGAGTCGTGCAGAAGTATTTTCCAGCCGAAAGAACGCCAACAAGCCTTGCTAGCTGCAAATCGTACGGTTAGCATTTTTGGATGCTGCTGTGGCCCAGGAGGGACCAGGAGGTCGCAAATTGGACCAGGAGGTAGAGGGGACGACGAGCAAGAAAAGGAGCCCTCTTAGCAGCAGGTAGCACCCAGAGAAGTGCCAGAAACAGGCACTACGAGGATGCGTGAAACGGTGCTCACCCGAAGTCGCACAAAGGAGTCCCACGTCGCCGGAGACCAACTTAGAAAGTAGTGCAATGCAGGTTAGAGTGCCGTGGACCCAGGCTTGGCTGTGCACAAAGGATTTCCGCCGGAAGTGCACAGGGGCCGGAGTAGCTGCAAAAGTCGCGGTTCCCAGCAATGCAGTCTAGCGAGGTGAGGCAAGGACTTACCTCCACCAAACTTGGACTGAAGAGTCACTGGACTGTAGGAGTCACTTGGACAGAGTTGCTGGATTCGAGGGACCTCGCTCGTCGTGCTGAGAGGAGACCCAAGGGACCGGTAATGCAGCTTTTTGGTGCCTGAGGTTGCAGGGGGAAGATTCCGTCGACCCACGGGAGATTTCTTCGGAGCTTCTAGTGCAGAGAGGAGGCAGACTACCCCCACAGCATGCACCACCAGGAAAACAGTCGAGAAGGCGGCAGGATCAGTGTTACAGAGTTGCAGTAGTCGTCTTTGCTACCATGTTGCAGGTTTGCAGGCTTCCAGCGCGGTCAGCAGTCGATTCCTTGGCAGAAGGTGAAGAGAGAGATGCAGAGGAACTCGGATGAGCTCTTGCATTCGTTATCTACAGTTTCCCCAGAGACAGAGACCCTAAATAGCCAGAAAAGAGGGTTTGGCTACTTAGGAGAGAGGATAGGCTACTAACACCTGAAGGAGCCTATCAGAAGGAGTCTCTGACGTCACCTGGTGGCACTGGCCACTCAGAGCAGTCCAGTGTGCCAGCAGCACCTCTGTTTCCAAGATGGCAGAGGTCTGGAGCACACTGGAGGAGCTCTGGACACCTCCCAGGGGAGGTGCAGGTCAGGGGAGTGGTCACTCCCCTTTCCTTTGTCCAGTTTCGCGCCAGAGCAGGGCTAAGGGGTCCCCTGAACCGGTGTAGACTGGCTTATGCAGAATTGGGCACATCTGTGCCCAAGAAAGCATTTCCAGAGGCTGGGGGAGGCTACTCCTCCCCTGCCTTCACACCATTTTCCAAAGGGAGAGGGTGTAACACCCTCTCTCAGAGGAAGTCCTTTGTTCTGCCATCCTGGGCCAGGCCTGGCTGGACCCCAGGAGGGCAGATGCCTGTCTGAGGGGTTGGCAGCAGCAGCAGCTGCAGTGAAACCCCAGGAAGGGCAGTTTGGCAGTACCAGGGTCTGTGCTACAGACCACTGGGATCATGGGATTGTGCCAACTATGCCAGGATGGCATAGAGGGGGCAATTCCATGATCATAGACATGTTACATGGCCATATTCGGAGTTACCATTGTGAAGCTACATATAGGTAGTGACCTATATGTAGTGCACGCGTGTAATGGTGTCCCCGCACTCACAAAGTCCGGGGAATTGGCCCTGAACAATGTGGGGGCACCTTGGCTAGTGCCAGGGTGCCCTCACACTAAGTAACTTTGCACCTAACCTTTACCAGGTAAAGGTTAGACATATAGGTGACTTATAAGTTACTTAAGTGCAGTGTAAAATGGCTGTGAAATAACGTGGACGTTATTTCACTCAGGCTGCAGTGGCAGGCCTGTGTAAGAATTGTCAGAGCTCCCTATGGGTGGCAAAAGAAATGCTGCAGCCCATAGGGATCTCCTGGAACCCCAATACCCTGGGTACTTCAGTACCATATACTAGGGAATTATAAGGGTGTTCCAGTAAGCCAATGTAAATTGGTAAAATTGGTCACTAGCCTGTCAGTGACAATTTGAAAGAAATGAGAGAGCATAACCACTGAGGTTCTGATTAGCAGAGCCTCAGTGAGACAGTTAGTCACTACACAGGTAACACATTCAGGCACACTTATGAGCACTGGGGCCCTGGAGAACAGGGTCCCAGTGACACATACAACTAAAACAACATATATACAGTGAAAAATGGGGGTAACATGCCAGGCAAGATGGTACTTCCCTACACTTGCCCACTGGAAACTGAGGGGACTCCTTGCCCACTGGATACTGAGGGAGGCTCCTTGCCCACTGGTTCTGGAGAGGACCCTTGCCCAGTGGATACTGAGGGAGGCTCCTTGCCCCCACTGAATACTGAGGGGACCCTTGCCCACTGGATACTAATGGGGCTTCTTGCCCACTGGATACTGATGAGCCTCCTTGCCCACTGGATACTGAGGGGGCTCCTAGCCCACTGGTTCTGGAGGGGACCCTTGCCCACTGGTTACTGAGGGTTGTCCTTGGCCACTGGCTCTTGAGGGGTGTCTTTGACCACTGATTCTGGAGGGATTTCCTTGGCCACAGGTCCAGGGGGGTTGTCTTTGGCCACTGGTTCTTGAGGGGTGTCCTTGGTCACTGGTTCTGGAGGGCTGTCATTGGCCACTGGTTCTTGAGGGGTGTCCTTGGCCACTGGTTCTGGAGGGATGTCCTTGGCCACTGATTCTCGAGGGCTGTCCTTGGCCACTGGTTTTGGAGGGATGTCCTTGGCCACTAGTTCTTGAGGGCTGTCCTTGGCCACTGGTTCTGGAGGGCTGTCTTTGGACACTAGTTCGTGAGGGGAGTCCTTGGCCACAGGTTCTGGAGGGCTGACCTTGGTCACTGGTTCTTGAGGGGTGCACTTGTTCTGGAGGGATCTACTTGGACACTGGTTCTTGAGGGCTGTCCTTGGCCACTGGTTCTGGAGGGATGTCCTTGGGCTTTGTCTTTGTTGGTGCCTCCTTGGGCTTTGTCTTTGTTGGGGCCTCCTTGAGCTTTGTTTTTATTTGTGCCTCCTTGGGCTTTGTCTTTGTTGGGGCCTTCTTGGACTTTGTCTTTGTTAGGGCCTCCTTGGGCTTTGTCTTTGTAGGGGCCTCCTTGCCCTTGGTCTTGGGAGGGGTCTCTTTGGACCTAGGTTTTGGAGGTGGCTCGATGCTCTTGGTTGTCTATTTGGGAGGGGGTGGCAATTTAGCTCTCCATTTTATAGGTGGAGGAGTGTCCTTGGGGCGGAGCCGGCGTCACACTCATGTGCCCCTTAGTGGCTGCTGGAGACTATGTGGGTGGTACACTGTCAGACTGTGTGCTTGAGGTACTGTCCTGGGGGAGTGGGACCTTCCTCTTATGGGCAGGAAGGTGAGGAGGGGGAGGGAAGAGGTCAAGTTGGGCAAGGAAAAGCTTCCTTAGGCCAGTGTGGCGGGATGTGAGAGGAGGGATGGGGTGGATGTAGAGGGAGAGGTTGTAGGAGTAGGAGGAGGCGTGCTGGATTTGAGTACAGGTGCATGAACAGTGTGCGTGTGTGAGGTGGATTGCTGTTGGCAGTGTGAGTGCAAGCGTTTGTGTGTCTTTGGAGAGGGGCAGACAGAGGGGGGGAGGTCCAACAGGACGTGTGGATGGATGTTGTGGTGGTGTCTGCAAGTGAGGTGGGTGTGCTGCATGATGTGGAGATGGTGGTGGTGGTGACTGCGCATGGGGTGTGTGAGATGCAAGTCTGCGGGTCTGCTGTTGTGGTGACTGTGGGCAAGGCTGTGTAGGTGGCACGTTCAGGGGCCGTTGATGCACTGCATGCAGGTATGAGTGCGGATGTGACTGTGAGGAAGGAAGGGGAGGGGGAGACAGTGGAGGCAGTGGATGATGTTGGGTGTGCATCTGTCTGTTGGCTGTGTGAGTGCTTGAGGACTGAAGTGTGCTGCCTGTGTTTGTCTGTGCGAGTCTTAAGTGATGTTTTGTGTGCATGCTTGTCTGAATGTGCATGGGATGGGTTAGGGGTGAGGACACTGGGAGTGGGAAGTGGTAGTTGGAGGTGGGATGGAAGAAACGGAGACACTGGCTGCCATCAGTGAAGAGGCCAGAGCCTGAAACGATCTTTGTAGGGTCGCCAAGCCACTGTGAATGCCCTCCAGGAACGCATTGCATTGCTGCATCTGGGATGCCAGCCCCTGGATTTCATTCACTATGGTTGACTGCCCTACAGAGATGGATCTCAGGAGGTCAATAGCCTCCTCACTGATGGCAGCAGGGATGACTGGGGCAGGGCCTGAGGTGCCTGGGGCGAAGAAGATGCCCATCCTTGTGGGTGAGTGTGCACAGGCAACTCAGTGGGGGGCTTACTGAGAGGGCAGATCTGGTATGGGGATGGCGGTAGAACCTGCAGCTGGGGTGGTCCCAGAGGGGGCCGCCACCACCAGAGAGCTCTCATCAGAGGAGGAATTAGAGTCAGTGGTATCACCTCCTATTCCCACCGTGGTGCTCCCCTCGCCCTCTGTCCCACTGGTCCCTTCAGCATTGGTCGATTGTGCCTCATGGGTCCCTTGGGCTTCAGCTCTCTCACTAGCTGGTGTCTCTGCTCCTTTGCCAGATGATGCTAATGCACACATGGACAGGATTACAAAAGGAGAGGGGGTGTAGGAGGCTGGACTGGCTTGTAGTGAGTACCAAGGGGTACTTACACCTTGCACCAGGCCCAGGTATCCCTTATTAGTGTATAGGGTGTCTAGCAGCTTAGGCTGATAGATAATGGTAGCTTAGCAGAGCAGCTTAGGCTGAACTAGGAGACGAGTGAAGCTCCTACAGTACCACTAGTGTCACTTGCACAATATCATAAGAAAACACAATACACAGATAGACTAAAAATAAAGGTACTTTATTTTTATGACAATATGCCAAAGTATCTCAGTGAGTACCCTCAGTATGAGGATAGCAAATATACACAAGATATATGTACACAATACCAAAAATATGCAGTATAGTCTTAGAAAACAGTGCAAACAATGTATAGTTACAATAGGATGCAATGGGGACACATAGGGATAGGGGCAACACAAACCATATACTCCAAAAGTGGAATGCGAACCACAAATGGACCCCAAACCTATGTGACCTTGTAGAGGGTCGCTGGGACTGTAAGAAAACAGTGAGGGTTAGAAAAATAGCCCACCCCAAGACCCTGAAAAGTGAGTGCAAAGTGCACTATAGTTCCCCAAAGAGCACAGAAGTCGTGATAGGGGAATTCTGCAGGAAAGACACAAACCAGCAATGCAACAACAATAGATTTCCAAATGAGGGTACCTGTGGAACAAGGGGACCAAGTCCAAAAGTCACAAGCAAGTCGGAGATGGGCAGATGCCCAGGAAATGCCAGCTGTGGGTGCAAAGAAGCTGCTACTGGACAGTAGAAGCTGAGGATTCTGCAGGAACGACAAGGGCTAGAAACTTCCCCTTTGGAGGATGGATGTCCCACGTCATGAGGAGTCGTGCAGAAGTGTTTTCCCGCCGAAAGACCGCCAACAAGCTTTGCTAGCTGCAAATCGTGCAGTTAGGGATTTTGGATGCTGCTGTGGCCCAGGAGGGACCAGGATGTCGCCAATTGTGTTAGGGAACAGAGGGGGCACCCAGCAAGACAAGGAGCCCTCTCAGAAGCAGGCAGCACCCACAGAAGTGCCGGAACAGGCACTACAAAGAGGAGTGAAATGGTGCTCACCCAAAGTTGCACAAAGGAGTCCCACGCTGCCGGAGGACAACTTAGAAAGTCGTGCAATGCAGGTTAGAGTGCCGTGGACCCAGGCTTGGCTGTGCACAAAGGATTTCTGCCGGAAGTGCACAGAGGCCGGAGTAGCTGCAAAAGACGCGGTTCCCAGCAATGCAGTCTGGCGTGGGGAGGCAAGGACTTACCTCTACCAAACTTGGACTGAAGAGTCACTGGACTGTGGGAGTCACTTGGACAGAGTTGCTGGATTCAAGGGACCTCGCTCGTCGTGCTGAGAGGAGACCCAGGGGACCGGTGATGCAGTTCTTTGGTGCCTGCGGTAGCAGGGGGAAGATTCCGTCGACCCACAGGAGATTTCTTCGGAGCTTCTAGTGCAGAGAGGAGGCAGACTACCCCCACAGCATGCACCACCAGGAAAACAGTCGAGAAGGCGGCAGGATCAGCGTTACAGAGTTGCAGTAGTCGTCTTTGCTACTTTGTTGCAGTTTTGCAGGCTTCCAGCGCAGTCAGCAGTCGATTCCTTGGCAGAAGGTGAAGAGAGAGATGCAGAGGAACTCTGATGAGCTCTTGCATTCGTTATCTAAGGAATTCCCCAAAGCAGAGACCCTAAATAGCCAGAAAAGAGGGTTTGGCTACTTAGGAGAGAGGATAGGCTAGCAACACCTGAAGGAGCCTATCAGAAGGAGTCTCTGATGTCACCTGCTGGCCCTGGCCACTCAGAGCAGTCCAGTGTGCCAGCAGCACCTCTGTTTCCAAGATGGCAGAGGTCTGGAGCACACTGGAGGAGCTCTGGGCACCTCCCAGGGGAGGTGCAGGTCAGGGGAGTGGTCACTCCCCTTTCCTTTGTCCAGTTTCGCGCCAGAGCAGGGCTGAGGGGTCCCTGAACCGGTGTAGACTGGCTTATGCAGAAATGGGCACCACCTTGCCCATGAAACCATTTCCAGAGGCTGGGGGAGGCTACTCCTCCCCTGCCTTCACACCTTTTTCCAAAGGGAGAGGGTGTAACACCCTCTCTCTGAGGAAGTCCTTTCTTCTGCCTTCCTGGGCCAAGCCTGGCTGGACCCCAGGAGGGCAGAAACCTGTCTGAGGGGTTGGCAGCAGCAGCAGCTGCAGTGATTCCCCTGAAAAGGCAGTTTGGCAGTACCCGGGTCTCAGCTACAGACCCGTGGGATCATGGGATTGTGCCAACAATGCCAGGATGGCATAGAGGGGGCAATTCCATGATCTTAGACATGTTACATGGCCATATTCGGAGTTACCATTGTGAAGCTACACATAGGTATTGACCTATGTGTAGTGCACGCGTGTAATGGTGTCCCCGCACTCACAAAGTCCGGGGAATTTGCCCTGAACTATGTGGGAGCACCTGGGCTAGTGCCAGGGTGCTCACACACTAAGTAACTTAGCACCCAACCTTTACTAAGTAAAGGTTAGACGTATAGGTGACTTATAAGTTACTTAAGTGCAGTGAAAATGGCTGTGAAATAATGTGTGCATTATTTCACTCAGGCTGCAGTGGCAGGCCTGTGTAAGAATTGTCAGCGCTCCCTATGGGTGACAAAAGAAATGCTGCAGCCCATAGGGATCTCCTGGAACCCCAATACCCTGGGTACCTTAGTACCATATACTAGGGAATTATAAGGGTGTTCCAGTATGCCAATGTGAATTGGTGAAATTGGTCACTAGCCTGTTAGTGACAATTTGGAAAGAAATGAGAGAGCATAACCACTGAGGTTCTGGATAGCAGAGCCTCAGTGAGACAGTTAGTCATAACACAGGTAACACTTTCAGGCACACTTATGAGCACTGGGGCCCTGGCTGGCAGGGTCCCAGTGACACATACAACTAAAACAACATATATACAGTGAAAAATGGGGGTAACATGCCAGGCAAGATGGTACTTTCCTACAAGGGGGGGAAAGAAAGGGAGCACAGGGTCAATCACAGCACCAACAGCACAGATGGCATACACATCACTGTCACACACTAAGACTGAGAATGGGCAGTATGGACCACACTGGTATTCCATTGGCTAAGTTCCACAGCAGATAGGAGCCAAGCACTGCCAGCAACACACCAACTAGGGCCAACTAAGCCCTGACTGCCATGGAAAGCCAGCTACCTAGCTATCAAAAACATGCATTTTACGCTATTTACCTAAGCTGGACCACGCAGCAATGTCTAAAGTGGCATATTGGGGCCACTTTAGACATTGCTGTACCCTGCACCCAAATCCCATGCCAGGCAATAGAGATGGTTGCCAAACATACTGTACTCACCCCCTTGTGGCTGCTGTAATGCCCTCAAGCGCCCATCAAACTCAGGAGTGGCCACCATCAGTATGCAGGCCATCAGGGGGGTCAGGTTCCGATGGGCACCCCAGGGTCCGCACTTCCTTGGCGATGATATGCCACAACCCCTTCTTCTGATGGGCTCTGACTTGCAGAAGAAACACAAACAGTGGGACACCATGAACAAGACAATCCAGCTTGTTCCACACATGGCCTACAAACTGCATTACCCCCTCATCAGGCACACACATGACCCGTACCCCTGCAATAATACTGCCACCAGCCATAACCCCCAAATGAGACACTGTTGGCACACTCATACATCTCCATGCATCCATGTTGCATTCAACGTACACATGATGTACTCACCTGTTGGTCTGGAGGCCCATACAGGGATAAGACCCTATCCACGAGCCTCTCCAACTCTTCCAAGGCTGGGGCCCTTTTCCCTGTCGCACGTGCCATGGCAGGGTCAAGACACAGCAGCACACACAGTGGAGATGTTGTCCTGTGGAAAGTCAGGAACCAAGTGAAGTGGTAGACATAAAATGGCGGTCACGTACGTGCCGGTGAACACCGTCACCGCCGGCGTTGATCATCATTGGTTCCCATACTCCATAGAGGGCCAAGTTAGCCAATAAGGAATTGCACGGCAGTGCAGACCGCCTCCCACCATGACGCGAACGCCGGCGGAGTGAGGTTACTTCCACCTATCCCTGCATACAGGACAGGCGGGTGTCATTTTCTAATGCTAGTACACATGTACAGATTTAAAAGTGCGTCATTGTAGTCAAATGTACTCACCTATACAATTCCAGTGTCCAACATACAAGCATGCTCTGTGTATACTGCTGCAGTGAGTTCATGGTTCCTGTTGTCACTCCCTTCTTACTTTTGGGTCCCCTAGGTACCAACCACTGTGGAGGAATAGGATGAGGAGGCAAGCATCCGTGTACAGACTCCTTTTGGACTTGGCTATAGTGGAGGACAGGCACATCATACTAATCTATCGTCTGGACAGGGCCACAATCATAGAGCTGTGTGCACAATTGGAGCCTGATCTGCTACCTGCTATTCGTTACACCACAGTAATACCCTTCTTGTGCAGGTACTCTCAGTGCTCCATTTCCTGGCAACTGGCTCTTTCCAGGTGATAGTGGGCTTGACTGCAGGAATGTCACAGCCAATGTTCTCTATTGTGCTTGCAAAGGTTTTGTCTGCCATGCTCAAATACATGTGCAGCTACATCGTATTCCCCCAGGTAGATGATTTACCCACTGTGAAGGCTGGAGTCTATGCGATGGGACATATACTACATGTAATTGGGGCCATTGATGGGACCCATACTGCCTTAGTCCCCCCCAGGACCAATGAACAGGTGTACAGGAATCGGAAGAGTTTCCACTCACTCAATGTCCAGTTGGTGTGGCTTGCTGACCAGTACATCTCCCACGTCACTGCCAAGTATCCTGGGTCGGTGCATGATGCCTTTATCCTGAGGAATAGCAGTGTCCCACAGCTGATGGCACAACTACAGAGGCACAGAGTGTGGCTTATAGGTGAGCCTGAGTCCCCACCCAATGAAAGTCAGTGTATGCCTTCAGGAATCATACCACATTGTGCAGGACTAGTGTGTGTTCCTCACTTCCTGCAGATGATTCCGGGTACCCAAACCTGTCCTGGCTCCTGACCCCTGTAAGGAATCTGAGAAAAGGGGCTGAGAATAGGTACAATGATGCTCATGGGCGTACCAGGAGGATTGCTGAAAGGACCTTTGGGGTCCTGAAGGCTAGAGTTAGGTGCCTCTATCTGACAGGTAGATCCCTATGCTACTCTCCTGAGAAGGTCTCCAGGATTGTTGTTGTGTGCTGCATGTTGCACAATTTGGCCCCAAGACGGCATGTGCCCTATCTGCAGAAGGAGGGGGTGACAATGCAGCTGTGACAGCAGTTGACACTGAGGACAGTGAGGAGGAAGAAGAGGAGCAGGATGTGGACAACAGGACACATATGATCCAGCAGTTCTTCCAATTACACTCAGGTAAGACTGTTTTACTAAACATTTCTCAATTTTTGTGTTGTGCTGTTTGGCTGTACCATGATGCTAGTCATCACCTTTGCATCCCACCTCACTGTCACCTATGCCTTCCCTTATTTCAGATGTTGCTGTGGTTACAACAGTGTAATGCTATGATGTGTACAAACTGCTGAGACACATTTGTAGGATGGATCAACATGTAACTGGGCATTTACACAGGTTCATGCAGTTCATAACAGTTCTATGCATTGTACATTGCCTTCAGATAAAGCATTTTTACTCACGTTGTGTCCCAGGGTGTTTATTAGGAATTGGTATACAATGCAAAGTGCAATAGAGTGGGGCGATGGTTGGGAAAAGTCCAGTGTAGTGGGCCAGTCTGTTTGTGACACAGGCCAAGTGTCCAAGGCGCCATACGAAGGGGAGCAATGGCAGTTCAAAGTGGACAAGGTGACAAAGTGGAACACAAGGGGGACATTCTGGAGAGGCTCATTTCCTGGCAGTGGTCTTGGCAACTGTCTCTGGTGTCTGTCTGGGTTGCAGGGACCGTTTGCGGGGTGGTTCACCTTCTGCAGGGGGATGGGTCCTGGTGGCCTGTGGGTCCTGTGGCAGGGCCTCCTGTCCACTAGCTGCAGCAGATGTGGTTGGCTGGTGGCTACACTGGGTAGTGGAAGGGGCACGCTGGTGTGCTGTATAGTCCCTCATGATGTTGACTATATCACCCAGAACCCCTGCAGTGGAGACCATGGTGGTGTTCAGGGCCTGCAACTCTTGCTTGATCTCCTAGTGGTGTTGCCCCTGCAGCCACTGGTACTCCTGCATGATATTTATCACCTAGCCTATCTTCTCCTGGGATTGTTGGTAAGCCCCCAGGACATTAGTAAGTGCTTCTTGGGCAGTCGGTTCCCTGGGCCTGTCCTCCCCCTGGTGCACAGCTGTCCTCCGACTGTCCCCGGCCCCCTGTGCCTGTGTCCCCTGAACGGTGTGCCCACTGCCACTGACCCCAGGACCCTCATTATCTTGCCTGTGAGGAGTGGACTGTGGTCCCTGTACCGGTGGGCACACTACAGATTGATGTGTCCTGGGGACAGAGGTGTGGGGAAGTTGTGTGGCTGCTGTGGTTTTGGATTCTGAGGAGGGAGGCTCTGTGGTGGATTGGGTGTTGGCTGGGGTAGCCGACGGACCAGTGGTCCCTGATGGACCAGGGAGTTCCTCCAGATCCTGAGCTCCTGAGTTGATGCCATCACTGGGGGCATCTTCTGGTGGGGAACTGGGTAGCCGTGGCACCTCCTCGCCGCTGAGATTGGCTGGGGCACCTGTGGGGATATAAGTGGTGAATTATGCTACATGTCTGTGAAATATTGTGCATCACTAGCTTCCTATAAATTATTACTACTGCCCTGCCACCTTTGTTTGTGTATGGTGATGTATTGTGGGATTGTTAGTTCACCATGCTGTGCATGCATTTGTGGTGGGTATACATACACGGCTGGAAGGGATGTGCATCCAGTGGGTATTACATGCAGGGCTTGGCATTTAGGTTTGTTAATTGTGGTGGTGCACTGTGTGGGATGGGGTGGGGTGAAGGGAGTCAGGGTGAGGGGTCGAGATGGCATGCAGGCATGGGGGGATGATAGGTTGTAAATGTTGACTCACCAGTGTCCAGTCCTCCGGCTACTCCTGAGAGTCCCTCAGGATGCAGGATTACAAAGACTTGCTCCTCCCATACTGTCAGATGTGGGGGAGGATGTGGGGGTCCACCGCCAGTCCTCTGGATGGTGAGCTGGTGCCTTGCTGCAATGGAACGCACCTTCCCCCATCGGTCGTTCCACCTCTTCCTTATGTCATCCTTGAGCGTGGATGTAGTCCCACAGCGTTCACCCTGTCCACGATCCTCTGTCATAGCTCCATCTTCCTGGCAATGGATTTCTGCTGTACCTGTGCTCCAAACAGCTGTGGCTCTACCCTAACTATTTCTTCAACCATGACCCCCAACTCCTCATCGGTGAAACGGGGGTGCCTTTGTGGGGACATGGGTGTTGTGTGGTGTGTGTAGGTTGTGCAGAGGATGATATGTGATGTGGTGGGGTGTGTGGTATGTGGTGTGTGGTGCGTGTGGATGAATAGGTAGTTGTGATATGAGTGTGCAGTTCTCATTTGTGTTGGTGTCACTAAGTGTATTTGTCTTGTTGTGTTAGCAAAGGATTGTAGGTGATGGGGATGTGTGTTTTATAGTGCTGTTGGTGGGTGTGTGTGTATTTGTGTCAGGTGTTTTTTTTTTGTTCTGGCCAATGTTGTCTTGTTTTGTATTTGGGTAGCCTTATCCGTGGATAAGTGTTCACCGCTAATGGTTTAGTGTTCACCGCTACTGGTTTACCACCGTTGAATATCCGCTGTGGTCATTATTTGGAGGGAGTAGTATTGGTGGCATAACGGTATGGGTGGTAGTTCCGACAGTTTATCACGTTCAGTGGGTCTGGCAGATTTGTGGTTGTGGCTGTTTTCTGTCAGTTCTGCCTGTATGTTTCATAATCTGGCAGACGGATGTTCACCTCCTTGGTGGTATGTTGGCAGCAGTCACCACGACGGTATTCAGTATTTACCGCCAATGTCATAAAGAAGGCCTGAATTTTTTTTTTTATTTGTGTTTCTACGTAGCAGTGCAAGTTCATACTAGTGGCCCTTTTTTCGCATAACTGTTAGAAAATTAAAACTTTTTATCAGACTGCTATGAAAAAGAACAAACCTATGATGCTATCTATCCAAATCAAAATGGTGAGTCATGAAAGGCTAATGTCAAAGTCATACTAATGAAAGTGATGTGGTTGTACACCAGATCCAGGACAGGGCTAGATGTTTAAAAAGAATAATAAAAATGTACCTATAAATTATTGGCAGGCATACATATGTAAAACAATATAAATTTACACTGGATACTTACAATTTACAAAGCAGGGCATTAAGATGATTGAACACTGTTCATACAAAATTTTGTTTAATACAATTTGCCACTCCTATGTATTTTATAATCTGTCAAATTGGTTCATGTTGGAAAATAACTTTCGTGCATACGTTACCTGCATAATTTTTGAGCAATTTCATTTTGTGGCTTTAACACTGGTAAACAGTATTAAAGTGCCTGTGCTTGTCATTTAAACATTGTTACATTTTCAAGTTCTAAGTTTTAACTTGCCAATACATCACTAGTATATGTTGTACAAAGCCCACACAGGACCAGGAGTTAAAAAGTCTGCTTGTGTACTGCAGCACATGTTGTGCCATCCACTACAGTGTATGTGCAAACATGTCTTCAGGCCTACCCTGAATATACTGACTGCTGTATTGTAAAATCTGCTGTGCAACCTCTTACCATAACTCTTCTTGACAGGAGAAAGCATGCAATTAAAATATTATTAGGTCACACTAATATATGCGTTGTAATCCATAAAGGCAGAGTGCATGTGTAGGAGGCTGGCCTGGCTCATATTGGATACCTCGTGGTACTTACACCTTGTGCCAGGTCCAGTTATCCCTTATTAGTAGATTAGTTGTGTTCTAGCAGCTTAGGCTGTTAGAGGTAGCTATAGCAGAGCAGCTTAGGCTGAACTAGGAGACATGCAAAGCTCCTACTATACCACTTATATCATATAGCTCTATATCATAAGAAACACAGGGGGTGATTCTAACCCTGGCGGTCGGTGATAAAGCGGCGGCCAACCCGCCAACAGGCCGGCGGTCAAAAAAATGGAATTCTGACCCTGGCGGGAACCGCCAACACAGACCGCCACTTTAACACTCCGACCGCCACGGCGGGACAAACAAACAGCGCGGCGGTCACCGCCAACAGGCAGGCGGCAGACAATGTACCGCCCACCCTATCACAACTCACCAATCCGCCACCTTTTCCGGGGCGGGAGCACCGCCGATAAAAACACGGCGGAAACAGACTACGAACGGGAAAACGCTCACCGAAACACACTCCACGAGGAATCGGAACATCATGGAACCCGAATTAAACATCCTACCTGCTCTCGTCTACCTGCTCATCTACCACGAGTACGAACATCGGCGCAGACGACAACGGTGAGTACTGCACCTACGACACAGGGGAGGGGGGAGGACGAAAGGTTACGGGCACACACATACGCGATACACCCACCCCCCCACCCCAAATACCTACACACCAATGCAGAGCAACAATTCAGAGTGACACCACCCAAACCCACCGGAATAATGCAAAGACATAATTAAAGTGACAAACAAAATTTATGTAAAAATAGTATCTTAGAAGTCATGGTCAAATAGCAATATAAATATTAAAAAACTAGTAAAAATGTTGTGCAACCGATAAACAGAGGCTATTAGTCCTGCACATTCAACTAAATTCCAAGTGTCCGTGGGCCAAAGTCTATCAACACAAGGGCAAAGCCCTCACAGGAGACCTGAGTCCGTTGGAGAGAACACTGCAGGGGCATCTGATGATAAAACTACAGGCACCTCAGGGGGAAGGGGGGCACCACAGCCACATGAGTCCACGACGCCAGATCCACGAAGGGGCCACCATGCCCACTGTGCCATCCTGGGGAGTGCAAAGCCACAGTCTCTCAAGTCTCTCCAGTGGGTGGGTTGCCCACTGTACTATCCTGGGGAGTGCAAAGCCACAGTCTCTCAAGTCTCTACAGTGGGTGGGTTGCCCACTGTACTATCCTGGGGAGTGCAAAGCCACAGTCTCTCAAGTCTCTACAGTGGGTGGGTTGCCCACTGCCATATCCTGGGGAGTGCAAAGCCACAGTCTCTCAAGTCTCTACAGTGGGTGGGTTGCCCACTGCCATATCCCTGGGAGTGCAAAGCCACAGTCTCTCAAGTCTCTAAAGTGGGTGGTTTGCCCACTGCCATATCCTGGGGAGTGCATAGCCACAGTCCATCAGGTGGATTACAGAGACCACTGGTCATGGAGGAGGCATGGTGGGCAGAGTGAACCGTGAACAGTAGCTCGACACAGAACCGGCACTGTCATTGGGTCAGCGGTGCTTGAGACGGCGGGGCCCAGCGGAGCGGTGCTTGAGACGGCGGGGCCCAGCGGAGCGGTGCTTGACAGGAAGGGCCCAGTGGAGCGGTGCTTGAGACGGCGGGGCCCAGCGGAGCGGTGCTTGACAGGAAGGGCCCAGCGGAGCGGTGCTTGACAGGAAGGGCCCAGGGGAGCGGTGCTTGAGACGGCGGGGCCCAGCGGAGCGGTGCTTGACAGGAAGGGCCCAGCGGAGCGGTGCTTGACAGGAAGGGCCCAGGGGAGCGGTGCTTGAGACGGCGGGGCCCAGCGGAGCGGTGCTTGACAGGAAGGGCCCAGCGGAGCGGTGCTTGAGACGGCGGGGCCCAGCGGAGCGGTGCTTGACAGGAAGGGCCCAGCGGAGCGGTGCTTGAGACGGCGGGGCCCAGCGGAACGGTGCTTGACAGGAAGGGCCCAGTGGAGCGGTGCTTGAGACGGTGGGGCCCAGCGGAGCGGTGCTTGACAGGAAGGGCCCAGCGGAGCGGTGCTTGACAGGAAGGGCCCAGCGGAGCAGTGCTTGAGACGGCGGGGCCCAGCGGAGCGGTGCTTGACAGGAAGGGCCCAGCGGAGCGGTGCTTGAGACGGCGGGGCCCAGCGGAGCGGTGCTTGACAGGAAGGGCCCAGCGGAGCGGTGCTTGACAGGAAGGGCCCAGCGGAGCGGTGCTTGAGACGGCGGGGCCCAGCGGAGCGGTGCTTGACAGGAAGGGCCCAGCAGAGCGGTGCTTGAGACGGTGGGGCCCAGCGGAGCGGTGCTTGACAGGAAGGGCCCAGCGGAGCAGTGCTTGACAGGAAGGGCCCAGCGGAGCGGTGCTTGAGACGGCGGGGCCCAGCGGATCGGTGCTTGACAGGAAGGGCCCAGCGGAGCGGTGCTTGAGATGAAGGGCCCAGCGGAGCGGTGCCTATCTTCACGGCGGGCCCTGTTCAGCGGTGCTCTTCTGCACGGCGGGGCCCTGTTCAGCGGTGCTCTTCTGCACGGCGGGGCCCTGTTCAGCGGTGCTTTTCTGCACGGTGGGGCCCTGTTCAGCGGTGCTCTTCTGCACGGCGGGGCCCTGTTCAGCGGTGCTCTTCTGCACGGCGGGGCCCTGTTCAGCGGTGCTCTTCTGCACGGCGGGGCCCTGTTCAGCGGTGCTCTTCTGCACGGCGGGGCCCTGTTCAGCGGTGCTCTTCTGGACGGCGGGGCCCTGTTCAGCGGTGCTCTTCTGCACGGCGGGGCCCTGTTCAGCGGTGCTCTTCTGCACGGCGGGGCCCTGTTCAGCGGTGCTTTTCTGCACGGTGGGGCCCTGTTCAGCGGTGCTCTTCTGCACGGCGGGGCCCTGTTCAGCGGTGCTCTTCTGCACGGCGGGGCCCTGTTCAGCGGTGCTCTTCTGCACGGCGGGGCCCTGTTCAGCGGTGCTCTTCTGCACGGCGGGGCCCTGTTCAGCGGTGCTCTTCTGGACGGCGGGGCCCTGTTCAGCGGTGCTCTTCTGCACGGCGGGGCCCTGTTCAGCGGTGCTCTTCTGCACGGCGGGGCCCTGTTCAGCGGTGCTCTTCTGCACGGCGGGGCCCTGTTCAGCGGTGCTCTTCTGCACGGCGGGGCCCTGTTCAGCGGTGCTCTTCTGCACGGCGGGGCCCTGTTCAGCGGTGCTCTTCTGGACGGCAGGGCCCTGTTCAGCGGTGCTCTTCTGCACGGCGGGGCCCTGTTCAGCGGTGCTCGTCCAGTCAATCAAGGGAGCCAGACCTGGCCAGGACTCCCTGATCAGTCGCCCTCCGACCGTGCAGTTGCTGGACCCTTCGGTGACGGAGTGCTGGGCCCTTGGGTGTCGTCCCTTACACCCGGGATGGGGCTTGTGGGGCCCTCCTTCTCCGCGCTCCTGCTGGCTGACTTCCCCGCCCTGCTGCCCTTTCGCTCCTTAGATGAGGCTCTCTGGGCCTTGCCTCCCCTGGATGTTGTGGCAGGTGAAATGGCCGAACTCTGGTCCTTGGGGGCAGCCGTATCAGTCTTCTCACGGCGGCCCTTGAGTTTCTGGGTCCTCTTTCCAGGGGGGGGGGGCTGGCAGTCCCCTTGCTGCTGACCGATGTGTCACTGCTGCCAAAGGGTGGACTCCAAAACCCATGCACTACGGTGACACTTGAAGCTGGGCTGGTGGTGGCTGAGGTGCTCTTGGGACTCTTAGCTGATGGAGGGGGTGGGTCAGGGGAGGCAAAGAGGTTAAGATTGGAGAGGTAAACTTTTTTAGGACCAAGGTAAAGGGTGGGAGTAGTGGTTATGGGAGTGGAGGAAGAGGATGTGGTTGTAGGAGAGTCAAGTGTGCTGTCTTTGGGTGCAGGTGCTTGTGAGGTAGGCTGTGGTGATGTGGTTGGCTGTTGGGTGGGTGGCTGCCTGCGTTTGTGTGTCTTGGAAGAGGGGGTGACAGACACAGTGGGAGAGGACACAGGGGACGTGTAAATGGCAGTGGGGGTGGTGACTGCACGTGTGCAGACTGTACTGGAGGGTGTGCTGGTGTTGGAAGTACTGGCTGATGGTGGTGTGCATGCATGTGTGAGTGTAGACGTCACAGGGAGGGAGGAGGGAGACGAGGAGGAGGGGGACACAGAGGTGATAGTGACTGTTGGCATGTCTGCATCTGGGTGTTGCTTGGGTGAATGTTTGTGTGATCTGTGGTGCTTATGTCTGGATGAGCTGCCCTTGGGTGTTGAGGTGTGTGCAGGCTGGTCTGATGGTGTGGATGGGATAGGCTGAGGAACAGGAGACAGAGACAGGGTGGAGGCAGTTAGAAGAGGGAGGCTGGAAACAGGGACAATGGCTGCCGTCAGTGCTGAGGCCAGAGCATTGAACGATCGTTGATGGGCAGCCTGACCCGAATGAATGCCCTCCAGGTAGGCATTGCTCCGATGCACCTCCCTTTCTACCCCCTGGATGGCATTCAAAAGGGTAGTCTGCCCAACAATGATGGTCTGTAGGAGGTCAATGACCTCCTCACTGAGGGCAGCAGGGGTAACTGGGGCAGGGCCTGAGGTGCCTGGGGCGAAGGAGATGCCCGCCTTCTTGGGCGAGCGGGCACGGAGCGTAGGCTGAGGGGCTGCTGGGAGGGCGGAGCTGGTGCGCTGGGTGGCGGCTGTACCTGTAGAGGCAGGGGGCCCGGATGTTGCCGCCACCGCTAGGGAGCTCCCATCCGAGGACGTGTTGGTGTCGCTGGTGTCACCACCGGTCCCCGTTGTGGTGCTCCCCTCGCCCTCCGGATCACTGGTGCCCTCGGTGTCTGTACCATGGCCCACCGAGGCCTTGTGACTTGCAGCTCCCTCGTGCTCCGATGCCAATTCTCCTCCACCTGATGATGCTAAGGCACACATGCACAAGAAGATGAAGAAAAAGGGTGGGGGGAGATAAAAAAACAGGTTGAGTGCATGCATTTTCAACACCGTTGGTGGAGAGGACAGACACAGGAGCCTCATGCACTACGCATCGCAATCGGGGTACACTACTCAGTACTTGTGACCAGCCCTACAGGTCTATGGATAACAAATACACACATGGATGATGCAGGACCATGGATAGCTGTACTTGGCACCCTACAGAGGTGGGGGGTGGGGGCACAGGGCCATGCCTAAAGTATAGGACTATACTACAGAAAGCGCCCTGGCCTAATGTCACCCACAGCCCTCCTCCCCCACCCAGACGCCTCCACTGCGCATAGAGATAGCTGAATGTGCTGATACTCACCCCCTTGTGCCTGCTGTGATGTCCTCACGCGCCCATCCAAATCAGGGTAGGCCACCGCCAGGATCCGGGACATCAGGGGGGTCAGGGTACGACTGGCACCCCTCCTAGGTTGGGAGGCCATCCCCAGCAGTGACTCGGCGGTCTTCCTGGTCCTGCGGCGGATGTCCTCCCACCTCTTGCGGCAGTGGGTGCCCCGTCTCTGGTGGACCCCCAGGGCCCGGACTTCCTTGGCGATGGCACGCCAAATGTCGACTTTCTGATGGGCGCTGACCTATTTGACATGTACAGGGTGGGAAAGGAAATATCATCATTTATCTGCAAGTTAGATGTGATTGGCCCCCCCTCCCCAACCTTGCCATGTGGCACATGCTCTCATCTGTCGTGCGTTGCACTCCTCATTCTCTCCCCACCCCACCATCTTATATCCACCCCACTCAACACAGGCATTACCCATTCAACGTGCACCAAGTGTACTCACCTGTTGGTCTGGAGGACCATAGAGTAGCGCATACTGGGGGAGGACCCCATCCACTAGTTTCTCCAACTCTTCATGAGTGAAGGCAGGGGCCCTTTCCCCAGTCACAGCAGCCATTGTCTCTTCCAGACCGAGGTCACAGCAGCACTTGCAGTATAGGTCCTCTCCTGTGGATGATCAGGTCTCGAGTGATTAATCAGGTAGAAAATGGCGGTCACGCCCGCGGCGGTGCGTACCGCCGCGGTGCATACCGCGACCGCCGACGCACATCGTCATTGGCTCCTGAAACCCATAGGCTTCAATGTTAACCAATGCGGCTTCGCACAGCGGTTTTCGACCGCCTACCGCCAAGGTGTGCCACGCCAGCGCATTGACCTCACATCCCACTGTCACACTTCACAGGTCAGGCAGCCGCCATTTCAAGGGCCCACATGGCTTAATTTGAACTGCGTCACACAGGCCTAGGCCTTGCATTGCCACACATACATGCCTTTCAATGCATAGCGATTCAATTACTGTGCAAGCTGTGGTTACATACCTGTTGGTTGACTCTGTGCTCCATGTTGTCCTTCCTAGGCACCGTCCGCTGGGACTTGCGAGAAGAAGGATGAATCCTCGCGTGTACCGACCGCTGGTGGACCTGTCGACAATGGAAGAACGCCATATTATACTACGATACCGACTTGACAGAGCCACTATCCATGAACTGTGTGCCCAGATGGAGCCAGCCCTGATATCCCCCATCCGCCAACCCACAGGAATTCCCCCTCTAGTGCAGGTTCTGTCAGTCCTCCATTTTTTGGCAAGTGGCTCATTCCAAACAACAGTGGCCATGTCATCTGGGATGTCTCAGCCTATGTTTTCAAAGGTGTTGTCCAGAGTGTTGTCAGCCCTGATGAAATACATGCAGAGCTACATTGTTTTCCCAGAGGAGGGTGATTTGCCTACAGTGAAGGGTGATTTCTATGCCCTTGGACATATCCCCAACATCATTGGTGCCATTGATGGGACCCATGTGGCTTTAGTACCCCCAAAAGACGATGAGCAGGTGTACAGAAACAGAAAAAATTACCATTCTATGAATGTGCAGGTGGTCTGTTTGGCTGACCAGTACATCTCCCATGTAAATGCCAAGTTCCCTGGGTCAGTGCATGACGCGTATGTAATGCGAAATAGCAGCATCCCTTATGTGATGGAACAGCTACAGAGACAACGTGTGTGGCTAATAGGTGACTCTGGTTACCCCAACCTGTCCTGGCTATTGACCCCAGTGAGGAATCCCCGGACCAGGGCAGAGGAACGGTACAATGAGGCCCATGGGCTAACTAGGAGGATCATAGAAAGAACCTTCGGGCTCCTGAAGGCCAGGTTCAGGTGCCTGCATATGACAGGTGGATCCCTAATGTACTCACCAAAGAAGGTGTGCCAGATCATCGTGGCCTGGTGTATGTTGCACAATCTTGCATTGCAACGCCAGGTGCCTTTCCTGCAGGAGGATGCTCCAGATGGTGGTGTTGTAGCAGCTGTGGAGCCTGTGGAGAGTGAAGAGGAGGAAGACGACGGGGACGACACAGACAACAGGGACACAGTCATACAACAATATTTTCAGTAGCACACAGGTAAGAATCACCCACGCCATTTAACATTTACTTAAAGCCTCCTGCATCTCTACTTTCTGTATTTCCCCCCAGTTCCTTTTAACAGATTTTTGATTTTCCCTTCCCTTTTCAGTGCTGTATGACCCACTGCGTGACTTCTGCTTGGTTTGGCCATGGACTAAAGCTTATTGACAGCGGTATGTTGTTATCACAAATTGACTGTACATTATTGAATCGTAATGTGTAATACATTTGTTAAGAATACAAGCTGACTCCAGAATATTTTTGGTGCAATGAGTGTTCCATTTACCATTTCCATTTACCATTTATTTAATTGTTGTCAGCCTATCCGGCCTTAACAATAGTACACAATAAGTATCAATCCATCACACGCAATAAAATTACATTAAATAAAACATTGTAATAAAAGAAAGACTATACTTGAGTTTTTGATTTTACATGGCCCTAGGTGAATCCAATATACCCTGCAATATCATAAAACTTGATAATTAGCCATGATTGGCATAAGACTCTTTAATTATTCTAAAAGCATTATAGATCTAAAATTTAAATATCCTATTCTTGCACTAATCATTTGGGTTCTTGCGATACCTGCCAGCAATATAATAATAACCCAGGACCTAGCCCGGTTTGATCAGCAACCTTCAACGGTTTCCCATATAAATGATAGCTAGGATAGCACAGGTAATTATACTTAGGCCAACTGTGAGTACATTAATGAACGTAGCTTCCATGCTTCCAATATATAAGTTGAAACCTTCGCCACAATATGTTTCTCATCTGATCGCATACAAAGCACTTCCGCCTCATTACATTTCCTGATTCCGTATGATCTAAAAAGCGGACGTAAGTACAATTTGCGGAGTTTAAGCGTAAAATTACATAATAAAAGGAAGTGGGATAATGTTTCTTGACCACCATGAAGGCAAGGACAGCAGTCTGAACCGCGCTGTGAGACGGCTTGCCATCTGTTAGTCACCGCCGTCACTGGTAATGTACCCATACGAAATTTAAAATAGAGAGCCCTTTTTTCTTCCGGATAAATGCAGTCAATGAAAAATGCTGGTTTAAGCTCTTGATTGAACAAAATGTACCGCTTGAGTAGAGGGCTAAGTATCTCACACATACTCTGGGTCTTTTGGTCCCAGTATGCCTTTTTAATGACAGATAAACTTGGCCTTCTGATTTTCCCTGGATGAAGCCAGAGGTCTTCTTGGCCAATAGCAGCCAGGGTAGTTGAGATGTGTTTAAACCAAGGCAATTTTCGATGATTTTGTAGCTTCATGATGTCCATGAGTGTATCTCTGTATGGTTTGAGTTCCTCTTTTGCCCAGATACGGATCCAATATCTTATTGGGGCCAATGCAATGTAATCCTCGACCTTTCTCATTTGTAGATCAGTTCTCAACGCAATCATTGGTGCGGCAGTGCCTAAGCAAAGTAATCGGCGTAGAAAATTATTCTCGGTTACTTGTATTAATGGGGTCTTTCTAAACCCCCAGATCTCTGCGCTGTAAAGTGCTGCAGTCCTTGCTTTGGTTTTATAAGCAAGCAGTGCAGAGCTCACAGAATGATTGCCTGTGGCTTTAGCAAATCTAAGTACCGCTCCAGCGTGCTGGGCCAAGGAGATGTTACTTTTGTAGATTTGTGATTTCCATGTCTGTTTTTCATCCAGTCTGCAACCCAGGTAGTCATAGGTAGTCACTCGGGCCAAGGGCTTGTTGTTTACCCTAAAAGTCGAATGCATCGTTTGTTTTGGGTTAAGAATCATAAACTTTGTTTTCCCCTCATTAATTACCATGCTCCTTGAAGTGCAAAATGATTCGAAACCCCTAAGTAGACGATGCATTGCTATCTCTGTTCTTGCCAGTAGTACAGCGTCGTCAGCAAAAAGCAGGATAGGTATACTTTCGTTGGCTAGTTTTGGCACATCCAGATTTAATTTCCTCAGATCTTGGCTTACCTTATTTATATAACAGTTAAACAAGGTTGGGGCCAAAACACATCCTTGTTTTACACCACGCTGGATTGGAATTTCTGCTGTATAATCATTTCTCATAGAATATCTAACCCTGGCAGTATTCCCTGTATGCAGTAGAATTAACAGCCTTAGACTTTTTCCCTGTATGCCCATTTCCGACAATAACTGCCATAATGTTTGGCGGTTGACGCTATCAAAAGCTGTTTGGAGATCCACAAAGACCAGATATAATGCACAATCTTTTAGGGTGGCGTATTTCGCGCAGATCATATTTATCTTAAAAAGTTGGTCTATTGTACTTTGGCCTCTCCTAAAACCAGCTTGGTGTGTCGATATTAAATCTCCATCCTCCAGCCATTGATCTAAACGCAGCTGGATCAATTTGGCGAAGATTTTTCCAACGCTGTCAAGCAGTGAGATAGGCCTATAATTGCACACCATGTCCCGAGGTCCTTTTTTGTGAATTGGGACAATTATTGATTTCTTCCAAGAGGTAGGAATTACCTCGTGGTGCCAAATACTGTTGAATATGCGTGTTAGAGCAGGCAGCCATAGCGTTAACTGATTACGATAGACGTCTGAAGGGATACCATCTGGGCCTGCAGCCTTGTACGGCTTTTGAAGGAGAATAACTTGTTTAATCTCTTTCTCGCTGAATTCCGGTATCAGCTCCATTGCGCAAGGGATGGCATGGGTTACTTGCATGGCATTTGTGCCGGGGAGTTCGTTTGGGACTAGTTCATTCTGGGTTCCATTTGTCGATCTAACAAACCTTTTTGATAATGCTACATAGGTCGTTTGAAGTGGAACTGCCTTGTTTGATCTTTGATTACTACCTTCCAGTCCTTGGATGAGGCTGGTTGAGTTATTTGTACTCCGGGATGCCGTCTTGACCTCATCCTGATACAAGGCGGTAAAATGCTCTACCCAGAGTTGTGGGTTGATATTCAGTTCTAGGTTTTTTGAGGGGCCTTCGCATCCCCATCTGACTATCTCCCAAAACTTTTTGCAGTTTCCTGCCGATATTGCCTGCAGGAGGGATTTCCAGAGCTTATGTGGAAATGTCTTCCTTTTATATCTTAGTAATTTTTTGTACTGTTGCCTGCATTCATAAAAGTATTGCTCATTATGGTTATTCAAATGCCGATTCTTTAGTGCTTGCGATAAGGTATTTTTTAGTTTCAAACACTCTTCATCGAACCAGCCTTCCATCGTATTAGGGTTAGTTTGGGGATGCTTAATTCTTTCCTTTGTTGTTTGTAATAGCAAGTTGTTAAAATTATCCAGGAGGGGTAAAGCTTCATTAACTGGTAGGTTTAAAAACGTACTAAGTGATAGAAACCAGGTTTGACTAGGTACGCTCAAATAGGGTTCATCTACGTTTGACCTTAGTATGTTTTTCCTATTTGGTCTCATGGTTATAGCTAAGCAATTTCCGTTAAATGGAAACTCAACCTTCCCCAGGCTTGCGTCCGGATGGATTATCTCCATTAGCAATGGGTCGTGGTCACTCTCGATCCTGTCCCTTATTTCCATATCGATAACATAATGCCAGGCTTCGATGTTTATTGCCATATAGTCAATTATACTATGGCCCTCATTCTGACCTTGGCGGGCGGCGGAGGCCGCCCGCCAAAGTCCCGCCGTCAGGTTACCGTTCTGCAGTCGAAAGACCGCGGCGGTAATTCTGACTTTCCCGCTGGGCTGGCGGGCGGTCGCCTTCAGACCGCCAGCCAGCCCAGCGGGAAAGAGGCTTCCACGATGAAGCCGGCTCGGAATCGAGCCGGCGGAGTGGAAGCTGTGCGACGGGTGCAGTTGCACCCGTCGCGTATTTCACTGTCTGCGCAGCAGACAGTGAAATACATGTAGGGGCCCTCTTACGGGGGCCCCGGCAATGCCCATGCCAGTGGCATGGGCACTGCAGGGGCCCCCAGGGGCCCCGCGACCCCCCCTACCGCCATCCGGATCTCGGCGGTCCGACCGCCGGGATCTGGATGGCGGTAGGGGGGGTCGGAATCCCCGCGGCGGTGCAGCAAGCTGCGCCGCCGCGGAGGATTCAATGGGGCCGCGGTACACTGGCGGGACCCCGCCAGTGGTGCCGGTCCGACCGCGGCTTTACCGCCGCGGTCGGAATCCCCATTGGAGCACCGCCGGCCTGTCGGCGGTGCTCCCGCGGTCCTCCGCCCTGGCGGTCAAAGACCGCCAGGGTCAGAATGACCACCTATGTCTTTTTCCAGTTCGAAAGGTAGATTTAAAAGTTCTATCTGAGTTGGTTCTTCCGTTTACTGTGCGAATTCCGCCTTCTATTAGTACTTCAAAGATTAGTTCCCCTTTTTTAGAATCTTGACAACGTTGGATGAGGGGCGTTGGTATATTCCAAGCGTGATCTTCCTCTACTACTTGTTCATCCCAAAGGATAGAATGGGGTTTAGTGTTAAAATCACCACATATTAGTAGAAGGGTTTTACAAAACTGTGGGGGACGGTTGTTCGCGTAACCTAGTATTGGGTTCCTCCAACCCTTAGATCTTTTATTTAAAATATGTTCTTCGAGGAGCCGCACACCAGGCGTGACTTGGGCCCGGCTAATGGGAGGGAAGTACACGTTTACTATTTCAAGTGACCACTCCTCATGTTTTACTGCAAGCGTCTGGATTTCCTTGCTTAGTATGGCATGGGTTACAGCAGAATTTCCCAATAGCGAAGTTCTGATCCAAATGATCAGACCTCCCGATGGTCTTCCTTTTTTTTGTTTGATAGCAGGTATGTAAAAAGTGGAAAACCCGTCTAGGTCAATGGCGTTGGTAGACCAAGTTTCTTGGAAGCAGCTGATATCTTGCTGTTTAATAAATTCAACCCAATCCTTATCTTCCATTTTGCTTTTTAGGCCTGCAATATTCCAGTTTAAGATTTTTAATGTAGGACTAGTACTATTTTTTATGTTTGAGCTGCCCATTTGTTGCTACAAATTTCTAGATGGTTGGTCTTCATCATTCTGCAACTGTGGGGGATGGCCCCTGCTGTTTCTAGGGGAGTTAACAAGCAGGCAGAACCTCATATTGCTCAGGTTTATTCGTTCAGGGAGTTGTTGTTTGGAACTAATTGCTCCCTGTAGTATCGAACCAGAATGGCCTTCTACCTCTTGCCTGCCCGAAACATTTTGCTTTGGAGCTTTTTCAAGAAATATTATTGGATACGGTTCCTTTTGCGGAGTAGCAGTAGATATTCCCCATGTCTTCATCATGTTAGAACATTTTAAAATCTGTTCTACTATCCAGGGTGAAGCCCAGACTGTTTCTGTTGATTCCCCGTTCTCCAATTCTTTCCTTTGCATAAATCTTACTGAGAGGAGGTCTTTAGTTGTTACATTCTGCAGAGCTGGCAGAGAATTGACCAAATGTAGGATGTTAGTCCTATTTAGAATGTCATGACTTCCTCTTGAGGAGTACTCGGGAATAAACGTGATTGTGGCATCAGGCTCTTTAATTATTGCAGTGCGAATCTCGGTATGCCCTTTACCTCCCTGTGACCATCTTCCTTGAGATTGATTATCTTCCTTTGCTTTATTGTAAATAGTAGCTGCCCGACTAGTCAATGTTCGTTCTACCTGGCATTTTTCCCTCCCGAATTGCAACTCCTTGTTCCTATGTTCCTCATGAGGTTGTCTTTTTGGAGGCCAATTATCCTTTTTTCCTTTAGTTTCCAAGTCAAGCACCAGACGCGGTGGGGCAGGTGGATCAGTCACCCACCCTGGCTGGCTACTAAAGTTGTGGTTTCCCGGACTTGCCTGAGAGCAGTGTTTTACTTTTGACCGAGGTGCGGGAACCGGGGCTATTGTGTTATCCACGCACAAGGTTTTTCTTGTGCTTTGTTCGCTTCTTGTGCATTCTGGGCTCTCTGCCCTTCCGTTTTCACTTTTGCTGTTTTCTTGTTCTACCCCCTCGGTAATAAAGTTCAGAGGCTGCTGACGTTTTCCATTATGGACTCCTACTGTATTTGGATAATGCGCCTGAATTGAGTGTTCTATTTTTATGGCTGGGAGGTGCTTATCAATGCCGGTGCTTGAATTTGTTGTCTCTGGGCTCCATTTGTATTGTCCATTGGCTAGGGGATCGTTTGCCTCATTGATCCCGTGATTTGTACCGGGGTCTTTTTCTGGCCTCTTTCCTTTGTCTAAGTCGTGCCCAGATACTTGGTAGCCCCTAGGACCAATGGGAATTCGGTTTATATGAGAATGGTGGGTGCAGCTTTTGTCGCACAATAATCCAGGATTTTTATTTATAAAACTAATATCTTTGTCAGTTGGTTGCTCGAGACTCTCGGGCTTGATGCACTGATCTTTAGGCTGCTGTTGAGTAGACTCATCGCCTGTGTTCCTGGTCTGCCCTGTTGGGCTTGCCTGTTTCGGCATATTTTGAGCCTTTTTTGCTGGTACTTTGTTGTTTCCTCTAGGTTTTTTCCATGTGTATTTCCATCTACCTGTTTGTTCATGCCCTTTACTCAGAGTCTTTTTTTTTACTATATTTGTGATTTCGATTGCTGATACAGGACTTTTGTTGATTCTCTCCGTCTTGTCTATGTGGGTTTTTACGTCTGGGTGCTCGTCTCGTCCCGTGCCAGAGGGCCCTTCTTTATCTTCGCTATCTATTGGTCTTTCAGTTAATCTCGGTTCTATTTTTGCTGACTCGTGATTGCACGCCTGTGTGTTTTTGAGACTAGATTTGCAATCTTCGATTATGTCTTTAATTACTTTCGGAACTTCCAGTAATTTTTCCAGCAGTGGGCCACAAGCTTGCCTGTCCATCTTGTCCATTTTTTCAGCCACTGCCTGATGTAACAGATTTTCCCTTATTACACCCTCTACTAAGGCCATCCTATGGTCTATGGTCTGTAATGAGTTAGTAAATTGTTTAGTTAGCTCAAGTTGATCATCAAATTTTTTAGACTGGACCATGATCGTTGTTGCAATTGAGTCCAATGTTGTGCATATAACTTTCATAATGCTTAGAATTGGTTGATCTAATGGGGGATCGTCTCTATTTCCCCAGGTTTGCTCACTTTGCTCATTATTTGTCTGGCCTTCTAGGTTCTTATCATCCTCTCCTCTATGACCTAACATTATACTACCTTCCAAGAGGTTTAAGTCTTCCGATGTTATACTGTTTAATTGGGGCTCTATACTACCAATTACGGAGATGTCAGGCGAGGAGAGCTCCAGACTACAAGAACTATGATCAAATCTACTCAACGTTAGGTTCGTTTTTACAATTTGGCTTCCATGATGAAGCTGTGGCGTAGAGAGCTTGTGTGAGCATTTCTGTGGTGATTGTTCTATTTCAGGCCCCTTTACATTTTGGAGGATTGTAGGTTCTACTTTTAGATGAGGTAAAGGGAATGTCAGTGGAGAGCTCCCAGAATGTAGTGGTCCCATTAGGGCTTCCGAATGAGGTGATTCATTACCTTTTCTTTTTCTTTTTCTTTTTCTTTGTCTTTGTTCTTCCGAGAAACTGCCCCATTCTGGGGAACTAATTGACCCCACTTCACTACCCCCAAAGGAGTCGTTTGTTCCACAGGGTAGTCGTGATGGTCGGGCAGGTCGCTGCTGGGATGGACAGGAATCCTGATGCCCGGTCTCTAAGAGCTCCAGCTCGCCCTCCACATTATTGTCACCTTTTTCCCCTGATGGCTGTGATGGGAGGTTGCTAGCTTTAGAGCTTTGCATCTGCAGCTAAACAGTATTTAGATTTATATGATTGTAATAGTTGGTAATAGTATTTATCTTTGATTTAATTTTCCTTGGGTCCAGGTGCGTTGGTATATACTGTTGTCTCCTAAGTGGAGGACTTGCAGGGCCCCCCGCCATTTCACCTGCATTCAGTGATACATGCCCCATGTCGTCAGAGTCAGTATGGACTAGCAGCATAGACAGCATAGGCCCTGGTGCCGCTTCGGGTGTCCCACCCGGTTCTTCTCCTGGTTTGCTTTCATCGTTGGGAATCCCATTATGGGCTTCCTCAGCTGCTGCGACCACTCCTTGGTTTATAAATTCCCCTCGGGATGACTTAGTGGCTCTAGGGTCCAGGTCTTGGTCTTGGTCTGACCCCAGATCTTGTAAGCTGTTAGGTTCCTGCTCTGATCTTTGGGGTTTCACTGGATTACCGAGTGCCTCGTTGGCCTGTCTGGCTTTCTTTGTTTTCCCTCTTGTTCCAACCATTTTTTTTTAATTGTTTGAGAAGATCGGGATCAGCAACTTCAACAATTTCCGGGATCTGTAGGATGCTTCTTTAGAATATATAGAGCTTGGCTTTGCTTGCCTTGCTGTGTGGTGACGCGCAATGTATGCACAATATGCACAATACGCCGTACAAAAGCGCGATGTTCGAATGATATCTGTCCCTCTAGCGCAGTTTACTGTGTCGATTAATGGCCTCCTCTGGTTCTCTGGTTCTCTGGTTCTCTCTATCTGGCCCCTTCAGATCCTCTCTGTCTCTGTCTCTGTTTGTGAAGGCTACTTGCGCCTACTTGCGTTACTTATGCGTTGTTTATGCACTGCTTATGCATTACTTGATGCGCTACTTTGTATGGCCCACTCTTGATCCGCTCACGGCCAAGCCACAGGAACCACTTAGGTCACTTAAGTCACCCAAGTCACTTAAGTCACTTAAGTCACCTAGGTCGGGGTAATATCCTTAGGTTGGGTCAGGTCAGAGAAAACTAGATATGGCTAGGTACCGCTGTGGTGGCTGAAAAACAGCGAATACCCTCCTTGGCTCACCTCCTTGGCTTCACCTA